>NW_006921854.1:4445726-4449140 GCF_000298275.1 Orycteropus afer afer
GGTTGGGTTCGATCTACCAGCTTTGAGGTTTGCAGCCCATCACGAACCGCTTAGGAATGTGAATAGCTGTTGTGTCTGGGAAGGGCTGGGAGTAGTGAGATGAGCCCACCTGGGAGAGGAGGAGGCAGGTGCCAGCTGGCCGCTGAGAAAGCTAGCTGTCCTCCTGGCAGCGGGCAGTCATGCACGGTGTCTAGGCCTAGTGACAGCATCATCTCTGTTTTAGGACGTTCACTTCCTCTGTGAGGGATTGAGGGGTAAGCTGGAGTCAGAGAGGCGGGTAGCGGGTGATCCAGAAGCCCACCGCAGAGGGGATGGGGGCCTGGACCACAGTGGAGCTGGTGGGGTGTGAGCAGACATGGCTTTGAGATGGAGTCAGGAAGTGCAGTCCGATGGGCCTTGTTTATTGACTGCTCGTTGGGGAGGGAGTGAGGGAGACCAAGGATGACATCCAAACTTCGGGCCTCGGTGACTGGGCGTGGAGGACACCTAAGAAGAGGTGTCCAGTGGGGAGCAGAATCTGAGGGTCCAGACGACTGAGGAGGGTCTGGGTGTGGAGCGGCACGGCAGCATATTGATGGCAGCTGGGACTCTGGGGTGGGAGGAGTTATCCAAGATGAATGTGTGAAGTGAAAATGATTCCTAATAGCTGACGGTATTACTTACTTAGATGTCACTGTGAAACAGCCCCTATGGCCCTGGGGTCTCTCATCAAACCACAGCCATTTGTCTATGGCCCTGTCTGAGGGCTGACTGGCTGTTGGCAGGGGCGACAGGGTGACTACACAGTCTCCATCCTCCAGCGGGCTAGCCCGGGCTTGTTCATGTGTGGATAACAGGGTCCCTGGGTTAGAAAGCACACTGGTCACTTCTGCCACGTTCTCTTAACCAAAGCAAGTCACAAAGCCAGCCCAGATTTAAAAAGTGAGACGTGGACTCCACTGCTGCATGATCTAAGTGCCCGGATCCAGGGAATGGGGTGACCGCTCATGTTTAATGGGAGCTTTACGCATTGTGTGCTGTCGGGACTTTACCATTTTACAATAGAGTACAGACACAGGGCTCGAGTACCTTGCCCATGGACACCCTGTTATCTAGTGGAAGCATCAAGACTGTAAACACAGAAAGCGTAAACGTGTCAGTGAGCTTGGCACAGCGGAGAGGGATGCTTACAGAGGAAAGGGAGCAGTTGTTTTTTTAAAATGAGGTATTCTCTCTTTTTTTTAAATTGTGATTTTGGTGAAAGTTTACAGAGCAAATTTGTTTTCTACTTAACAGTTCATATACATTTTGCTTCCTGACAGTGACTGCAATCCCCACAATGTGTCAGCACCCTTACCACTTCCTTCCTGTGGTTACCTTTTCCCCGTGTCCTTCTTTCCTCCGCATTCCTGACCTCTGAGCTATCTCCCGGCCCAAATGCTACCCTTCTCATCTCCCATGGTTGATTGTTCTAGGGACTATACCTACCTGGTTTAATTGTTCTCCTCTCAGGCTTGTCTGTTGTTTGGAAGTTAAGCCACTAGAGTGAATTTAATTCCTGGCCCGAAGGGTAACTGGGGGCCATAGTCTTGGAGTGTTCACTAGTCTCTGTCAGACAAGTAATCCTGGTCTTTTTTATGATTTTGAGGGTTTTTTCCCCACATTTTTCTCCCACTCTATCCAGGATCTCCAGTTTTGATCCCTTTCCAATTGGTTGGCAGCGGTAGCCGGGCACCATCTAGTTCTTCTGGTCTCAGGGTCATGTGGGCTGAGGTTCCCTTGGACTCACTCTTTCCGTGTGTCTTTGGTTTTCTTCCCTCTTCTTTGCTCCGGAGAAGGAAATACCAGTTGTTACATCTTAGATGGCCACTCCCCAGCTTTGAAGACTCTAATCACTGCTCACCAAAGCAGGAAGCAGAACAGTGTTTTTGTGTAGTGTGTGATGCCATTTGAGCTTGATGTCCCTCACAACCATAGCGACCATGGGCCCGAGCCCGTGGTCCCAGGACCTCACTCGGGAAGGGAGGAGTTTTCCAGGCTGTTAATATTGTTCCTGTCGAAAAATGAGCTCTGATGTCCAGTCCTTTTTTTAAGTTTTGATTGTTGTTATTGTTGTTGTTGTTATGTGCCGTCGAGTCGGCCCCGACTCATAGCGACCCCTCCTTGGGTTTCCGAGGCAGTATCACTACGGAAGTAGGATTGCCCAACCTTCCTTCCGAGGAGTGGCTGGTGGGTTTGAACCACCAGCTTTCTGGTTAGCAGTCAAGTGCCTTAGGCACTATGCTACCAGAGCTCCTATGTTTTGATTAAAGCTGTGTAATTTCTAAGTTACGTTGTGAGAACTTCTGAGGGCATTATTGTAACCATCTGTTTTATTGTATTTGATAAACAGGTGACACATTGTTGGCCTTTTCAGCCATTCTAGATGTGTATAGTGACTTTAGTTATTGTTCATCTTGGTGTTCAACCCTTGTCATTACCCGCATCCAGATTCTCTCATCACTCTTAACAGATGCTCAGTGGCCCTTTGAGAGTGTTTTAAATTTAAATTTTGAATAAATAACATCATCATGAGGTCTGAACATAAAACTGCACACACATAGACGTAGGCAAGTCACATCTCTGCCTGTTGCCCTGTTTACTCAAGTCCTGCCCACCCCAGGTTCTTGCACAGCCGTCCAGGGTTTCTTTATACTGGGGTCTCTGTACCTTGGTACTGTTGATGTTTTGGACCAAATAACTGTTGCTCTTGGGGCTTCCTGTGCAGGGTAGGTTTAACAGCATCCTTGACCTCTGCTCACTAGATGACAGTGGCACCGAAGTTGTGACAATCAGATACGTCTCCAGTCATGGTCCTATGTTCCTGTGGGCCCCATTTGAGAACCACTGGTTCACATGTGAATAAGCAAATAGGGCTGTTGGACAGGCTTTCTGTATCAGTCCTTAAGAACCTTCGTCAAGTCGCCACGTGACGTTCTGCTGTTGGGTCACGTGTTTCCCTGTTGGTGGTCAGTTGGGTTGTGTCCAGTCTCTTGCCGGCACACTCATCCTGCAGTGAGTGGTCTGATACGTGTATCATCGCACACGTGAGCAAGTGTATCTGTAGGAAATCCCCCCAGAAGGACACACAGCCCGTTGCCATTTGGATGGATATTGTGAAGTTGCCCTCTATAAGGTGTATTACCTTCCTGCGGCCCCTGTGATCAGTGACTTCACAGTCAGTGGCTTAAAACAACCCCGATTTGTTAACTGACGGTCCTGGAGGTCGGACGTGTGAATGGGTCTCCCTGGACTCAAATCAAGGTGTCACAGGGCTGCGTTCCTCTCTGGAGACCCCGGGGGTGTTGTTTCCTTTTCCAGCTGGTAGGGGCTGCCCCTGGCTCGGGGGCCCCCTTCCACCTGCAGAGCCGCCAGCAGCTGCATCACTGAGTCCCC
>NW_006921854.1:4450664-4452732 GCF_000298275.1 Orycteropus afer afer
TCCAACTGCCCCAGAGGGGTTTCCAAGGCCATAAATCTTTATGGAAGTCGACTTCACACCTTTCTCCTGTGGAGTGACTGACTGGTGGGTTCAAACCACCAATGTGTTGTTCGCAGCCCAGGCCTTAACCACTGTGCCACCAGGCCTCCCCAGGCCCCACAGCTCTGCTGTGAACGCTCGGGTACATCTCCTGTGATGGCGTCCTTTATCGTTGTGTCAGGCCGTCAGAGGCCCTGTGCCTGGCCTGCATCGTGGTCTCTTGTGGACGGGTGTTTTAGTATCCAAAGTGTTTACATTGTTGCTTAGTAATCGGTATTTTTTCCCAAATCTTAAAATAATGCCCTTTATTGAGCACTTTGCGACGGGCACTATGCAGAGCACATTAAATGAATTTGCTCATTCAATCCACACACAGTCTCAGGAAGGAGCTAACCCAGCCCCGTTTGACAGCTGAGGACAGGGAGGCACAGAGACTTTAAATAATTTGCCCAAGGCCCCACAGCGGGAGGCGCAGCTCCTGCCCCAGACTGTTTCCCTCTGGTGTTGGCATGGGGGAGCCACACCCCACATGTGCCAGCCTCCTCTGCCCGTCTTTACTTTAGAGTCTGACTTCACCCGTCATCTCTTACCTGCCTGCCTTCCCTGGCCCCTGTGTGGCAGAGCAGGCCCACAGCCCAGCACCTGGGAGTGCGGGAGTGTGCCGGCCTTAAACCTAGGTGTTAATTGATGAAATCAGTTGGTAATCCTGGCGGCTGTTCAGAAAGCCCCACACATCCCCCATCCCCAGTAATTACCGCTTGAGGACTCGGTGTCTGTGATCCCGTGTCGTGTCGGTGATCCCTGCCGTTACTCAGTCCTTCCACATCTTTGGCCTGAGTGCTGTTGGGCAGAAAACACCCCAAACTTCAGAATTGCTGCTCTCATTCCGCCCCCCTGTTCTTCCTTTGGGGCGCTCTGGTGTGTAGTGCCTGAGGCATTTGACTGCTAACCAGAAGGCTGGCAGTTCAAACCCATCAGCCACTCCTCGGAAGGACGACTGGGCCGTCTACTTCCATAGAGATAACGCCTCGGAAACCCAGGGAGCGGTCACTAGGAGTCGAATCGACTTGTCGGCAGTGAGTCTTTTTGTGTGTGTGTTCTTCCTCTGGAGGACCTGTGGCGGCGTAGTGGTTAAAGCATTTGGCTGCCAACCAGAAGATCGGTGGTTCAAACCCAACAGCCTCTCCACAGGAGGAAGACGAGGGCTTCTGCCTCTGTAAAGATTTGCAGCCTCACTCTGTCCTAAAAGGTTGCTGTGAGTTGATGTCAAGGGATGTCTCCCTCTGACGTACCGGAGAAGCTGGGATTTGGGGTCTGGGATGAGGTTCAGGTTTTGACTCTGTCACTTCAAATTGAGAAGCTTTGGGCTAATCGCTTTCCACTCTGATAGTTAGTTTCCACGTCTGTGAGATGGGGATTATCAAGGCTGATTGATATCAGATGAGAGAGACACGTCAGCCCTTTGTAATCTGCTCTTAGGGATTGTGCTAGATTTTGTCTTAGCCCCGTTAACTAGATAGTGTTGTCTTTTTAAAGTCTCTACTGTCATGGAGGACACACCACTTCTAGGGTCATTCCCATTGCCCATCTCTGGGCCTTCCCATCCCTAGCTACACCATTCATTCGTTCATTCACTCATGCACTCACTCTTTGATTTCACAAAATTGTCGTTAGCTGCCGTCAAATTGATTTTGACTCCTGGTGACCCTGTCTGTTACGGAGTAGAACTGCTTCCTAGGGTGGTTTTTTTTGGCTGTAACCTTAACAGAAGCAGATAGGCAGGCTTTTTCTGAGGTACCACTGGCGGGTTCCAGTCGCCAGCCTTTAGTGTTAATTACTGAAATGAACTGGTAATCCTAGCAGTGCATAGTTTGTGTCACCTAGGAGCCTTTGACAGAATTTACTGCAGGAATTGTCAGCCATCATGTGAGGTGCTAGGGAAACAAGGGTATGTGGGACCCAGGTCTGTTCTCAGCCCAGCCTGGTGGGGAGACGGAGGACTGCAGAGGTGAGGACATGAAATTGTGAG
>NW_006921854.1:4453412-4464868 GCF_000298275.1 Orycteropus afer afer
CCTGGCCGAGGTGCTGTCCAAGGCCGCCTCCAGTGCCGACCCACAGCTCTGAGCAGACGAAGCGTGCGCGACCCATCAAAAACTGCTTCACTGCCCTCTGGAGGGGGCAGCCTCAAGGAGATGGTGGAAAAGGAGGAGACGTTGCTTTATTTCTTCCTGGAATTGGAGCATTGAGGGAGCATGTCTGTTTCTGCAGCATCCCAGAGATTTGAGACCATTGAGGAAGGTCTGGCCGGGTCTCAGCTGCCTGCAATGAACATTCTTGCCAGTAGGTGGCAGCAGGACTCTGCCTGAGAGGTGCCCAGCCAGTCTCTGCCAACTGCAGCAGTGCCATATCCTTGGCATGGGGTCAGCTGTGTCATTGCAAAGGATTGTGCGTGTGTGCGCGCGTGCGCATGTGTGTGTGTGTGTGAGTGGGGATGGTAGGAATGAATCAGACATGGCCCCTGCCCATGGGAAAGTCAGAACAGAGACTGAATTACCAGATTGTAGAGCAGAATAAACTGAAGGCTCTGCAATCAGGCAGGTTAGGGGAAAGAGCAGGGGGTAACAGGATTCAGACAGACCTGGGTTCTGATCCTGACACCGCCCCTTAGGAGCTGGATGACCCTGGACATGTTGCTTAACATGAAAAAGAGCAAGCACTGTTGTAGGCAGGGAATTCGAGTGGAGTAATGGTTAAGGCATTTGGCTGCTAACCAGAAGGTCAGCAATTCAAACCCACCAGCTGCTCCTCAGGAGAAAGTTGAAGCAGTCTGCTTCCAAAAAGACTGACAGCCTTGGAAACCCTGTGGTGCAGTTTTGCTCTGTCCTCTAGGGGTGCTGTGAGTTGGAATCCACTCCGCGACAGTGGGTTTTTTTTGGGCTTTGTTTCCGTAAAGAAGACAACCTTGGAGACTCTGTGGGGCAGTTCCCCTCTGTCCTTTAGGGGCGCCGTGAGTCAGAATCGACTCAGCGGCAGTGGGTTTGGTTTGGGCTTTGCTTCTGTAAAGATTGACAGCCTTGGAAATCCTCTGGGGCAGTTCCACTCTGTCCTCTAGGGGCGCTGTGAGTCAGAATCGACTCAGCGGCAGTGGGTTTGGTTTGGGTTTTGCTTCCGTAAAAATGAAAACAGAAAACCAAACTCACTGCCATCACGTTTGTTCTGACTCATAACGACTCCCTTGGGTTTCTGAGGCTGTAAATCTTTACGGAAGTAGATCGCCCTGTCTTCTTTCCATGGAACAGCTGGTGGGTTTGAACCACTGACCTTCTGGTTAGCAGCCGAAAGCCTTATCCACTACACCACCAGAGCTCCTTCCGTAAAGATGACAGCCATGGAAACCCTCTGGGGGCAGTTCTACTCTGTCCTCTAGGGATTCTGTGAGTCAGAATGGACTCCACGGCAGTGGGTTTGGTATTCGTAATGAATGACAAGTGAGTTCCGTGCATGGAATCTTATCGGTGTCACTCATTTTCCATCTCCCTGGTAGGTTTGGGCACGTGAGTGTGGCACACCTCCTCTTGGATCATGGAGCAGACGTCAATGCCCAGAACCGGCTGGGGGCCAGTGTGCTCACCGTAGCCTCTCGGGGTGGCCACCTGGGCGTGGTGAAGCTGCTGCTGGAAGCCGGTGCCTTTGTGGACCCCCCAGGCGAGCAGCTGAGGGCAGGGGGCCGCAGGGACGAGCTGCTGAACATCACAGCCCTGATGGCTGCCGCCCAGCACGGGCACGAGGCTGTGGTGCGGCTGCTGATGGAGTGGGGGGCGGACCCCAACCACGTGGCCCGGACCCTGGACTGGAGCCCGCTGATGCTGGCCGCGCTGGGCGGGAGGCTAGGCCTGGCCCAGCAGCTGGTGGAGAAGGGGGCCAGCCTGGACCACCTCAGCGTGCTGGGGAAGACTGCTTTCGAGGTTGCACTGGAGCGCGAGCACAGGGACCTTGCGGACTATCTGGACCCACTGACCACCGTCAGGCCCAAGACAGGTCAGGCTGGCCCGGGGGCTCCCCCACCGTGGCTTTGCCCACACGTTGCGTTGAAATGGTTAAAGCCGAGGACTGCCCAAGTGGAAGGGCCCATACGTATCAGAGTCCAGCCCTGCAGGCCAATGGGTCTTAAGACATGGTAGGCGTTAGAATCACTTGGGGTGCTTGTTAAATGCAGGCTCTTGGCCCTCCCTCCAGGGAGTCTGTCTGTCTCGCTCTGGGGAAGAGCCTAGGAACCTGAACGAGGCCCCTTGACCCTAATTGGGTGGTTCTGGTTCTGGTACAGGCTGTTCTAGGATCCCTCCAGAACAGGGATCAGCAGAGTTTTTCTATAAAGGGCCAGAGAGTGGGTAATTTAGGCTTTGGGGCCACACACTCTCTGTGGCGGCTAGTCAACTCTGTCAGAGTGAAAGCAGCTGTAGACAGCACGTGAATGAATGGGCCTGGCTGTGTGTCAGTAAAACTCATTCCACGAACAGGTTGGGCCCACGGATCGCAGTTTGCTGACCAATGTGTCTGAATTCATCTGCCAGTGATCAGCCTCGATATGTACCAGATTCAGCCTTTTGCCTTTTTTCCCACCCCTTTCGTGTGTCTTGTTTCTTGATTGTTCTGCTATCCTTCTGTCCTTTTAAAGGATTGTCGAAACAGTCCTTCAGCACAGCTACAGGACTCACTGCTTTCCCAAACTTCTTGTTCTTCGTGTGCAGGTCTGTGGAGTACATCATGGCGTACAGGGCCTCTGTGCCCGTGTACAGTGGGGCTGAATTCAGTGACAGGACTGAGACAGCCCAGGGCATAGTGGTGGCTGCAGTGTGTAAGCATTTAGGGCCGAAAGGTACAAATTGGAAGGAAGGTCTCAGAGGATTGGGAAGTTCAGTACCATCCAAAGAAAGTTCACTCACCCTTCAATCAAAGGGTGCTGCACACAAGATAAGTGCTTCATAGGCTGCAGCATCCGATCAGAGAAGCTCTGAAGTAAACGTGTTTAAAATGCCAGTAATGCTGAGAAGGACAGCCAACGAAGGAGAACAGAAATGAAAGTTAGGAAAACCACCTGAAGCCAAGAGACCTCTTATCTTATACAGATTGGGAGACCAGGGCCCAGAGATGGGATGAGGCTTGCCCAAAGTCACACACCAATTAGAAGCTGAGTGGGTGACACTCAGAAGGAAGGGGACCTGTGGGGAGAGGCCCTGGCCATGGCTTCTCCCAGCTCCAGCCCTTGCCACAGGGGCTCTGAGAGCTGGGCCAGCGGGTACCTCTCTGAACCCGCTGCTCCGTCCGTAAAATGGGGTCATGATTGGTGAGCAGAAACAGTCAACCTCTGGGGCAGGCGGCCCTCAGCCCAGTGCAGGAGGTAGATAGCAGTTAAGTGGTGGGTGCCTGATCAAAACCAGCCAACCAACCAAAACCCAAACTGGTTGCCATGGAGTCATTTCCTCTGTCCAGAGTGAGAAGGCACCAGCCCAGGGTCACTTGGCATCAGGGGCACAGCGGTCCCAGGCTCCTGGGATCAGTCCTGACTCTCTCAGTGATGAATTTGTGCCAGATGGTTGCTTAGTGACACAACTAAACCAGGTGACATTCTTTTTCATCAGAGGGTCTTGGGATGAGAAAGCCCAACAAATTCGACTCTTAATGTGGCATTTTAAATATAAAGATACAGAATTATTTCCTAATGGTAATTGACAAGCACGTCAGATGCTTGGTGCCACGCCTGTGTAGGGGCTTCCCCTCAAGGGTCCTGGAGCTAAGGAGTTACCCTGGGGGTGGCTGCCGGCAACAGTACTGAGAATCATACTTGCTCCCTGAGCACCTCTGCCAGGTACCAGGTGCCATAGCGCTGTCTCTGACTCGGGGCAGCCCCACGTGCATCGGTAGAACTGTGCTCCACAGGGTTCCAGCGGCTGATTTTTCTCAGAAATAGATTGCCAGGTCCTTCTTCCAAGGTGCTTCTGGGTAGACACGAGCCTTCAACCTTGCAGTTAGTGGCCGAGGGCTTTAACCGCTGTGCCACCAGGGCTCTGGCTCTCGGAACAGGCCCTTCCGGTTTCTGAAGCCTTTGTCCATCTGTATCACCACGTGACCCCTGCACCTCCTGAAGTGGGTGCTGTCCCCACGGTAAGGATGAGGAGGCCGAGCTCACCCTGGAAACGTGGGATCGAATTCAGATACACTGACTGACACTCAGTGCCTTATCCTGTGTGCTGCTTCCTCCCGGCTGCCCGAGGGGCCGAGCAGGACCAGAGCTTCTGCCCAGAGTCACTGGCCTCCCCTTACCACTGCCCCATCCTCGGGGTTAACCAGAGGCTGCAGCTCATCCCACACTCAGCCTGTGTGTTGATGGGGCGTGAGGATGTCTGCTTTGGGGCAGGGCAGGGGCCCCACTAGGCTGGCCCTCAGATGAGCAGGTCGGGCGGGGTGGGCATGGGGAGGGCACAGCAAGGCCCCACAGTGGGGGGAAGACGTGGGCGTCCAGGCCCCGCTGAGGAGCTGGCCGGCAGGAGCCAGCCTGGGGACATCCAGGTGGACGACCACCTCTGGAGCTGTCTGCAGCTCAGGGCCGGGGGTGACTCTCCTGATCAGATTGCTTCTTATTTGGGAAGAGAGATGGAAATTAACAGTGGCCCCTTGGGAGCATCCACGGCCTTGCTCTGGGCTCAGCGCTCATGTCTCGGAGCCCTCTGCTTTGTGGAATCATCTCACGGTTTGCATTTAGTGTTTGTAAGAAAAGAATCATTGTTTCTCTTTTAAAATTTCATGAGAATCCAGCATCTTCCAAGGCCATCCCATGTTCTGTTATATCTGAGATAGGAGATCCCAGAGCGTGGAGTGCCTGGGGAATGACCTCTGTACCAGTGTGGCCCAGGGCAGGGGTGGAACCTCCCAGAACCCTCCTTGAAGGGCTTCCAGACCCTTCTTGGTAATTACCCCTCCAGAAGACCAGCAGGATTCGCAGCTGAGTGGTCTCTTGATTATATTGCTTCTAAGAAGTAGATCATGGTAAAAGCTGGGCTCTGTTGTTACACCCTTGTGAATTTTCTGTTTTATTAAACCTTTCCATGGTTAACTTTTCAAATCTTTGTTTACCCAGATGAGGAGAAAAGACGACCTGATATTTTCCATGCGTTGAAAATGGGTAAGCACTTTGGAAAACCTTTTGGAGTATTGCACACGGTGCCACATTCTTCCAGCCTAATATTTGCAGCCTTTTCAAGGCCACCTAGAGGATTTGAGAAAGGAGCCGGCATTTTGTTCCCTAAATCTTGCGTTTCACCCGGAGAGGCCCGGGCTGTGGAGGCCTCTGTCTAGGTTCCATCCCTTCCACCCCTCCAGCCGAACGCTGTGGCTGTCCCCTGGCTCTTCCCTATGCCCACAATGCCTCGTTGCTCCACCTCTGAGTGAGGAAGGGCTATTTAGAGTAACATCTCCTCTCCTGATGTAGCTCCCACCTCCAGGAAGCCCTCCCTGATCCCCACCCCCAGAGAGTCTTGAGCCGTCCTGCACGTGTGTTGCCATTTGTCTGTCTGCTTCATCTGTTCGCTTAGGGCACCAGCAACACCTCTGTCTTACAGTAAAGTTATTTGGGTCCTGGAGTCCCGAGGTGATGAGAATGGTTAAGCGTTCTATGACCAGCCTAGAGGTTGGTAACCCACGGAGAGGTGCCTCGGAATACAGCCCTGGCAGTCTGCCTCTAAAACATCACAGCCTTGGAAACCCAGTGGAGCAGTTCTCTGTTCACGTGGGGTGGCCGTGAGTCAGAATTGACTCAAGAGCCACTAGCAATGACTCTTCTATGCTTGTCTCTGCCCCTCATAGATGGGGGGATTTAAGAGTGGGGCGATTTCTGAGGCACCTGGTAGTCCTCAGGTGCCCAGCAGTGGCAGGCTCAGGAAAGGTTTGTTTGTTACGTGAACCAAGGGAATAAAGGGCACAACGCCACATCTGTGGATCACCAGGGCTCCGCTTGTGTTTGCAGGAAACTTCCAGCTGGTCAAGGAGATTGCCGACGAAGACCCCAGCCACGTGAACATGGTCAACGGGGACGGGGCGACCCCTCTGATGCTGGCCGCTGTCATGGGACAGCTGCCTCTGGTGCAACTGCTGGTGGAGAGGCATGCCGACGTGGACAAACAAGACAGTGTGCATGGCTGGACCGCCCTCATGCAGGCTACCTACCACGGGTGAGGGCCCCACGCCTCTCTCACGGTGGGAGGCTGCAGGGGCACGCTGGCCTGAGAGAGAGCCATGCCCGGCTCCCTGATGGGGTCCATGCTCCTGAGATGCTACAGACAAGCCCGGGGGCTGTGAAGTCGCTGAGGTGTGCGGAGAAGGTGAAAGTATCCTGCATCCCTGCTCTGCGGTGTTTGATTTCCTGTAACTCTGCCAGGAGCTCTGGTGGTGCCGTGGGGAAAGTTTGGCTGCTCATCAGTAAGTCAGTGGTTCGAATCCACCAGCTGCCCTGCAGGAGAAGGGTGTGGCAGTCTGCTTCCATAAAGATTTTCAGCCTTGGAAACACTATGGGGCAGTTCTGCTGTATCCTGTAGACTTGCTATGTGTCAGAATCAAATCTGTGGCAGTGGGTTTGGTCTGGGCTTTGCTTCTGTGAAGAATTCCAACCTTGGAAACCCTATGGGGCAGTTGTACTCTGTCCCATGGGGTCACTAGGAGTCGGAATTGACTCGATGGCAGGGTTTTTTTTTTTTTTTTTCCTTTACTCTGCCACAGAATTTGACCAGTGGCCATTAAAAATCATGCCACAGGAGCGTCTTATGCAGAGGGTGGTAGGTTTCCATAGGTTGGTATTTGCTGAACAGTGATTGGTTCATTTGGAGTTCTCAGTTGGGATAAGCCACCCTGTGTGAAATGAACGGACGGCATCAGCATTCAGATCAGTGACCAGAAATCACTGGCTTCTCGGAGACTTGATGGTGACGATTGTGATGGCCCTCCTTTGGCATTTACCTGGTCCTTTTGAATCCTTCTCGTCTGATCATCCCTGCACGGTGGGGCCGTTCCCCTCCTGGAGGCATCCTTGGGGTAGGGCTCAAGCAGTGTAGGGAACTGCACAGTCTCCCAGCCACTAAGCAGTTTGACTTCAAATTTAGGACTCTCTTTGCCCTGTGTCTCTAGTTACCTACCGCTGCTGTAACAGAAAGCTCACAAGGGGGTGGCTTTGAAGGACAGAAGTTTCTTTCTCACCGTCTGGAGGCTATAAGCCCGCATTGGGTCTCTACCATGTCGGTTCCTTCCATGAGCCTCCCTCCCGCTCTCCGGCATCTGCTGGCAGGTCATGTTCTACATTGCTTGCAGGTGGTCTCACGTGGTCTGTTTTCCCCCACCTGTGTCTCTCCTGGTCTTTTTATAACTGAGAAGTGATGGGGTTTCGGATCTGTGCTGTCCCCGCGTGGCCCCACTAACACACCAGAAGGAGACCCCTGCTTCCGGCAGGGCCCCATCCACAGGCTCCGCGGCCAGGAGTTCCGCACGTCATCCTGGAGGCGCCGGTCAGTGACACTGTTGCAGGCTGATGGTGTCACCCGGAAGCAGTTGTTTCTCCCATTTGCCGAGTCTCAAACTTCCAGCACCTTGGCCTATGGGAGGCTTCCACGGTGGAGGGGGCCTCCCTGGGGTCAGGAGTGGGGCTGGTGTGGGGTTGTCAAGTCTCCGTGACTTTGGGGCAGAGTCTTTGGTTTTCATTACGTCCGTGGAAGGGACACGTGGGCTTTGGTTTTCATTATGTCCGTGGAAGGGACACGCGGGCTTTGGTCTAAATGACAATTGCGTCTGACCTTCTGGAGCAGCAGGGAGGGACCAAGGGTTTGCAGGTTTTCATGCCCTTCTTAAACGCCCAGAGACTTAACGTGCTCAGTCTGTTGCCCTGGAGTCAGGCCAGACGTTTGCTCCCAGTGGGTGTGACTCCGGCTTTCACTTTCTTCCCCAGGAATAAAGAAATTGTCAAATACCTGCTAAACCAAGGGGCTGACGTCGCTCTTCGGGCAAAGAATGGGTACACGGCCTTTGACCTCGTGATGCTGCTGAATGACCCTGGTGGGTATCTCAAGAAAGAAGGATTCCCAGCGTTCTCTGGCTGGGGCTCCTGGTGCCCCGGGTGGGAAGCACACATGGGGCTTGTTCAGGGGAGGGAGCCCTTTTCAAGTCCCAGGCGCTCGCCACCTGGCCGTGGATGAGTTGCTTCCCTCCCCAGTGCATGCTGGTCTCACTCCGCGCAGCGCTGAGGCTTATTTTGGTACTAACCGAGGCGTCTCCACGGAGCTGATAAGATGCATGTCTGGCTGTGCAGTGCACAAATCCTCTCGAGTGATAGCTGTGCTTTGCACCCGGCATCTGGGTGCCTCGGGAGGCACCTAACAGCCTCTTGGACCGACGGACCAACAGAATCAGAGGTGCAGTGGTGACACCCTTGGCTCAGTTTTGCAGGTGGAAGCTGGAGGGTACCTGCCGGGACATCCATCATTGACCCAGCCGCTCTTAGCCTTGCTGTTACCTTTGACCCTTCCCTACTGTGATGGGTCCTCTCCTGGAACCCAGGCTTTCCAGTTGGCCAGCTCAAGGGCCAGGGTCTCTCTGTTCAGTCATCTGTCCTATTACCCTGGAGTTTCAGCTGGAAAGAGAAGCTGGGAGGCCCTCTGACCTGCAGCCTTTGAACCCTGTGCTGGGATCCCCACCTGCTAGCTGTTGGAGTTGTACCCTCACAGTCCCTTGTGGCTTTACTCCCCCTGCTCCTTTGCTGCTGTTAGCTAAGGGGGTGGCAGAGACTCTAACTCCCCTTACCTGCCACAGGCCCCTTACACGTCACGGGTACACACTTGGTTCTGTTCGACCCTCTCAGGATTTCCCAGGGGGAGGAGAGCTTCATGTTCTTTTGTGGAGAGGAGGCAGCCAGACCAGCGGGACCAGCTAGAGAGTGGGAGTGCTCTGCCCTAAGTGCAGTGACCTCGCTCGGCCTGATTGGACACCCTCCTCGCGTGCCGGGAGTTGCCGTTATTCAGAACGAGAGTCCCCGGCGACCTGGCTAGACTGCACACACGCTGTTTTCCTGATGAGCTCGTCTGTTTCAGTCTATCTGTCCTCCCCAGCTCTGCCCTCAGCTTCCTGCTCCCTTTCCCAATAACACACTCTACCCCTAGTGGATTTTTAAGTGAAGTTTATGCTCCTAATTATCAAAGAAGCACATGCTTATTATTACAGACTTGGAGGGGGAAAAGAGAAACAGTCGTTGAGAGAAAAACACATACTCGGCTTGGAGTGTTTCCTGCTTCCTGGCTTTGATGCTTGCTTTTTAACCCAGTTGAGGTGATAATCTCTCCTATCATCTAACCTTTCTTAAGCACTCACTGCGTGCCAGCTACTCCTACGTGCTCTACAGGATCTCCCCCAACCCTCCAGTACATTTATGTGGTGGGTACTGATGCTGTCCCTATTCTACAGAGCACAGAGAGGCTGCTTGGTTTACCTGCACTCACACAGCCAGTGAGTGGTATGGGCAAACTCTGAACCAGTGTGGCCTGGCTGCGTGCCTCTGTATTTGAACACACTGCCCCCTGCCTTGCTGGTGGGGCCCCTGCCTCCCTGGCAGGAAAGGGCTTCTGGTTCTTCATTCTGGATAGGCTGATGACAGCCCAGCCGGCCTCTGTCTGCCGCTCTCTGAAGATCAGGTGCTGAGGTAGCTGCCAATCATTACGTTCTGGAAGCGATGCCGGACCCGGGGGCGCAGGGCTGAGTTCTCAGGTGCAGCGGGATCTGCGTCCCCTGCCCATGGCCCAGCAGTCATATTTGCAGGTAAAAGGCTGCCTTTTGTGCCCGTAGACACGGAACTCGTCCGACTGCTGGCGTCTGTCTGCATGCAGGTGAATAAAGAGAAAGGGCGGCCCAGCTCCCAGCCGTCCCCACCGCACCCCAAGGCCAGACAGCCCTGGAGCATCCCAGTGCTGCCCGACGACAAGGGCGGACTCAAGGTTTGCTTTTCCCTGTTGTAGGGGGCGTCTGGCTCAGAGAGCCAGGGCCAGGTAGGTGGGAGGGAGGCTGGTGGAGGGGGTGCTGCCACTTCTCCTTAACTCAGGCACAGTCCCAGCGTTGGGGGAACATGAGCTGGGAGTAGCAGCAGGGAACAATGGGACTGTGCAGATTGGGGTGACCGTAACCCTCTGAAGAGGGCAGGGCTGGCTTCACAGGGTCCGTGTGGCAGATCTTTGCTTGCTTTTCAAGAGAAACCAGAAATCCAGATTCTGAGAGGAAATCTCCATTTCTCAATGTAGGGAACTTACAAAATTCCCCCCAGCTTGAATTGGTAAAGCTCCTCCCAGCTGACCTGTTGTGGCCTCTGCTTCGGCATGTAGACATGTTGGCTGAGTGCGCTGCTCCAGGGCCCTGTGCAAGGAGCCCTGGTGACACAGTGGCTAAGGCATTTGGCTGCTAACCAGAAGGCCAGCAGTTCAAACCACCAGCTGCTCCTCGGAAGGAAGATGGGTTGATCTACTGCTGTAAGGATTTACAGCCTCAGAAACCCAATGGGGGTCACTCTGAGTAGGAATCGACTTGATGGCAGTGAGGTTGGATTTTTTGGAGGTTTTTGCGGGTCCTGCAGACCCTTAGCCCTTGCACCTGCCTAGGAAACCAAAATCGGTGTGCAGCTGTGTTTTTCTGACTGCAAGCAATGGATTCCATTTGCTTCTCTGGTCTTCCCATCTTGTTCTATTTGTCTGGAATCAAACTTTCTTTTTTCTGGAAAAAAATGAAAACCAGGCCTTTTCTCCTGACCGCCTCACTGTGTCTGGGGTCCCAGCACCCTTCTCTAACTTGCACGCTCAGTGTTCGTTACGTGCCTGTCACTCGCACAGCCCCGAGGTTCCTCCTCCTCGTTTCCCTGTATCCTCTCCGTCGTGACCTCACTGCTGTCTCCAGAGGCCAGGCCCTTACGGTTCCCTAGTGTCTGAGACATGGGATCAGTCGGCGGCCCTGGGGGTGGCACCTGTCCTCTCTGCTGGTGAGACAGGAGCAGATGACCCAGGCCGTGGTGCGGGCCCCTGGTACCGCTCGTGTCGTCACAGGACAGGGAGAGGGGTTAAGCTGTGATAGGTGTCAGCACACTTGGGGTTGTCTGTGTCCTGTGTGTCTGTCTGTCTTACCTTGAGCAGTTTGGTGCCCCTCTAGTCTCCGTTTCTTGGTCTGTGTGATGAGGATATTAGATGAGGGGACGATAGGCTTCATTGCTACCTTCAGTCTGGCAGTGACCATCTGGTCAGGACGGAGCTGGGGGCTCCGTGTGGCTCGCTGGGAAAGGGTGATGTGACCTCTAGGCAGTGCTCCTGCAGGCCCAGGAGGGAAGGGAGCCTGTGTGCGGGGTCTCGCCACCCCGCCAGCTGCTTCCTCGTCCTCCGGCTGGCGCTGCAGCGTGACCTCTCCCTGCCTCCCCTCGGCAGTCCTGGTGGAACCGCATGTCCAATCGGTTCCGGAAGCTGACGCT
>NW_006921854.1:4465718-4469518 GCF_000298275.1 Orycteropus afer afer
TGACTCAGCTGTGCAGTGCTTTAAGGAAAGGTTGAAAACCTGCTGTGAGATGCCTTTTACATGCCTCCCTTCTATTAAAATACTGAATACCGGTTATTAGTGAATATTTAATCATCCAGGAGAGTTGGTTTTCCAGGATGAAGGCCAACTTGGTCGCCGTGGGCATGTGGGGCGGTCATTTCAGGAAACTTCCGTTTGTCTCTCAGGTCCCGGGGACAGCAGAGGAGAAAGGGAAGATGCGTTATTGACAACCATGGTGAGTGGGGGGTTCTCTAAAGGCCTTTCAGGTCCCCAGGACTCTCCAGCCAGTTATGAGACGATTGATGGACACGGGCGCACATAGGTGCTCATCTGTCTGTCTCTGTGGTGGTCACAGCTGGGATGGAGGAGCTGGGGTACAGCTTGGGCACCGGTGAGTTGGAACAGACGCCAGCCCTGAACAGCAGGGCAGGCTGTGCTGGTGCCTGGCTGCTGGTGTTAGCTCAGGGCCCATACTTAGGGGCGGCAATACTGGGACGGCAATACTGCTGGGCGACACGGGGCAGGAAGACTCCCCATTTTGGTCATGGAGAGTCAGGGAGAAGCGCCAAGTTGAGGGAGGCCTCAGCTTCTTAATCTGTGCATGAAAGATGTGTCAGGGTCGGCCTCAGCTGTGATAGCAGCAAACAGTAGTGGCATGAATGAGGGAGCAGCTTATTCCTCGCAAGTAAATCAAGTTCAAGGCTCTGTGGGGGTAGGGGGCCTGGTTCCTTCTATCTGGTTGGCCCGCGTGCGTGGCTTCTGTTACCAAGGTTGCCTCGTGGCCCACACTGCCAGAGTTCTGTCCATCGCTGTCTCATTCCAAGGAGCAGGAAAGAGGAGGGAAGGGACGGCCATAGGCACGTGGCAGCTGCCTTTTAAGGAAGTTCCCTAGAAAGTGCTGCACGTGGCTTCTCCATCCATCTCATGGACCAGGACTTAGTCACAGGCTCGTATCTCACTGCATGGGAGGCCGGGAAGTGAAGTCTTTGTTCTGGGCGGTCATGTGCCCGTCTGAAAATCAGGAAGGGGCGGGGGGGGGTCTTCGGGCTCTTAGGCCGGTGCGGTGGCCGTGGTTGTTCAATGCAGTCAGCACAGTGCTTGGCCGAGGACGAGCTCTCGTTTCTGGTGGCCGTGGACATGCCCCCACTTCTCTCTGAGCTTCGCTTCCCTCTTCTCTGAAATGAAAGCCTTGTGGTTAGAGATGATGTCAAGGCCCTTCAGGAGCCTACTCTGGAGCCTGGCCAGGAGAGGGCAGTGTTGGAGAGGAGAAGGGAGCAGGGCGGTCAAGGAGCTGAATAACCAGAATCGGGGCTATAAACCAAAAACCAAACCCACTGCCGTTGAGTGACCCTTTAAGACACAGGAGAACTGCCCCACAGGGTCTCCAAGGCTGTGAATCTTCACAGAAGCAGACTGCCTCGTCTTTCTTCCATGGAACAGCTCGTGGGTTCCAGCTGTCCAGCCTTCTGGTCAGCAGCCAAATGCTTTAAGGAACACAGTGTATAAACCAGGGTTGCCCTGTCATGCTCCACCACCAACAGGGGTAAATTGCGGTCTGTACACACTGACTGGAAGGAGTTCTGGATGTGGTTAAAGCATATGGTGGTTAGCATTTGCTAACCAAAAGATTGGCAGGTTGAACCTACCAGCTGCTCTGAGGAAGAAAGACGAAGGACTCTGCTTCCTTAAAGAGTTAAACTAAACTAAACTCACTGCTGTCGAGTTGGATCCGACTCATAGTGACCCCTCCTTGGGTTTCCAAGGGGTATCACTACGGAAGTAGATGGCCCAATCTTCCTTCCAAGGAGTGGCTGGTGGGTTTGAGCCGCCAGCCTTCTGGTTAGCAGTCAAGTGCCTTAGGCACAGGCTTAGAAACCCTGTCCTCTAGGGGCGCTGTGTGTCAGAATCAACTTGATGGCAGTGGG
The DNA here is from genome assembly GCF_000298275.1 of Orycteropus afer afer. Lineage (NCBI taxonomy): Eukaryota > Metazoa > Chordata > Mammalia > Tubulidentata > Orycteropodidae > Orycteropus > Orycteropus afer. The sequence goes on from NW_006921854.1 coordinate 4,467,665, forward strand.
TGTGGTTTGGGCTTTGCTTCTGTAAAGATTGACAGCCTTAGAAACCCTATGGGAGCAGTTCCACTCTGTCCTCTAGGGGCGCTGTGAGTTGGAATCGACCGCAGTGGATACACACTGGCTGTGGGAGCTTGTATGCCAGACATTTGATAATGCTATTAAATGAGAAATTACTTTCAATATAAAATCAGAAATGCTATTGTAGGAAATCCAGGAAAGGATAGAGAAGAAAAATAAAGTCACCCCTGATTCCCTGCCCAGACATAACGCTGAGTAATATTTTGCTGTGCACATCTCTTTATTTTCCTAAATATTTTTTAACATCTAGAAATGTCCTATGTTACATATAATAATAGCAAATGCCTAGCACACTGTTTGTAAAGTTTCAGCCACCATTCAAAGCATAAGGCACTCTGGTGGTCCAGTGCCTAAGGCATTTGCCTGCTCACCAGAAGGTTGGCAGTTCAAACCCACCAGCTGCTCCACGGGAGGAAGATGGGGCAGTCTACTTCCGTGAAGATTTACTGCCTCGGAACCCCAGTGGGGGTCTCTGTGAGTTGGAATTGACTTGATGGCAGGGGGTTTGGTTTGTTTTTTTTTTTTGATAGGTGGTGTCAGCCACTCTCCGAAGCACGTGGACAGGTGCTCTCATCTTCTGCATGTTGAACCTGAACGTTTAACCATTTGTCATGACCACCTGCTCCTTGTCATTAAATATTCTTTCTGCCTGGGTGGTGTGGACGGTTGCTAGGTGCTCAGCTGCTAGGCTAGAGGTTGGTGGTTTGAACACACACACAGAGGTGTGTCAGAAGACAGGCCTGGCAGTATGCTCCCAGAAGCCGTGACAGCCCCAGCCCTGTGCAGCAGTTCTGCTGTGCACGTGGGTCACCATGAGGCGCTAACAGTGACCGACACTCCTTAGCAGTACCGCGTCTCCTGGCTGTGCGATTTGGCGTTCCATTGTCAGGTGGCCCTCTTTATCCAGCGCTGACCAGTTGCATTTGGGGATTTTTAGTTTTTTGTTCTTTCAACAGAGTTCTGATGAATGTCCTCATACTTCACCTTTTCCACTCGTCTGATTATCTCCTTAGAATAACCGTCTGGCCATGGAATTCTTGGGTCGGGTGTGAGGGTTATAAAGGTTGCCATGGTCTTGACTCTCACTCCCAGTCGTGAGAACGCCCCAGGTCCTCAGCCGTCTTCCAGTGCAGCCCCGATTGGCCGGGTGCAGTTACTGAGGTCCAGAGAAGCACAGCCCCTGCTCATGGACCTGCAGCAAAGCAGGACAGGCCCAGGGAGGGAACCCAGACGCCTGCCCCTCCTGCCCTGGCACTCCTGTCCCGCCTCCGTGTGCCCTGCAGAGGGTACCTGTGTGCCTGCCCGTCTGCCTGTGGCAGATGGTGGACGGCGGGGCACCCAGCAGAGCGGGCCTTTGCAGCCATTGGTGCGGAGACGCCCGCCTGCCCGGCTCCCGAGGCGGGTTTAGCTGTGGGATGGCCTTCCCTGCAAAGTTCCATCTGGCATCGAGTTCATGCTCTTTTCTTAATTAAAGCTAACGTGGACTGTGAGGAGGCTCTTCCTTGACAATCAGCCATCATCACGGTGTGGGTTTTATGGCGACCCCAAATCACATTCCAAACATAAAATTAAATTACAGTAAAATGTCAGTGGCGAGAGGTGTGGCCAGCGTGGTGGAGGACGTGGTGGGATGAAGACGGCAGCGTGTGCTGGCCCCACGGGCCTGCGAGGGCTGGGCCTCCAGGCCTCTCACCCCACCCCTCCTGAAACCCCCCACTCCCATCACACCCGTCTCCTTGCAGTTCGGCAAAACTTGTCCTGCTCCTCTTGCCTCGGGTC
>NW_006921854.1:4470677-4471851 GCF_000298275.1 Orycteropus afer afer
CTCTACGGAAGTAGATTGCCCAACCTTCCTTGTGAGGAGTGGTTGGTGGGTTTGAATCACCAGCCTTCAGGTTAGCAGTCAAGTGCCTCAGGCACTATGCCACCAGAACAGCCTTGGAAACCCAGTGGGGCAGTTCCACTCTGTCCTCTAGGGGCGCTGTGAGTTGGAGTTGACTCTAAAGCAGTAGACTTCGTTTGGGCATAAAGATTGACAGCCTTGGAGTCCCTGTGGGACAATTCCACTCTGTCCTCTAGGGGCGCTGTGAGTGGGGATCAATTCCAGGGCAGTGGGTGTGGTTTGGACTTTGCTTCTGTGAAGATCAGCAGCCTTGGAAACCCTCTGGGGCAGTTCCACTCTGTCCTCTAGGGGCGCTGTGGGCCGGATCAACTCCACGGCAATAACAGAGTTGGTTGGGACTGAGCAAGGTGACCTGTGTAATGGTGAGGTTGTCCACAGAGCCCCATCCCTTAGTAACTTTAAGCAGGCTGAGCGCCGGTTGGCAAGGATATGCCAGGGGTTGTGAGTGGGGGTCTTGTGCCAGTAGAACTCCAGGGTCCCTCCCAATGTGACTCTGAGTCTAGAGAGAGGAGTGCCATCCTGACCCTGCCACCCCTTTGTTCCTGCAGACACCCATCAGACCAGTTAAATTCCCAAGTCTCTCCAGGAGCCCAGTGTCTCCTGCTAATTCTGGAAACTTCAACCATTCACCTCATTCCTCGGGCGGCTCCAGCGGGGTAGCGGGCGTTAGCAGGCATGGCGGGGAGCTGCATAACCGCTCAGGTGGGCCTGGGGCGGGAGGTGACTCGGGAGGGGAAGGTCCCTTGGGCTGAGGGTGTGAGCTGCTGGGCTCAGTCTGCAGGTCATCACACAGCTGACTGCACACCTGGGTCTTTCTCCTCAACGTGGCTGAGGGATGTTTCAGCGGGTTCACACTCAGAGCTCTTTTATGTACTTTCTGCAGGAGGAAGACTGGGAGGGAGGAAATAAAGGCCATAATCCTTTATTTTCTTATAAAACTTTACAAGAAATTAAGAGGAAGGCGTAGTGTTCTTATGGTGTTTGAAATCCTAGGGTGTAAAACCTTAGAGAGCTTCCCATCCAGCCCTTCCGTTCAACAGATAGGAAATTGAAGCTCAGAGTAGGCAAGAGCTTTCCCAGGGTCACACAGCAGTTG
>NW_006921854.1:4473786-4488925 GCF_000298275.1 Orycteropus afer afer
TAACAGGTCTGTCCTGGAAGAACTGCAGCCAGAATGCTCCTTGGAGGCGAGAATGGCCAGACTTCGTCTCACCTCCTTTGGTCATGTTGTCAGAAGGGACCATTCTCTGGAGAAGGAAGTCATGCTTCTTAAGGTGGAGGGTCAACAAAAGAGGGAAGACCCTCAATGAGGTGGATTGATATCGTGGCAGTGGTGATGGGCTCAAGTGTAGCAAGAATCATGGAGCTGGCTCGGGACCAGGCGGTGCTTTGTTCTGCTGTACATGGGGTCACTATGAGTTAGAGACAACTCGATGGCACTTAACAACAACAACAGTGTTTCTAGCAGTGTCCAGCACAGTAAGCACCCTGTCAGTGTTAGTTACTAGTGTCTTCCCACTGGCACCCTCTTTAGCTCTGGGTGTTACCCGTTCTCCCCTTCCATAATAACTCAAGGGAGCTGGTAGACTTGAGGAAACAGGAAGTGTCGGTGAGGTCACCCTGAGTATGGTGGCATTAGGCCTTTCCCATGGATTAGAATACATGACTGTGGTGGTAGCTGGGGACGTAAAGGCCCAGTAGGGGTGTGGGAGGGTGAGGGACGGTCACTAAGTAGATCTGGTGCTCTGGTGTCTCTGCAGAAAGGCCGCTGTGTCCTCTAGGGCAGGTCACTGCATCTGTGCTGTGGGGGGCCGGGGGCTCTGTTGGTCAGCAGGGCAGGAGCAGGGGTGAGGAGCTGGACCTGACCCAGGGAAAAGCAAGGACGTGTCAGAGGGTAGTGAGCGCATCTCACTGTCACCTCCGGTTCTCAGCAGAGTTCTTTTGTAGCCAGGCCTGACCCAGAGCCACACAGGAAGGAAGCCTGGGGCATGTGATCCCAGCGAAGCTGAGACAGCCCACCAGGCCCACCCAGCCAGCACTCCATCCCTGTTGAGCAATTTCTGTTTCTGTTTTCTCAGGTGGCAGTGCTGATAGTGTCTTGTCTCAAATCGCCGCCCAGAGGAAAAAGGCAGCTGGCTTATCAGAGCAGAAGCCCAGCCGGCGATCAAGCCCTGTCAGGCCAGCGCCAGGGTCCAGCCCGTCGGAGCTCCCTGTCTCTCCAGCAGGGGGCAGTGTTCCTGGCAGCAAGGTAGTGCTCTATAGCTTCTTACACTTGCCTCCTTCCTAACCTGGCCCCAGGTGCTGGGGGCTGTGGGTGTGGCACAGCAGTGGGACAGGGTTAACAACAGTTTCCTTCCAGCCAGTCGCCCTTGGCTTCCGTCTCCCCTGAATCCTGTGAGAATCACCAAGAGCCCCCCAGTGCCCTGCCTGGGGATGTGGTTCCCACCCAGTCTCCAGGTCAGGAAGGGTGGACACCAGGCTCTTGCAGGCCCCGTGGTGGTCAGCCCCACATTGTGCCCATTCGTGCACTGACGAGAGCAGAGTGGTTTTGAGCGTGGACTCAGGAACCAGACTGCCTGAGCCCAACTCCCAGCCTCACGCTGGGGCCTTTACTAGGGGCCCTGCGCTTGGTGAGCCCTCTGTAGGCCTGAGCTAGTCCTGGTGCCAGTATCACTGTACTGTCAGGACTGGCCTGTCCCTTCATTGACCACACTCTGGCAGCACCTGCTCTGTGCCTGGCCCTGCCATAGCAGCAAGGACCCTGCTGTCCAGCCGTGAACCCAGGTGTTTGGGGTCCACCCTCAAGATGCTTGCGGTCAGCAGGGGATATCACTCCAGACCCAGTAGGCTCACCTCGGTATGGCGGGGGCGGTCATGGAGGATGCTGTGAGACACAGGCCGGGGTCCCGACCCAGGCTGAGGACATCTGTAACATCCAAACAGGGGTCTGAAGGGTGAGGAGCCAGATGGTGGGAGTGGGCGAGAGATAAACTGTTGCAGGGTGAGGGAGCTCCATGGGCAGCTCCAGAGAAAAACGTGGGGTCGGGGAGCTGGAGGAAGGTCTGAGGGCAGAGCCTGATGAGCCCCCCTCCTGCTCCTGGGCACCGTGCCTCTGTTCTGCATTCCGAGTGCACACATTGTTGCAGCTGTCTCACTGCTACTCTTAGGAGTTTGCAGCGGATGAGAAACGCCTGTCTGGAATGGGAAGTCCTTTGGTGTCTTTGGAATCTGTCAGTCCACCTCCCGGCCCCTCTTTGGGGTTGGTGCTCCGTTGGGCAGTGGGCAAGCCCCAGAGTGTGGGCTCCTAGTTGTGCCTGTGCCGCTTCTCCTCCCGACCAGACCCCCCCCCCCAGTGGGGCAGAGTAGCTTGTTTCCGCCTCTGAGAGGACCCTGAGTCCAGGCAAAAACCTCCCGCTTCATCATCACATTTTCTAGCTCTCTTAAGCTTTTTTCCTGAGAGAAGTTAGGTCCTGAGAAAACCTCATGCCTGGACTTTGGCCCACCACAGAAGAACCTCCAGAAACTTGTGTTTTCATCGATGAAGGAAAGATATTTTTCATTTTCTGCCCAACCACTGTTGGGTACATAATACATTTTGTTGTTTAATATCCCTTGTGCAATCAAAAACCAAACCCACTGCCATCGAGTCATTCTGACTCATAACGACCCCCGTTGGGTTTCCAAGGTGCGGTAAATCTTTACAAAAATAGATTGCCCCATCTTCCTTCCACGGAGCAGCTGATGGTTTGAACCACTAACCTTGTGGTTAGCAGTTAGAGGCCTTACGCATTGTGCCACCAGACGTCCTTCCTTGTGCAATAGGACCTGCATAATTAGGTTCGTTTCACACTTTAAGGATCCCTGGTGGTACAGTGGTTAAGCTCTTGGCTGCTAACCCAAAGACTGGCAGTTCAGACCACCAGCCACTCCATGGGAGAAAGATGTGATAGTCTGTTTCTGTAAAGATTTACAGCCTTGGAAGTCCTATGAGGCAGTACCCCCATAGGGTCACTATGAGTCAGAATCAAGTTGAAGGCTGTGGGTTTGAGGGTTTTTTTTTTTAATACTGAAGCTCCAAAAAAAAGTTTTTTCCCCCTGCACATTAGCATATTTTCATAATGTTCGGAATTACTTGGGTAATAGGACTTTATAATTAAGCTTGTTTTGAATTCAGCCCTAGAAAAACTATCTCCACTGTTACTTTAACACATTTTCTTTTATTAGCTAGAAAGGATGATGTAATTGTTGTATTTCTTTTTTTGCCTTTGCTGCTAGGAAACTCAGAGCTACTCATTAAAGTAAGTGTACTAGTCTGGTGCTTTGCTAAAGTTTTCCTCTTCTCTGTTGTCTGAAAGTTTTTGTTTCTATTTTGATGGTTTTGACCTTATGTTAGCTATTATTAACTCCCTTTAATCAGTGCTGGAAATAGGTTGGCTAGATCTAAGTTGTAAATCATACTGTTACCTTGCTTGGCTACATCTGTCATATGTAATCTATATAGTTTATTCTGATGGAAGGAAGTTGACTTTGTCAAAAGATGCACTCAGGAAACAGTAAACTGGGCAAAGGAGCCATTGCAGTGATCACCTGATGTTCTTAACGTGGTCATGATGCTGTCCCCTTAGGAAGCTGTTTAAAATTCAGGTTCTGAGCTCCCCCTGAGCCTGACTGAACAGACTGAGGGTAGGGTCTGGGCAGTCTCCTTTGTGCCCCCAGAGAGGCTGTTGCGGCCAGCCCAGGGCTCTTAGAAATCACGGCCCTAAATCCAAGGACTCAGAAGTGGGTTTTCTGTCAAAGGCTCCAGCAGCAAAATGGAGGCCAGAAGAGCTTCCAAAGACTCCCTTAGGAAGAAGTGGAAATTAGTATTCAGAACATGAGCCTCCTGATTCTGGTTTTTGCACTTTGCTTAAAATATGCACCTCACTGTGCTGGCATATTCCCAGGCATGGATTCTAGCACGTCTAGGACTTAGCGTGAAGTGAGCCTTGGAGGACCCAGGAGTGGTGGACTCACAGTCCGCACCAGCACTTCCTGGGCCCCTGCAGGCCCGAGTGGGCATGGGCCCCTGCAGGTCCGAGTGGGTATGGGCCCCTGCAGGCCCGAGTGGGCACACGAGCACACAAGAGGTGCATTGGTTTCTATTTACCCTACCGCTCGGTGGCTGAAAACAACATCGTACATTTAGGTCATTAATCTATAGGTTGGCAGTTTAGTCTGGGCTCAGGTGGGCAGTTCTTCTGGCCTCAGGGGAGTGGGAAGGGCAGGGAGGGAATTACTTATATGTCTGACAGTGGGCTGGCTGTCAGCTGGGGTGACCAAGATGACTGGGTCGTGTGTGTCCCACTTTGCGGTGACCTAGCTGACACATGATCTCGTGGCAGTGGCAGAAGAGGAGAGTTGAACAAACGAGTGGCTTAAGCTGGTCAGCACACTTGCTGGAGGAGAGCTCGGAGTTAAAGGACAAAGGTGTGGGTCCGGGGGGAGCTGCAGATGCTGTCGTGAGTGCACCCTGTCTGCCACACCGGGGACCTCAGCGGTCGTTCCAGGATTTCAGAGAATCTCATGATGCTGTGTTTACCCACTCTTCCTCCAGTCAATATGCAGAGTATCCCAGTTCTTAGCTTTTGGCTGAATTGGACCCATTTTGTAGGATGTCCTAGTTAACTCCTACTAGTAGAGATGTACTAGTTAACTCCTACCATTTTGTAGGGATGTCCTAGTTCACTCCTACTCATGATAGAAGCAGCAGAGGGAAGGGTTTGTTGAAAATATTAGCAGCTCATTGACAAGAACCTTTCAGAGTTTAAGGGAGGAATGTCTGTTTCTGCTCTGGGATGTAGTCAGCTGGAAGAAGCATTGAAGACCCAGCACAGGGAGAGACGTACCTACTGCCAGGTGGGAAAACTAGGTGTCTTAGTCTCTGCTGGCCTGAGCAAGAAGCCTGGCTTCAGCAGAAAGGATAAGGCATTTGAAAAGGTGAGAAAAATACGATCCCAAGAAACAAAGCTGTCATCAGCATCAGACTCAGGTAAGACCCAGGTGCTGGAATTAACTGCCCAAAACCCAAAACCAAACCCACTGCCATCGAGTCACTTCTAACTCATAGAGACCTGTAGGGTTTCCAAGGCTGTAAGTCTTCATAGAAGTAAATTGCCTCATCTTCCTCCTGCACAGCAGCTGATGGGTTTAAACTGCCAACCTCTGGTTAGCAGTCCAATGCCTTACCCGCTGCACCACCAGAGCTCCTTGAATTATCTGACAGGGAATTTAAGGTAACTACGATGAATATGTTAAAGCTCTGATGGAAAATGTGGGCAGCATCAAGGTCCTATGGGTGATTTCAGCAGAGTGATAGAAATGGTAAGAAAGGACCAAACTGGAGTGCTAGGAAGAAAGAACAGGAACAGAGCTGATGGATACCTCTGTGGCTTACCAGTGGACCTGACGCTGGCAAAGAAGGAATTGGTGAACTTGAAGGTAGGTCAGTGGAAATTACCCAAACTGAAACACACACACATAAAAGAACAGAACACCCAAATGCTGTGAGATAATAGCAAAGCTCTAACACTTGGCAATTGGAATTCCCGAAGGAAAGTGGGGAGAGAGAATACAACTGAAGAAATATCAAAAGAATTAATAATAAGACCTTCCCAAAATCACTGACAGACGCCAAACCACAGATCTGGGAAATTCAAAGAACAGTAAGCGGGATAAATCCTAAGAACCAAGAGGACACCCTGGCCATATCATATTGAAACTACCTACAGAAAACAAAAGACAAAGGGAAGATCTTGAAGGCAGCCAGGAAGAAACGAGTGAATGTGCTCCCTTTTTCCTCCTGGGCTGTAGTCATCTCTGTGCTCCAGGCAGTTGCTTACATAGCTGCCTGTCTTCATTCTCTTCTACGCAGGGTCGCGGTGAGTGGGAGCCGACTCGGTGGCCCCTAACAATAACAACAGTGTGTTTCCTCTCTCCAGCAGAAATCGGAGACGAGCCAAAGGCCTCAGTCTGGGACATCGACTACCTCCAAAAGCACCTCCCCGACCCTCACGCCCTCCCCGTCGCCCAGAGGGCACACCGCGGAGTCCTCGGTGTCGTCCTCCTCGTCCCATCAGCTGTCCAAGAGCAGCGGGGGCTCCAGCAGCGGCACCATCACCGACGAGGGTAAGTGTCCAGGTCGCCCGCCAGGTGACCTGCGAGCAGAGCTCGGGGGCCTCTGTACTGCAGCATTCCTGGGTCAGGTGTCCTTCCCTTTCTTTCCTTTTAATTTACACAAAAAACTGCCCTCCCTTCTCACTGTGCTGAAGTAGGGAGCCTTGTTATGGTAGACCCCCAAAAACCAAACCCTCTGCCACTGAGTCCCCTGCACTCATAGTGACCCCACAGAACAAAATAAAACTGCCCCAAAGGGTTTCCAAGGCTAAATCTCTGTGGAAGCAGGCTGCCTCATCTTCTATGGAGCTGCTGGTGGGTTCAAAGCGATCCAAGGTCATGGTGCAGGTCGTCCTCCAGACTCCTGTTCAGGTCTTGTTGCCACGGCGGCTGGGAGGAAGGTCGGTGCTGAGCAAATGAGGAAACGTTGAGACCCGCGGCCCGGGCTCCGGTGCACCGAGCTGCCGCAGCCCTGCTGTGCTCCACATCCTCTCTCATGTGGCAGCTGCTTTTGTCATTGCATGGTGTCTATCGTGATCTGGTGACGCGGTGATTGAAGTGCTTGGCGGTTCAAACCCACCAGCTGCTCCACGGGAGAAAGATGAGGCAGTCTGCTTCTGTAAAGACTGACAGCCTTGGAAACCCTATGGGACAGTCCTCCTCCATCTTCCGGGGCAGCTGTGAGTTGGAATCCGCTTGACAGCAGTGGTTTTGGGTTTTTGGCACCATCATTTAGAAAGGCAGCTTTGTTCCTTCCTAACTGTGTTCCCCATGGTGGCGTCTTAAGTTTCCCCACTCACGGGTCTCCCACTTCTGAAGTTTTTGGGAATTAAACCCATAAAGATTCAGTTAGAGATTTGCTTTCCTAAAACAAGTTGAGGCTGTATTTTCGTGTGTACAGACGATTAAGCCTGGCTGCTACCGAAAGGCTGGTGGGCGGAACCCCCCAGAGGCGCCTCGGAAGACAGGCCTGCCAACCTGCGTCTGAAGGGTCATGGCACTGAGCAGTTCTCTGAAAGGACGTGGGGTCGCCGCGAGTCGGAATCAAAGGCCCCGGTGCTGTGCGTGCACTCCCTCTCCTCTCTCCCTTATTCATTAGAACGTGGGTAGATGTTGACAGAAGAAGGGTTACCAGGCTCTGATTGGGATAAAGAGAAAGAGGGGTGCAGCCGCAGTTTCTTTCTTGGTCCCTTTCCTGGGCTTGGAAAGCTGGCTTTTCGTTCCTGGAATTCCGGGGTCATGAGTTAGCCAGACGTTTGCCCTGTGCACGTGAAGTTGTCGCGGGGCGGCACTGCCGCCCGCCGGAACAGCTGCCCTCCCGATGCTCCTGTAGAAGCAGGGTAGCCCCAGGCGAGGTTGCGGCGGCTTTCCCCATCTCTCCACCTGCGTCCCTTCTCGGGCCTTTGCCTGCTGATGCTGGGAAGGCCTGTGACAGCATCACCTCTGAGTCTCCCTTGCGTTTCATGACGGTTTCTTGCCCAGCCCCTGAGGCCGTGACCTTGCCAGATGTTTAGGTAACCCACAGTCTGTGCCCTGAGCGGTTCCCAGTCTGTCTGGGGAGAAGTGTTCAACATAATAGTACTAAATGACTGTAGGACGGAAAGGGGTCAGACCTGTGTTCTGAGCAGAGCACAGTGGGCGTGGGCGGCTTCACTAAGGAGCCCGCCTCTGGGCTGGGCCATGAGCTGAGAAGACAGGGCAGTGGTGTGGCAGGGCCGGCTAGGCTGGCTCACGAGTAACCAGTTACTAAGCATAGCCATTACTCAAAGTTAAATCATACGAACTCACAGTGGGAATAATTACATCAAACATAAAAGTGCATTGATTATATTAAGTAGGAGAATCATTTACTCGTTTCCTGCGTGTGTTACCGTTCTCTGCCCTTAAGGTATTTGCGTGTTCTGTGTCCGTGTGGCAGGGAGACTTCGTAGCTTGGTACTTCGGTGCACATCTCTCCCAGCTTGGCCTTCAAGGCCGTCACCTTGGCAGCTTGAAATCAGCCATGATTGGAGTGTTTACACCATGGCAATCAGACCACAGCACCAATCAGGGCCTGATTGATTGTTTTATAGATTGCCCAGATGTGAGAAAGCGATGTTAGTAACAAAGTATCATTGCGTCTGTAGCCATTACATTGTGAAAACCATAGAAAAATCGAGGAATTGTTCATTTAGTATTTGAACCTTTGTCTGACTTAGCAAAGTGGCTCACATGACCATCCAGCCTACACCTCTGCTGTCCGTTTTTGTTTTACGTGTTCATATAAACAGAGAGATCTGCCAGCATTCGTGTTGGAACTATGCTTGTGAGCTGTGGATGCAAGGGTTGGGGAAAAATTAGTAAGGGCATTTGTGGAGAGTGCATTGACTATGTGAACTTCACAGTGCAGAGTGTCATGTACTTCATTGAGGCTTGTAAATTGTGGGCGATACATCCTTTATGTTAGCAAACTTTACAGTAAACGTACACACTGGTAAACATGCATCCAGCTCCCCCAGAGAAGGAGTCATTAGACATTGTGGAGAGAGCTCTGTGTCTGCATGGAGAGCAGGGGCCAAGGGTTGGTATCATGAAGGTGGCCCAGAACTCAATTAATCTCACATACACCAGCTCAGTGGCAGCTTTTCCATAAAGCCCTCCCTAGTTCTTGGGCTGGGCCAGCTGCCCTCTCTGTCCCCAGAGTCCCCATTGATCTCCTCACCAACTTTTCCAAACAGATGGGAGAGGTTGTGGTGCTTATGAGGAGCACTCCTGGGGGCTGGCTCTGAATCCCTGCTCTGCCAGGAACTAGTGTTGTGACCTCACTCGAGATAAGGTGCCTGCCTTTCTGTGCCTCCCTGTCCTCATGTGTAGGTGGGGACAGTAGTAGGGCCCACCTCACTGGGTGGTTGTCAGGCACCACTGAGCCATCCGTGTACAGGTTACGGTGCGCGCTGTGCCTTGCCTTCATCCTCATCACCGTGCCTTCCCGTCAGGCACCTTCCATCCTCGATCCCCAGCACAGACCAGCACTCACTGAATGAATCCCCCACACTCACTGAATGAATTTATGAACAAATGAGAAGGCACCCGGGCCTCCTAACCTCCAGCCCACTCTTTGAACGGTACCCACTGCCTTGGGGCCTTTGCACCTCCCAGTCCTGCTGCCTGCATTGCCCTTCCCAAGGTACACGCGTGGCTCAGTCGTTTTATGTACGGCTTTAATGTCACTGTTTCCCCTCCACGAAACGGCGTCTGCCTGTGCTCCGTTATCCACCCTCCCTGCTCTGCTCCTCCTCTCTCCAGGTGACTAACAGCCTGCCCTCTCTGTCCCCAGAGTCTGTTTTGGTCCCCACTGAAGCCCCACTGCCTGCTCGGGTAAACCTCTGTTGGACTTGGGAGTGAGTTATTTCTTCCACCCCAGATGCACATCTTGCCTCCTCTCTTTATCCTTCCCGCTCTGATCTCTTGATCCCTGAAAGCTGCTCCTGCTTTCCTCTGCTCTGTGCCCTCCTGGGGAAGCCCACAGCCTCCTCACACACTCGAGCCCGACACCTGACCCTGCTCCGAGGCCCACCTGCCTGTTAAGTTCCTTCCCTGATGAGCTGAGGACTTGCTGGCGTGATTGCAGGCACTGCAAACAGCAGTCAGGACTGTCCTTTAAACATGATCTTAGGCAGAAGAAGGCAGTTTTTGTCCAAGAACTTGAGAGTTTCCAGTTTGAGATGTCAGCTTGGCTGTGACCTCCCACTTCTCTTTGCAGCCCGTTTTGGGGTTGTGGGAGGGGCCACGGGTGTGCAGTGAAGGGAGAGGGCTGACCCAGGACCCAGCTCCAGCCGCCTTCGCAGGAGAGCAGCTTGGATCTGCTTTCTGGGCGGGGGTTCCTTGGAGGACTTCATCAGAAGTAAGATCACCTCTGTTTTGCATGAAGGTTTGAAGGCCATTCTTTGGATATGTTTTATGAGATTCTAAAATGTGGTTGTCTTACCTCTTTCTCTCTTGAAGATGAGCTGACTGGAATCCTTAAGAAATTGTCACTTGAGAAATACCAGCCCATTTTTGAAGAACAAGAGGTAAGGATGTTTTTGTTGAGTATCCATTCAACTCCTGCTGTCAATGAAGAATTTGTTTCTCTAACTATGTGGGCTTCTGCTCTGCATGCCTAGGTCGGGCTTTTTCACGGAGGCAGCTAAGCAAATAGATTTGGTGTTGAGCACATTTAGTTAGCTCTTCACGGTGAAATCCTGGGGCCTTACGGCTTGTTTTGTTGTAATAGAAATTTGTAGTTTCGAACACTGCTTTCTCTAGTGAAGTTTGTATCTGTTGTACAAACGTTTTGCTGACAAGGATTGATGGGTGGCCAGGCCAATAGCAAACCCTACTGAAACGGTGTTAACTGTGTAGGCATCGGGTCAGTGTTAATCTGAGAGAGGGCCTCTTTGCTTAAAAGCACTCAGAGTCACAGTTTGAAAAATTACTGTTGTGGAGTTTAATAGCAGCTCAGAATGTTAAGTTACTCTGTGATCCAGCAGTGCCATTGTAGGTGTGTTGCTGCTGCTGGTAGGTGCCGTCGAGTTGTCTCCAACTCATAATGACCCTATGCACAGCAGAACAAAACACCTCCCGGTCCCACACCAGCTCCATGATCCCTGCTATGTTTGAGCCCATCACCACAGCCACTGTGTCAATCCATCACGTTGAGGGCCTTCCCCTCTTTCGTCGACCCTTTACCTTACCAAGCATGACATCCTTCTCCAGGGAATGGTCCCTTCTGATAACATGACCGAAGTAGGTGTGCAGCCGGGAGAAATGAAAACATGTCCACACAAGCTCTCACACACAACATAGAGCAGTATTACTCATAACAGCCGAAAGGTGAAAGCACCCCAAATGTCCATCAGCTGGTGAATGGATAAAAAACGCGGTATGTCTGTGCCGGGGACTAGCATCCAACAACACAGATGAACACAGTACTGATGCTGCAGTACTGATCATGCTACAACATGATTGAACCTGGAGAACACGGTGTGATGGTATGTGAACAAAGCCAGTCACTAAAGGCCACGTGTTACACGATTCCATTTACATGCGGTATCCAGAATAAGTGACTCTATAGACAGAAAGTAGATTAGTGGTTTCCTGGGTGGAGGAGATGAGGCAGCAGGGGTGACTGCTTAATGGGTATGGGGTGTCTCATGGGGGTGATAAAAATATCCTAAAATTGATTGTGGTGCTGGTCAGACACTCTGTGACTCTGCTGAGAATCATGGAATTAGGTAACGAATGGGTGAATGGTCTGCTGTGGGACTCGGATCTTGATACCACCGTTCTAGAATGTGCTGCTTCGGGTATATAACCCACCCCTGCCGGCCACCAGCCCGCACTGTAGTCACCAGTTACAAACATTCTGTCACAGCTGGTACATGGCAGCCTGCCAGTCACAGGAGCAGACGTTCGAATCACTCGTCGTCCCTGCGAGTTTGAGATCCAATTGAGGAGTTTGTTCTTTTGTTCAGAATCACCCGAGAGGCCCAGTGGCTTTCTTCCTCAGTTTGTTTCTGTCCTGTCCAGTCTGGCGTCCCCGCCTCTTTTGTGTTTCAAAATTCAGCAGTGATTTTTCTTGTCACCCCGAAATTTTTCCTGCTCACTGACAGCCGTCTGCTGCTTTGGCTGCACGTCCTATGTCCTCTTGGGCCTGTGGTTGGGGTCTTGTCTGTAAGGCTGTGGCATTGTCTGTAAAGGCATCTTCCCAGTGGAAGAGGGCCTGGCCAGGTGATACAGTCCCTTAATTCTTGGGGAAACCCATGATGCATTCATAAGGGGAAGTTCATGAGAGAAACCAGTGGACCGGGCATCTGCCATGCCTGATAAACAGCATGGCACTATGGTTGAGAGCAGGACCTCCACAGCCTAGGTTCAAATCCTGGCTCTGCCACTTACTAGCCATGTGACAATTTGGGAGCTAAAAAAATCTCTCTGTGCCTCTGTTGCCCTGTCTCCAAAATGGGACTAATGGGAAGATCAAATGACTTAGTCTATGTGAAATGTTAGAAAGGACTTTGCAGATAGAAACATCAGCTGCTCTTAGCCTCCCACCCTCTGAGGGTGAGACTGGCTCCCAGGGGACTGGATTCTGCCTGGGTGAGCTGCTTGCTTTGTCCATGCCACTTTGGTCCTTCCCTGCACCGGGCCTTGGAGGGACAGAGAACCTGCTGCGTGAACAGTGCAGCAGGGAGGCCTGGTAGCTTTCCCTGGGAGCAGAGGGCCTGCTTTGGATACCCGGGGTCTGGGCAGGGATGGGCGCTATTAGGACCCCACCGGCAGACCCCAGGGAGCGTACGGCCGGTGGTGCTGAGCACGTCACCGCCCTGCCCGTGGCTGCCCTGCCCTTCTGCTTGTTTACTTTCTCGTTCTGTCTTCCCACAGTCTGCGTCTCTCTCGTTCTTTCTGGGGGAGACACGGTGAGTACCGCCACACGCCCACATTTTGCTGTGCAGTGTCGAGTGTTCTTACCACTGTGGTAACTTTGGCATGAACTTTGTCAAGTGGGACGTAGATTTTGACCATCCTGGTCACTCAGACGGATCGTGGCATCTCGTGTGTGCAGAGTCCAACTGCACTTCGTAGGGTTTCCAAAGGGTTTCCTACCTTTGGGGGTAGGTCACCAGGCCTCTCTTCCCCGGCATCCCTGGGTGGGTTTGAACCAGCAGCCTTTCGGTTATTAGTGTAGTGCTTCATTTGCACCACCCAGGGGTTGCCGTGACTCAGAATCGGCTCACTGGCAGATGGCGGAGGTGGTGGCCACCACCCTGACTACTGTCTCAAAGACCTTCCTTGTTCCGTCTTCAGGGTTTTTCCAACATGCATCTATTTTGAAAACCCAAGGGTTCAAGCTGAGGAGAGTTAGTTTTTAATGAGAGCGAGTCTTCAGCTTTCATCTTTAAACATGAAGTCAGGAGCTGGAAGTTGTAAATAAGAATCAACTCACTCACTACTAAGAAGCCCTAAGAGCTCAGAGGGAGCTCTGGTAGCATAGTGCCTAAGGCATTTGACTGCTACCCAGAAGGCTGGTGGTTCAAACCCACCAGGCACTCCTCGGAAGGAAGGTTGGGCAATCTACTTCCGTAGTGATACTGCCTCGGAATCCCAAGGAGGGGTGGTTATGAGTCGGGTCCGACTCGATGGCACATAACAACAACAACAAGAGCTCAGAGCCGTGATATGTCTGTTGTGGGTGGCCAAAGAGAGGTGTGGCCCGGGCACTTGGCCCCAGATCCCCTTCTCTCATCCCAGGTGGACATGGAAGCTTTCCTCACGCTCACTGACGGTGATTTGAAGGAGCTGGGCATCAAGACGGACGGATCCAGGCAGCAGATTCTGGCGGCAATTTCTGAACTGAATGCGGGAAAGGTATCGTTCCCTTTTTTTTTTTTTCTTTTTTTCTGGTTTCAGACAACTGAGATGTTCCCCAGGGTCCCAGGCCCTTTGTGGTGGCATAATTGACCGAGGCCCCCTGGCACGCTGTGACCAGGCATTCACTATCCCCAGATAGTGGCCTGTTCCTTTCGGACTCTTCTCCAATTAGGTTATTTCTCCACACATCCAGCTGAGACGTTTCATCCCGTTGGACCGAGATTTGCCCCCCAGGGTGCCACAGAAGCAGAGCCCCTGGTTAAGATGGGCTCTGGAGTCAGGAGACCAAGTAACTCACTGTGTTACCAGGGACAAGTCACATACCTCTCTGAGCCTCCCTTTCTCGTCTGTTGGGTGGGAGTGGCGGGGGTTGTTGCGAGAGCTGCCACGCTCAGTTGAGCACCTGGCACACAGAGAGCCAGCAGCCGCTGCTTACTGCTGACAGCCCACATTTGTGTCTAATGTTGCATTTCAGCTTCATCAGCTTTAAAGCCCAAGATTAGCAGAGCCCCCCGCCCAGAGACCGAACAAGACAAGCAGAGCTAAGCGTCGCTGTGCAAACATTCGTTTTCTATGGTTGTGATTGGGCTGTTCAAACCCCTTTCCTTTGTCCTGAGAAAGGATGGACTTTTTGTTTGTTTGTTTCTATCCCAGTAACAGCACATGATACTTGCTAACCTGTGGCTTTTACACACTTGCCACCTCTTGGACAATTGTCGTGAGTGGAATTTTGCCATTAGAAATGATACCGTCATGGACCCTCTGCCTTCTCTTTCTCTGCCCACCGCAAGCCGTGTAACACAATACAGAGTCGTATCAGAGAGCGTGACCCGTCATGTTATTCTTTCTGTATGTCGCCAGGTTATGCACAGAAATCTTGAGCAGTCTGATAGCGCCAACAGCAGTTAACTGGGTGTCCCTTTACCAATTACGAGCCACGTCGTGTGCGTTCCTCTGGGACTCGTCCCCATGGCCCAGCTGAGTCTCGGGCTCTTTGTCCAGCTGGTGAGGAAGCAGGGGACGGGAGAGACGTACCCCGGCCCTGTCGTGAGCAGACAGCCGAGCAGAGCCTGGTCTAACTGCTCCCCACGCTCCCCTGCTGCTCTGCACCGGGCGGCCCAGCCCCTCCAGCCCCCCGTGCATAAGCTGGCTGGTTTTGTTGTGGCCATCGTTGTCACCCTCCTCGTTGTCACCCTCTTCGTCTAACCTGTCTCTGGAGCGTGAGGGGGCCCTTCAGTGATTCTGTCAGCTGTGCCCCAGGCTGTTGCAAGGCCGAACATGTCTCCTGGTGTCTGTAGCATTTATTTTTTCTCCCCTGAAGTGATGTGGTTCTAAGCATCACTCACCCCTGCTGTGGCCGCTGGACTCCCTCACTTTACGGCTAGGGGAGCTGAGGCTCCGAGAGGGGCAGTGGCCCTGAGTCCCAGAGCAGCACCCCATCAGCTCCGTGCATAGATGGGAGGGAGCAGGGAATGTGGGGGAGGTGGGTGGGGAGGTTACAGGGTGGACAGTGTCACCTGTTAGGAAGAACATCCCCCAGGTGGCTCACAGAAGATGAGTGAACTAGGCAAGCACTTCTGTTTTGGTGCATTCATTTATTCACAACACAGACTAGTGCTTTGGGTATCTGCCATGTCCCAGGTGCGACGTGGGTGAGAAACACTCAGGATCACTGGGTCAGGCCCTGTGCTATAAACACGTCATGTGTGTCATTCATGCTATCCTCACAGAACCCA
>NW_006921854.1:4489141-4490069 GCF_000298275.1 Orycteropus afer afer
GAGGCCAGGAAGGTGCAGGCCACCAAGAAGTTCTTGAGAAAGTGGTAGGAGCGCTGAGAACCAAAGGAAGAGTGGGAGTCAGCTGGACAAAAGGCGTGGAAGGACAGAGCGGCTCTGGCGGAGGGACGCACGCGTGCAGAGGCCCTGGGGTGGGAAGGTGCCTCAGTGTGGAAACGAAGAGACCAGGGGCGCACATTAAGCCTTCCAGGATGGTCGAAGGAGACCCAGGTCAGGGCAGAGGCCTGAGTGAGCAGTGGTGGACCGTGCCCTTGGAGTTACGGCACTGTCCCTCATCCCAGCCTCTGGAGAAGGCTTTGTGTGAGTCAAAGAGAGGGTGGAGGTAGGAGAAGCCAGGCAGACCAGTCAAGGGAGGAGGACAGAAAAGGTCCTGGATGTAGGGCCAGTGAGGACCATGGAGAGCGTGGGAGGACATAGCTGAGAGCTGGGTGCCATTTAAGCCTGACCCCGGCCCTGGCACATGGCCACTGCTAATGCTTCTGGAACCTCCTCTGCCGTTGGGGCCATGGCCTCCTGAGCCCAGGAGCACAAAAAGAAGAGAGACTGGGCTGGTTTGCAGATCTTAGGAAGGTAAACTGGCACCATCAGAGTGGCCTTTGTGACATGTGAAGTCCACTCCAAAGGAGGTCGTTTTTCTTTAAGTCTATATACAGCCTGCACTTTCCATCACTTTCTACCCAATTCATTGCCCTCCTTCCATGTTCCTGTAACAGTCTGCATCCTACATTGACCTCTCCCCCTATGTTCCCTGCTGTTTGAGGAGGAAAGGGGAGGGCACAGCTATTGGTGGTCCTCCTTGGGGGCCCAGCCAATCAGCCCCTAACCATAGACTCAGGTACCTCTGACATGTTGTTGTTGTTAAGTGCCGTCGAGTTGTTTCTGACTCATAGCGACCCCATGCACAGCAGAA
>NW_006921854.1:4494617-4495805 GCF_000298275.1 Orycteropus afer afer
TGGGCCTCTGCTCCCTCTGCGCCAGGCTGGCCTGACCCTGACTTCAGGCTCTCCTGCCTCTTTCTGGATTGCTGAGGGCACAAGCCTCCCCTTCTAAGGGTCACACTTTTTCTTTTGCAATCCGAGCTTGGCCAGGAGAGTCCCCATTGTGGTTGTGGGGCTGTGTGCATGAATCTGAGATCCCAGGCTGGACACGTCAGAGAGGGGAGGCCAGCACCCCCTGCCCACCAGTGCTGCTCTAGCTGCAGTTGCCGGTGGGTTGTGAAATCAATTTAGTGGGTCACGAGCATTTTGAAAAATGACGTAGGTTAGGGTAGAAAAGACTAACACACTTCACATTTAACCCACTGCCCTTCATTAATCCTGACTCAGCAAGTCTGTAGAGAGGAGAACTGCCCCAGAGAGATGCCAAGGCTGTAAATCTTTGTGGAAGCATACTGCCTCATCTTTCTCCTGCAGAGTGGCTGGTAGGTTTGAACCGTCAACCTTTTGGTAAATGGCCAAATTCTTTAGCCAGTGAGCCATCAGAGCTCCTTTGCTTCATAGGTAGGTAACTTGTCTAAGTTGTGATGTATACATGGGGTAGGGGGAGGTTGTGATATAAAATGCATTTCTTATACAATCAAAAAAAGTATTGAGTATTTTACTCTCAAAAACTTGAGTGTTAACCCAATGTCTGGCTCTAAAAATACCAGCAAAGCTCTACAGACCCAGAGCTGTAAGTCGTGTAACTTGTGGTGGACCACCCAGTACGTGAGTAATCCTGCAGATTGACCAATAGGCACTGCTGATTAGTTGGTCTCAAGCGAGTGACAGGTCAGACAAAGTTAACCAAAGGCATCGTTCTCATGTCACCCTCAGTTGGTCCGAAGTCAGCTCCTTTCTGTGCCCATTTCATGCCCATCACAGAAACGCATACTCACTTGATGAAACTTGCCCAGTACCAAAGGTGGAAACTTGTTTAAGAAATCACGACCCACCAAAAACTCATGGAAACAATTAGTCCTAGCGACTGGTACACCATCCAATCTGCAGCCTATACAACTATGAGACCAGAAGAACTAGATGGTACCCGGCTACCACTGTCATCCCCTTGGAAGGGGATCTATGTGGGAGATCCTTGATAGAGAGGGAGAACAATGTGGAACAAAACTCAAAATCATTTGGAGAAAAAAAAAAAAGGTGGAG
>NW_006921854.1:4497080-4515816 GCF_000298275.1 Orycteropus afer afer
TTCTTAGGTGCTGTCCAGTGGGCTCTGATTCATAGTGACCCGAAACACTGCCTGGTCTTGTGACAGCCTCACAGTCCTTGCTATACCCGAGCCCATTGTTGTAGCCACTGTGTCAGTCCATCTTGTTGAGGGCCTTCCCCTTTCTCGCTGACCCTCCACTTTACCAAGCATGATATCCTACTCCAGGAAATGGTTCCTTTGGAAAACATTACCAAAGTAGGTAAGAAAAAGCTGGCCATTCTCATTTCCAAGGAGCATTCTGGCTGCACTTCTTACAGGACAGATTTGTTCATTCTTCTGGCAGTCTATGGTACTTGACATATTCTTCACCAACATCACAACTCAAAAGCATCAACTCTTCTTCAGTCTTCCTTATTCAGTGTGCAGCTTTCACACGTGTATAAAGTGATTGAAAATGCCATGGCTTGGGTTAGGCACACCTTAGTCTGCAGAGAGATATCTTGCAGCACTTTAAACAGGTCTTTTGTGGTAGATTTGCCCAGTGCAGTACATGGTCTGATTTCTTGACTGCTGCTTGCACGGGTGTTGATTGTGGAACCAAGCAATATGAAATCTTTGGCAGCTTCAGTCTTTTCTCCATTTGTCATTATGCCTCCTCCTCCTTCCAAGTCTGTCTTAGGCTGGAAGCTCCTCTGAAACTTGTCCCCCATGGGTGACCCTGCTGGTATTTGACATACTGGTGGCCTAGCCTCCAGCCTTCCAGCAACATGCAAGCCACCCCTGTATGACAAACTGACAGACGAGTGGTGGCAATTAAGTCTAAGGTGATTAGTAACAACAGCACTTGTCACCCCTTGTATTTCTTCTTCATCTATCTGCAGTTTACACAGTTACGGTTCATTGTTACAGGTTGAGCCTCATGGCAGCCCCTGCAGTTAACATTAGGTCCATTTCACAGGTGCAGAAGTTCAGCCGAATATGGCCGTGCCACAGCTGGTTAGGTATCCTGGCCAGGACTTGTGGGTCCCCTGACACCACCTCAGATGCTCTGTCCTTCCACCCCACAGCCTTCAGGTTTGTCTTCGTGGCATCCTGATGACGGTTTTCCAGATTTTTAAAAATTGCTGTTGTTACTGTAACTGAGAATATGCACAGCAGAAAGTACACCAATTCAACAATTTCTACATGTCCAAGTCAGTGCCTGGTTCCATTCTCTGAGGTGTGCAACTGGCCTCACCCTCCTTCTCTGAGTTATTCTTCCCCCACTGACATAAACTCACTGCTCCCTGAGGTTCCTGTCTAATCTTTCAAGGTGGTGCTGTCAATTTGCTCCCATGTAGATCTTAAAAGAGCACCCTGCTCAAAGCTGACCTTCTTCACTAATTAAACTAAATGGTAGTTTGGTTTTAAGAAGACTTCAGGGAATATTTTTGGTTTAAGGTTTAAAGGTTCTCTTAGGGCAGTAGTTTTAGGAGTTCATCCAGTGTCCGTGACTCCAGAAGTCTGGATTCCGTGAGATTTGAAATTCTGCATTTCTCCCCTTTTGATCCAGCTTATTTTAAGTCACTTGAAAGGCTTGTCATAAGGAGACTCTCATGTGCCTAGAGCGCCTCCTTACCATGGAGGTCCCTACTCAGGGCTCTACAGAGGGCCACTGTGGGGTGTGGGGAGTCTGTGAAATGAAAGCAAAGAAGTTTGAAGTCTGGGTTCATTTGGTGGATTGTATTTTTTTTTTCCTTCTTCACTTTTTCACTCTTAGCAGAGGATAATCTGCCAGAGAGTATTCGTTTTTAATTGGCTTTACATTTATGACACACATATTTGTTGATTTTAAAAATACGTATTTAACCCATGCCACTGACTCTGGGCCCTTCGAAGGCCACAGGATGAGGCACAAGCTTGCCTGCCCTCAGAGGGGTCATACTGTGACAACATACTGTGATCAGAGGGACAGGCATTAGGACAAACCCGTCTGCTATTTTCACCCACTTTTAGAAGTCAACCTCGTGTCCTAGAAGAAAGGTTATCTTGCCTGCCCTGAAACCTCTGTGGCGTGGGAAGGGGTTTCATTTACCTTGAAAAGGGTTCAGGTGTGGTCACTGACATGAAGAGCCACGCATGCTGTGGTGACCTCAGGTCACCTCTTCCCTCCAAACTCCTGACTCCCTGAGTCTTCAGGGCTGGCTGGGAAGAGGGCTGGGTGGAGCCCTGCAGGACCAACCATCTCCTTCCACTCTGACTCTGTCTCCTGCACACACGGCCTCGGGACGCCATCGCCTCTGCACACGTGCTGCCTGCCCCAGGTCCGAGCCAGCTGAGGCGGCCTGGAGAGGTCAGGAAGCTTAGGTTCACGGGAAGAGTAGAAAACAAATCTTGGCCAACGTTGCTGTCACCTACAAGTTTTTAAAGTTGTCAAGGATTTCCTTTAACTTGGATCCACCATCAATGCCGATTGAAGCAGCTGTCATGAAATCAGATGACATATTGCATTGGGCACATCTGCTGCAATAGACCTTTTTAAAGTATTAAAAGGCAAAGATGTCACTCTGAGGACTAATATGTGCCTGACCCAAGCCATGGTATTTTCAGTCACCTTATATGCACGTGAAAGGTGCAGTGAGTAAGGAAGACTGAAGAGGAGTTGATGCCTTTGAATTATGGTGTTGGCAAAGAATACTGAACGTACCGCGGACTGCCAGAAGAACAAACAAATTGCAGCCAGAAAGAATGCTGCTTAGAAGCAAGAGTGACGAGCCTTTATGTCACTCACTTTGGTCATGGTATCAGGAGGGACCAGTCCCTGGAGAAGGACATCATGCTTGGGAAAGTTGAGGGTCAGTGAGAAAGAGGAAGACCCTCAACGAGATGGATCGACACAGTGGCAGCAACAGTGGCTCGCACAGCAACGATTACAAGGATGGCGCTGAACTGGGCACCCTTCTGTTCTTTTTGTGCACAGGGTTGCTGTGAGTCAGAGCTGACTCGATGGCACCTAACAGCAACAGGAGCTTTCAGTGCACCCAGCTCAGCCCATCTGGAATACTGTGGTGCCTCTGCAGACGACCTGAGTGGCCCTGGGCAGGTCACCTGACCCCTGCAGACCTCGAGGCACCGGGAAAACATACGTCCCTGTTGATAGGGAATGAACTGAGATCATGTGAGGGCAAGTACCCGGCAGAGGGCTGGCCAGAGCGGTGATCAGGTCTCCTTCACTCACGTGCTTCATGATTGTTGTTGTTATGTGCTGTCGAGTCGGACCCGACTCATAGCAACCCCTCCTTGGGTTTTTGAGGCAGTATCACTGTGGACGTAGATCGCCCCGTCTTGCAAGTGTCTTTCAAGCCCTCAGAGTTAATACGGCTTCTCCTGGGCACACTGCTTCATTCCCAGGCTCCAAAGGCTCTACGTACTCACTTTATGTCTCACTTTACATACTCACGTCCTCTTTTTTTTGTTTAATATTTAGGTGAAAGTTTACAGAGCAAATTTGTTTTCCATTCAACAGTTCATATCATTTTGTTTTGTGACAGGGATTACAATCTCCACAATGTAATGGCTCTCTGCTACCTCCTCCCTGTGGTTACCTTCTCCCTGTGTCCTTCTTTCCTGTGTGTTCCCGCCCTCTGATCTGTCTCCCTGTACAAATACTGCCCTTCTGATCTCCCATGGCTGATTATTCTAAGGACTGTACCTACGTGTTCACCTTATAGGCCTGTCTGCTGTTTGCCTGGAAGCCACCGGAGTGAGTTCAGTCCCAGGCCTGAAGGGTGACTGGGGCCATAGTCTTGGGAGTTTCATCAGTCTCTGTCAGATCAGTAAGCCTGGTCTTTTTTTTTTTTTTTTAAATGATTTTGAGTTCTGTTCCACATTTTTCTCCCACTCTATCCAGGATCTCCAATTTTGGTCCCTTTTTGAGTGATTGGCATTAGCAGCCAGGCACTATCAGGTTGCTCTGGACTCAGGGTTACGTAGGCTGAGGTTCCTGTGGTCCACTAGTTCCTTGCACTAGTTGTTTCCATGTATCTTTGATTTTCTTCATTTTTCGTTGCTCCAGACAGGAGAGACCAATAGCTGCATCTTAGATGGCTGTTCGCAAGCTTTTAAGGCCCCAGTCACGACTCACCAAAGTAGGATGGAGGACAATGTTTCTGTGTAGTAGGTTAGGCCAGTTGAGCTTGATGTCCCCCATGACCATGGTCCCGCGGCCGTGGGCCCAGTGACTCACTCCCTCACACTCACGTCCTCTGTTGTCTCCCAGGATTTGTTCTGTGTGGTCCGTTCAGATCTCACTTGATCCACTCGGCTGGTAGGCAGGATGGTGTTGAGGCCAGCTAGCCCACGGGAGAGCCTCACCTGGGTCACAAGGTGGGGCAAGAGGTGGCAGGGCTAGTTTTATCCTTGATTCCCCCACAGTGCAGCCAGGTGTGTGTGTGTGTGTGTGCGCACATGCACGTGTATACCTCTGTATGTGTGTGTTCACATGCATGTGTATATATTTTTTTTAACGCAGTGGTCATTTGCAACTCAGTGCTCAAACGCAACCCCTTGAAGTACTTTTGTTATCCCCATTTTACAGATTAGTAAACCAAGGCCCAGAGAGGTTAGGTACCTTGCTCAAGGTCACCTAGCACGTGAATAGGAGAGGTGAGATTTGAACGCAAGCTGTTGGATTCACTTCTGTGTATTGCTGCCTGTTGGCCAGTATGCAGCTAAGAT
The DNA here is from genome assembly GCF_000298275.1 of Orycteropus afer afer. Classification (NCBI taxonomy): domain Eukaryota; kingdom Metazoa; phylum Chordata; class Mammalia; order Tubulidentata; family Orycteropodidae; genus Orycteropus; species Orycteropus afer. The sequence goes on from NW_006921854.1 coordinate 4,501,758, forward strand.
CTTCCGTGGGCTTAAAGAAACATGCACGTTCCTCCCCTCTTCCTTTCTCAACACGTGTGTAGGGGCGTGTGCAGGAGTCGGGTGGGAAGTGAATCACTGTGAAAAGGAGCCTGACATCTTCTGGGCAGCAGGGAGCAAAGGCAGTTCAAGAGCTCTCACCTTATAGAGAGAGAAACTCAGCTGCCCTGAGTACCCTGGAAATCCGGGGGCTGGAAAGGCCGTGCGACATGGGGCGGGTCAGCGGGCTCTGCTGCCCAAGCTCTTCCAGGGATTGGACCGCCGGCTCTCAGGGACCTCTCTCCAGCGCTGACATGCTGCGACGGTGGGTGCTGGGGGAGATTCTGACTCTGTGGTTTTATTAAACTCGGTTCTCTTTCAATTAGATGATTTATTTTCCCCAAGACACCCATGGGTTTCTCAAGTATGAGTTGAGCACTAACAGCACTGTGTCAATTGAATTAATGGTTAAAAGACTTAACAAGACTTTCTGTGTCTGTTTTCTGTTTCTTCCGCAGGGACGAGAGAGGCAGATCTTACAGGAAACCATTCACAACTTCCACTCTTCCTTTGAGAGCAGTGCCAGCAACACCAGGGCTCCTGGAAACAACCCCTGTGCATGAGCGTCCTTCCAGTGGTCACTGGAGTGAGCTTCCGAATCCCAGTTATGACCCCAGCTCCTCTCTGCTTACGTCCTGCTGGGATCCACACCTCCTAGGCTATCTACTTGCAGGTCTTTGCTGTGGCATTTGGGTCATGAGGGACCTTAGTTGTCGAGTGCTGCCATAACACAGATATCACAAGGGGGTGGCCCTGACAAACAGAAATTTATTTTCTCACAGTTTAGGAGGCTAGGGGAAGGCTTTCTCTGTCAGCTCTGGGGAGGGTCCCTGTCTCTTTTTGGTTTCTGTCCCTCAGCTTCTTGGCACTCTCCATGTGCTGTGGAATCTCTTTTCCCCCACTACTGCCTTCGTGCTTAATCTGGTCTTTTACATCTGAAGAGACTGATTTAAGGCACCCTTCCGTTAGTGCGGCCACATTCAAATAATAAATCCCATTCCCAAATGGGACTAGAACCACAGGTATAAAAGCAGAAAACCAAATCACTGCCATGGAGTCAGTTCCAATTCATAGTGACCCCACTGGGTTTCTAAGGCTGTGAATCTTCACAGAAGTAGACTGTCCCATCTTTCTTCCATGGAATGGCTGGTGGGTTCGAACCACTGACCTTTTGGTTGGCTTCCAAACACCTTAACTGCTACACCATCAGAGCTTCTATAACCACAGGCATAGAGGTTAGGATTTACCACACACACATTTTTGGGAAATGGTTCCATCCCTAGCACCTTCCCTACTGCATTAGTTGGTACGTTTATGGCTAAAATAAACTCCAACACAGCAGAGGTTTGTTCTCCCTCATGGGACAGGCCAGCCTGGGTGCTGTGGTTGGCCAGCGGTCAACACAGTGATTCAGGCACCCAGCTCCTTTAGCTTGGGTCTCTGCCATCTCAGGAGGCCGCCGAGTTTTTGCTTCTGGGAGAAGGAAGAGAACGTGGAGGAGACACCCGTCAACCCCGACTCAGGGCAGTCATGCGTGTGGCAGAGGAGAGCGGGGCCCCACAGGGTTTCCGTGAGCTGGCTCCCTTGTTTCTAGGGTACTTAGTGTTGGTGCTGGGCCCCATGGGGTTTCCCTCGTCGGGCTCCCTTGTTTCTGTGGTGTGTAGTCTGGATGCTGCATAGTCTGGGTTCTGCCACCTGTTTGGCATCGTGGCACACAAGCCTTCACTAATGGGCAGGTGGTGTGCCTGTATGAGGTATATTGGGCAGGAATCGACCCCGTGGTTCTCTCCCACATGGAAGGCAACCACTGAACCACCACTGGCCCTCTCTGTTAATACTGTGTTCCTTAAAAGGAAATGGGCCCAGTCGCTTTGTGTGTGCTGTTGTGTTAGAGTGGCTCATGCGTTTACAAGCAACTGATTCATTGAGCTGACCATGGCCGCGTTTCTGTGAGCTGTGGGGTGCTGGCGGTGCAGAGATGAGGCTGCCCACTCCTTTACCTTGAGGATCTCGACAGGCAAGAGAAGATAGGTGAATGGGTGGTCCCAGCACCGAGAGGCAGCATGGCCTACGTGGTGGAACAGCTTCGACTCAGGGTCAGAGTTCAAATCCAGCCACATGGCCTCCATCGCACTCGGAGCCAGTGTGGGTGAGGCACTTGCCCCTCAGGAAATACCACAGAGGTTGTAACCTTCAGAAAACGCTGATCTCTCAGAGCGCCCTTTCTCTGCCTTCTGTGGGCTGGGCTCTGCCATCTGGGCTCCACAGGAGGTGCTGCTGTTCATCCATCCCCAGGACAGGAGCGCCCTTTCCCTTCCACTGGACTGCTTTTCCGGGCAGTTGTTCCCACAATGCCCAGAGCCCCAACCCTGCCTGCCGTCCAGTGGAACTCGCCTCTGTACCTTCTCACCCTCCCACCTGCAGACACCAGTATTCCAGCTGACTAGAGACAAAACACATTGCCTTTTAGCTGTCACTGACGGACATCTTTTAAAATGTCCCTCATGTCCCAGCCTTCTTTGAGGAGACACGTTCATTGGGCACCTACCACGTGCCAACAGCTTTACATCATCGTCATTTCATCCGTACTGCCACCCCGGAGGCTGGCATTGTTTCTTGTTATTTTTATTTATCTATTCTCATCCTGCACAGTGGGGAAGCTGAGGTACAGAGGCGTGAAACCTCTTATCAGGTCCGTAGTCAGGAGGGAGCAGATCATAGGGTTAAACCAGAGCCCTTGCCTCGTCCTTGAACTTCTGCAGACACCTGGCGCTCAGAGCTCCAGGGACTCTGCTTTCACTCGCTTGTATCTTCAGGGGTTATTGATAGACTTGTCTGGCCCTGAAATTCATAGTCCCAGACTATGCGTGCTTTTCACCGTTCTTTGCACAACCCTATACGTGTATAGCTTTTACCCAGGGGAGTTTGAGTGAACGCCCACGGCACGCAGCGACTGTGCTGGGGCTCAGCTTTCCACATGCAAACCTCCATGGCCCCCTCGGATGACCTGGGACGAGGCAGGCCTTCCTGCTACCGTTTTACAGGTGGGAAGACCTCTCTTACCTGTCTCACTGGGCCCACCTAGCCCCACAGCTTTTTCTGCAGCAGTGTCTGTGCTGGTTGCTGAGACATCCTTGGCCCCATACCTGCCCCCTTCCAGGTGACCGTTCCTCCTCCCCCCACGTCCCCAGCCTCCGGGATCCGGTTCCCTCCGCACCAAGGGGCTCCCTTGCCCAGTGAGCTTCACCAGCATTTCCAGAAGGGTCTTTCTAGAAATACTCGTTCTGTGGGATCTTAATAGGTTTTCATAAAGCAAAGTAAGAGGACGTGTGCGTGTGAAGGTGGGTGAGGTTGTGTGACTGGGTTTGGCAGCCTCTGAGTTGAAACCAAGTCCCATAACTGTCTTTGCTGGGGACATGGCAGAGCCTTCCGCACACTCGTGGGCACAGGGCCTCTTCCAGGGCCCGTGGGTCTCATAGCATTGTCAGTAAGCATCGGTCACAGAAGGCTACTCCCAGGCCCCCACCTGGGGTACCCGTGGAGGGACTGCTGTGCTGGGCACTGGCAGCCATGAGCCTTGGAGCGCCCAGGAGGGAGGAGCATCCGGGGGGGGGAGGAGCGCCGGGGGGAGGGGCGCCCGCGGGGAGGGGCGCCCAGGGGCTCCAGTGGAGTAATTGTCCTCTCCTCTCCCCAGCAGCCGTCATCAGGTGTGGCCCACCTGGCAGGGGGACACCTGGGTGAGGGAATCCGTCTTTGAGCTGTTGGGCACTCTGCTCGGAAGCCCCTCACCCCGAGGGCATTCTCTGAAGGGCGGGGGGCACTGTTTCCAGCTTTCATGCAGTGTCCCGCCTGGTGTGTGTGCTGGGGGCCACCGAGAGGCTCCCGGCCCCTGCGGGGTCTTGCTTCACTGGCACGCTGTTGCGTGGACACCAGCCGGTTCGCAGGGAGGAGGCTTGCCTTCTCGTTCTCTCAGCCACTGACCTTGACTGTGCACTCCCCTGTGCCAGGCCCTTCATGTGCTTTGGACCCAGAGATGAGAGACTCATCTCTGCCCTCAAGGACCCCACTGTAGCTCAGAGGAGACGAGCACTAAATAAAACATTGTATGCTGTGCGTGGAGTCTTGTAAGGTGTGTGCCAGGCCGCAGCAGAGAAAGCCTTTGTCCGCGGCTCACTTGTGCCTGGACAGGCCCTCCAGGAGAGACTGGGGGTGCAGGGCGGGCAGGTAGGGAAGAGAAAGGGTGACCTGGGAGGGAGAAGGGCCGTCAGCAGACAGCGTTGTAGATGACCTGTCACCTGGGAGTAGGTGACGGTGGTTGGTCACCATGGCATCGGCTCTGACTGCGGCAGCCCATGCACGTCGGGGTGCAGTGTTGCTGTTTTCATGACCGTTGGCGTGTCTGAGCCCCTTGTTGGAGTTGCTGTGTGTTCTGAGCGCTGTGGCCAACGGAGGGGGCTCATCTCCCAACATTCTCTTGAGCAGTCTTCACTTGTGACCCGTAAGGTTTCTGTGGGCTGATTTTTGAAAGTAGATCAGGCATTTCTTCCTAGGCTGCCTTAGTCTGGAAGTTCTGCTGGAACTTGTCCACCAAGGGTGACCTGCTGTACATGAAACGCCAGTGGTATAGCTTCCAGCCTCTCAGCAACATGCAGGCCACCACAGCAGGACACACTGGCAGATAGGTGAGGAGTGAGTTAGACCCTCGCCTTCCCAGCTTTTCTTCATTTCTCTTGGTATGGTTGGAAGGAACCGCTTATCCTACAAAGAGAACTGAACCTGGAGTCAGACCGAGCACTGGCTTGGGCTCAGCCACTTGTCACTGGGTGCATGCTCTTCATCTGTTTGGGCCTCAGTTTCCCTTTCGGTCGTGAGGGGATGGCGATTCCCAAGGTGCTGAGAACCAGGTTAAGGGAGAGAGCCCTTTCACACTGTGGAGCTGGGCAGACGGGAGAAATGGTGGCAGTGGTGGCACGTTTGAATTCCTCTCCAGTGTCTTCTCTCCCACCTGTCCCGCGTGTAGCCATGGCTGGCTGGGTGAAGCCGGAAGAAGCCACCCCCACCAAGAGGTAGCAGCAACACGGACCGCTCTGCTGGCGTCGGAGCCCCACCCTCCAGCTGGGCCTGATGCTGGGTGTTTGTGTCACTGGGATTCCCAGCAAGGTCCACAGAAAGAAGGAGGGGTGTCCAGCCCCATCACAGGAGCAGGTCGGAGGGCACGGGGCAGCGGGAACCCCTCTTGTTCGTACCTGCCGTGGAGCTGCCCAGGCGATGCTGTCCGGGTCAGGCAGGAATTGGACAGCTGCGGACACGTGGACTGACCTGTCTCGTTCGTACCTGCCGTGGAGCTGCCCAGGCGATGCTGTCCGGGTCAGGCAGGAATTGGACAGCTGCGGACACGTGGACTGACCTGTCTCGTTCGTACCTGCCGTGGGGCTGCCCAGGGGACGCTGTCCAGGTCAGGCAGGAACTGGACAGCTGTGGACATGTGGATTGACCTGTCTTCCTGATAAGCACCTGCTGCAGAGTCTGGGCCTTCCTGAGAGGACCCTGCAGCCACAGGTGCATGAGGCCGGCAGGAAGCAGCCATGAAGCACCGTCATGCTATCCTTCCTGGTCCCCTTCAAGCCAAATGATGGTGTCTCATTAAATGCCAGGTGGTCCTGTTCATATGTGTGAGCAGACCGGATGTTTCCCCTAATAAAGTTGATACCGAGTCCTCCAGGGCTGTCTCGGAGATTGCGTCTCCTCCCTGGGTGGCGTGGGTGGCGAGTCACTTCCCCTGGGACTTATCACTCATTTGTCACATATTCTTGAGGACTTGCCACGCTCCAGGTGGCCCCTCATGGGCCACTGTTTGCCCAAACTCAACTTCCATCAACTCAGATCGGACTCCGTGACCCCCGTGGGGTTTTCAAGAAGCAGACTGCCGCATCTTCAGTGCAGCAGCTGGTGGGTTCAAACCACAGACTTTCTGGTGAACAGCCAAATGCCTTAACCACTACACCACCAGAGCTCCTAAGAATGGACTTAGGCCCTGCCTTAATTTCAGCCCCTCGGCTGAGAGCCAGCTGCTGTTGAGTCAATTCAGACTCATGGCAACCCATGTGTGTGACCTTCTCAAGGGGCTCACCCTGCCCAGAACCAGAGGCAAGGCAGGTCCCCCTCATTGGTTCACTCGCTCAGGAAGCCTTTTCAGTCACTGAGAACCTCAGCCCATCGAGACCCTCAATTCCATCGGGAGGCAGGCCAAGGGGACAGAACGGAGTGTGCACATGTGGGTATGGTGGGAGAGGAGAGGAGAAGGAAGACCCCAGGATAGTCATGGATTTCTTACACTGAAGGTCAAGGTGGAGAAGACGGTGAACAAGACTGGAGAAGGGAGGAAGGACTGTGCTCCATCAGGTTCCCAGTGGCTGTTGGCAGGCAGTCACCGGGCCTGCCTTCTGGGGTGCCTCTGGGTCGGCTCCAACCACCAGCCGTTCAGGTAGCAGCCTAGCACGTTAACTGTTTGTAGCGTCCAGTGAGTCCTCAGCTAAGAAGCCCGTCCCAAAGAGGCAATGATTCACCTTGGGTGGAGCACAAAGCCCAGTCCACTTGTCCTCAGCTTGGGGCCCCCAATGGTTCTTTTCTAAAATGGAGACCACCCCCTCTCCCCTCCCAGGCTTCCTCAGAGTCCCAGCAAGAGGGAGCAGGCTCACACATAAGGGTCCCTCCCAAGTGCCTGTCTCCTGTAAGCCTCAGGAGTGATAGGCACAGAGAAGGACCACTCTCGTCAGGGAGACCGTGTCCCCATCTCGCTCCTCCCCCATCTTCCACTGCCCAGTGTGTGTGTGTGGGAGGACTTGGCTCCGCCTTGAATCCTGAGCAAGGTCACTGTGCCTAAGACAGAGGATACCAGGGCGCCATTTTATTTCAGCCCTCCAGTCGTCGTCTTAGCATTAAGCCTTTCTTTTCATGTCATCGTTATTTCCATGCAGGGACTTAATTCTTTGGAAGATTTTTGTTTGCCAAACTATGCATGTTAAATAGTGTTGAATTTTCCTTCTCACTTTGATTTTCTTCGTCGAAAGCATGACACTGCTCAGATGCCATCCAGCGATGGCTGTGATGGAGGTTGTGCCCACGGTGCGGCAGGCGCTTTCTGTTACGTTGCCTCACCTCCACTTCACGACCCTGTGAGGCAGCCTTCATGTTCACTGGCCACTTGTGAGGTAACTGAAGATGACAAGTGAGGCCAAAGTTGGGGGCCCTGGAGGGCAGAGCAAGGAGCTGGGCAGGCCGTGGGGGCAGTGCCAGCACTCTGTGGGGAAGAACATTCCGGAAGTCAGAGCAGCCTGGGACAGACGCTGGCTGCCATGGAGGGCGGCTAGAGAAGGAAATTAAGGGTTTGAGTGGGGACTGGACCAGGCTCATCTTCCCAAACACGCACACCAGTGGAGGTGGGAGAACAAGCACCTCGGGGAGCTTGCCTGACAAGTGGCTGTATTCCTTTGACGGTGGCCTTACTTCTGAAACAAGGCTCTCCTCTTTCTGGGAGGGGTGGTAGTGATGGTGGTTTTCATTTCATTAGCGTGTGAAACCCAGACATCTGAATCCAAACGGTCATTCCTTCAAGCAGTATAACCAGGAAAAGACAGAAAGCAGGGGGCTTATGGACTGTACGCCTTCCTCCCTTCTCCAGTCTTGTTCACCATCTTCTCTACCTTGTCCTTCAGTGTAAGAAATCCATGACGGTCCTGGGGTCTTCCTTCTCCTCTCCTCTCCTCTCCCACCATACCCACATGTGCACACTCCATTCTGTCCCCTCGGCCTGCATTCCCGATGGAATTGAGGGTCTCGATGGGCTGAGGGTCTCAGTGACCGAAAAGGCTTCCTGAGCGAGTGAACCAATGAGGGGAGCCTGCCTGGCCCCTGGTTCTGGGCAGGGTGAGCCCCTTGAGAAGGTCACAACTTTCCGTGAGGCACCAGGAGCTGCCACACCCATGACCTCTGGCCACTTCCTGGCTCTCATTGCCTCGTAGCTTCTCCACTCCAGAGGCTCCAGCTCTTTCAGCGGAATAATTGTCTCCACTTTCATCACAATCAGAAACTCCCTTGGAGTCCACAGTTGAGTGTTGTGAGTGATGCCTGAGCGTTGGCATGGACACCTGCCCCGAGGGACTTACCAGCTGGTGCCTCAGAGGGGCCCGGAGCCCGCTCCCCTCCACCACCAAAGCCCCAGCCCCTGCACCTGTGTGGCTGCACACAGCCAGCTTCTCCGCACCCCCCCCCCAGTCCTGCCACCCCCTGGCCTCACACAGGTACTGGTCCCATGATCACTCCCTAAACAACATGCTTCTCGGGACCCGCCTGTGGTCAGCATCCGTTGGGTCCTCAGCAGTGAGGTGGGGGGAGGACAGTGGGAGGTGTAAGTTACCATCACTGCAGCTTCATTAGCTGGGGGCCACAGGGACAACTGAGTTTACTTCGTATTCAAGAGGGATAGTGGTCAGGAGCCTGAGTTAGACTGGGTCCTCTGGGGAGATTCCCACTGGGCGCCTGGAGCCACGGGTGTGCCTCAGTGCAGTGTGGATGGTGATGACAGTTCTCAGACCAGCAAAGCACTATGCCCTTGTCACTGGAAGGAGGGTTATGGTGCTCATTGAGCATCCTGATGGAACATCACCTAGGCACTGGGGACACACCATGGTGCAAAGCAAAGTCCCTACCTGTGCAGACCTTATGTTCCAGGGGGGTGGTGACAGTCCTTGGCTTATAGGTCTGTTGTAAGGAAGAGATGAGGTGATCCCATGGCAGGGCTCAGCACAGTGCCTGGCACGTAGTAAGTGCTTCCCACGTATCCAGTCATCACAGTTGGTGTCAAGTGAGCTTCAGCTCCTGGCAACGCCAGGTGTGTCACACGGGAACTGTGTTCCCTGGGGTTTTCGTTGGGAATTTTTCAGAAGTGGGTTGTCAGGCCTTTCTTCCACCTCAGGGTGGACTCAAACTCCCAACCTTTTGGTTAGCAGCCTACTTTGTTACCCACTGTCACCACCTGAAGACTCCAGCAGATGCCAGCGGGTTTTAAGGATTCTTTTTCTGTCACTGGTCTTGGAGGTCAGGGCCAGGTGAGCTCCTTTTCTGTAGAGAAAGCCATGTTCCGCCAGAGGTGACACTCTGCAAAGCCACGTTAAGGAGCCCCGAGCTGGTAGCAGTCAGAGGAGCTGCGTATGGACCTGGGAAAGGGGCCAGGGCCACACTGGGCCAAATTTATTGCAAGCGTGAGTGGAAAAATATTTGTTTATAGGATAACAATTAACTTTACACACATAATTCCGTTTACCAACTGCAATCATGTAAGCCAGAATACACAGCAAAGGAAGAGGTGGACCTAAAACCCACCGACTGCAGACGGTTCTTTAGAAACTCGCAGCTGCTCCGCTCTGATCTGCTTTCTTGTGGTTAGATGTGGACCACTTAGCATTCCTGGATCACACTGACTTTTTTTTTTTTTTAATTTAAAAAAGGATTTTTCTTCTTAAGGAACTGCACAAGTAATTATCAATGAGTGTAAAGTATACTTAAGGAACTGCACAAGTAATTATCAATGAGTATAAAGTATACTTTACATTCATTGATAATTACTTGTGCAGTTCCTTAAGAAGAAAAATCCTTTTTTAAATTAAAAACCTTACTGTGGTTTGGGTGAAAGTTTACAGAGCACATTGGTTTTCCATTCAGTAATTCACACACACTTTGTTCTGTGACCTTGGTTGTAATCCCCCAATGGAAGAGCTCTCTTCCCACTTCCTCCCCACGTTAAATGTTTCCATTCATCCTTCTTTCCTGTTCCTTCCTGGCATCTGAGCTTTACCCCTGGGCAAATGTTGCCCTTTGGACCTCGTTTGGGTGATGTTCTAATGAGCGTGTACCTCCACGGTGTTATTGTTCACCTCATAGGCCTATTGTTTGGCTGCGACTTGAACCCCAGGGTTGAGTTCAGTTCCAGGCCGGGAGGGTCCATACTCTAGGGGGTTCCACCAGTGTCTGTCAGACCACTAAGCCTGGTCTCTTTCATGATTTTGAGTCTTGTTCCGCATCTTTCTCCCACTCTCTCAGGACCTCCTATTGTGATCCCTGCTGTCAGAACGACCAACAGTGGTAGCTGGACACCATCCACGAGTATACTTTCGTTGTGCGAGGTGTAAAACGCTGATAGTTTTACTTCCTCTGGTGAGTTCTTCAAGATCGGGGTGGCTTCCACCAGGGCCTGGTGGGGGTTCCAGGATGTGTGGGGCTACGGCTGGGGTCCAAGGATCCTGCCTCTAGGTGGACCCTTGCCCTGCTGGCCGCTCTCCAGGGCTCTTGGGTTTCCACTGAGCTTGTAGCCTAGGGGCGCAGCAGTCTGCACAATGGATTCATCGTATTGTGAATAGCGTTTGCAAGATGCTTTACCAGCTACAGCCTTGCTACTCAAAGTTGGTCCCCAGACCGGCAGCCTTGGCATCCCTTGAGCCCTTGTAAGAAATACCAGCCCTGCCCCAGATTACTGAGCCAAAAGCCGCACTTTCACGAGATCCCCAGGGATGCATGAGATCTGCAGTGGGCGTCTCCAAGGCACCTTCCCTGCACTCATCTTACGATGCACTGGGATGCTGTCACCCCCTATGCAGAACGGAGACGGCGCTGACCGGCTATAGGACCTGCCCAGCGTCACGTGCGTAGTTACTGGAACCGAGACTCACACCTGGCTTCTCAGCTCTTCCTTCAAATGCAGAAAGCACCTTGGTGGTTCTGCGTGCTTGCCATAGCGCTACCATTGTTACTTCCCATTGCAGATGAGGCAAGCAAGACCCTGAGAAGTTAGGTAACTTGGCTGAGGATTCCGCCCCTCGATCTAGGCTGTCTGAGTGTGGAAATGTCCAGTTAGGACTCAAAGAAGCAAGTCATGATCTGAGCGTGGAGTTTACATGTTTATCCCAGCGCTGTGGACCCCATGGGAGGTCCAGAGGCCTACAGCTTGGACCTGAGTTCTGACAACGCCATTGTGCAGCTGGGGAGGTCAGGCCGTCTCCTCTCAGGCCTTGATTTCCCCATCGGTAATAGTAAGTGCTATTTGGAGAGGCTATGTTGTTGTTGTTATGTGCCATCGAGTTGGACCCGACTCATAGTGACCCCTCCTTGGGTTGCCAAGGCAGTATCACTATGGAAGCAGATTGCCCCATCTTCCTTCCGAGGAGTGGCTGGTAGGTTTGAACTTCCAGCCTTCTGGTTAGAAGTCAGGTGCCTTAGGCACTATGCTACCAGAGCTCCTCAGAGGCTATGGTGAGGCTTAAATGCAGTGGGAAATGCTGGAGTGTGTGGTAAACTGTAAAGTGCTGTGCACATGCTACTTGGTGACTTTATTCCCCACGGACCCTGTCATGATGGCGGAAGGGGAAGACGCTCTGGAGAATGGATAAGTTGCAGTAGGTGGAACTTCGGGGTTGCCATGGGAACCAAAGCACTGAGGCTGATCAGTGCAGGAAGTACCATCTGGTTTTAAACACCAAAAAGTGTCGGCTCACACTGGACTTAATTCTGTAAACAGCAGAGTTAACATCATCCTCTTGCAGCTACGTCAGCCCAGAGCCATGTGGGGGCTATGTTTCTTACCCATGATGTGTATGGTCAGAGCTGGACCAGGCACCCCAGGAGTCCCTTCTCCATCAGCTGTCACGCACAGAGAAATGTGGACAAGTCACTTAGCAGATCTGAGCCTCAATGCAAGAGGAAACACTTGGGAACGTTCACCCTTCCCAGGCTTTGCAAGCATGGAGGGCAGGCTGGAGGTGGTGTCCAGAGAGAGCCTGGGAAAGCCTGGGTCCCAGTCAGCGAGCCAAAGCAGGGAGGGCACTTGGCAAGCATCTAGCCTCCTTTCCTCCAAATCCAGGGCTATACGACAGGCCCAGAGAAGGGTGGGACCTGCCCAAGGTCATGCAACAGATGAGAGACAAAGCGGACGTGCACCTCCGCCTCTCAGCTCTGCTCTGTTTTCCACTTCACCGCTCGCATCTTTCTTTGATATTTGTTCCAGCATCGGAGAGTTGCTCCCTGGGAAACTGTAGGCTTGGGATTTCTCTAGTTCCCATGGGCTCTGCAAGACAAGAAGCAGAACAGTTCTCAAGTCCTGCAGCTCCCAGGGACTAGCACAGGAAGCCATCACGTCTCTGTTGCTTTCTTGAAGATTTGTCTGTACTACCTGAGCCCAGGGTGAAAATGTGAAGCCAGGAGCACCATGCCTCCTGGAGTGGTAGTCCAGTTTCATGGCAGCCCCCACATCCAGCAGCGGTCTCATGAGATGAGAACATTTTCGCTGAGGCTGCTGGGAACCGTCAGCCCTGCTGGGTGTCTGGGCCGGTGGCTGCTGGCAGCTGTGCTGACACACTCGCCCTCACTGGGCCCGTTTCCCACGTGTTCCACGAAGCAGGTTCAGTTTGGTCACTTCTGAGGTTCCTCTCCAGCTGTGACGTTCTGTGAGATGATAACCATGTTCTAAGGAAAGAAGCCCTGCTGCTCCTGGAGTTAGTCTAATGCCTTGTTTCTCAGCTGACTCAGACCTGAGTTGACAGATATTAGCATTGACCTTTCTTCCTCCTTCCCAACTGGACCTTGGGGTTTGCTGTCAATGGGGCATGGAGGGAAATGAGGAGCTCTGTCCAGTCCCAAGGAGAGGGGGTGTCTGAGACCACTGTCCGTAGTCTCTGGAGGCTGAGACTACGGAGGATAGTAGTGGAGGATGATGTTAACTCTGCTGTTTACAGAAATAAGTCCAGTGTGAGCCGACGCTTTTTGGTGTTTAAAGCCAGATGGTACTTCCTGCACTGTCCAGGACTCTGAGCCTAAGCTGGCAGGTGACACTCAAGGGCAGCCATGCCAGTGTGTTCCCCGGTCACCTGCGTCCCCCTCAGAGACCCAGCACCTGCCCTCCAGCACTTTGATCCCGTCTGCCCGCTGGGTTATGGGCAGCTTCACCGCCTGGGCGTGGAGAGGGGCATGAGAGGCTGGCCCCACAGAGCCAAAGGGAAGCCCTCCCTCTGGAGGGCCCTGCTCCCCATGGGCCACTGAGGACCATTTCTAGGTGTCACTGTGTTCGTGGGAGGCCTCCTCCCTGGGGGGTGTCACTTGCCTGTTGTCCCCTGAGCCTCAGCAGGCAGGTTTGAGGCTCCTTGGGACCTACTAGGGCTGTGTGAGCCCCCTAAACTCTGGGGGAGGAGAGACGAGAGCAGCACCATCGGCAACCTGTCTCTGACCTGGGGTCCAGGGTTGGCAAATGGGGACTGTGGCTCTTGGCACGTTTCCTGGGAGCCAGTGTTCCGTCTGAAGCCAGTACCAGTTGCCATTAAGTCAGTTCCAATTCATGGAAGTCCCCTGGGTGTCTGAGTGGAATTGTGCCACATAAAGTTTTCTTTTTTATTGTGATTTGGGTGAAAATTTACAGAGCAAATACACTTTCATTACAGCAGTTCACATACACTTTGTCTCATGACATTGACCACAATTTGCCACAATGCAACAGCTCCCCTCCCACTTCCTCCCCATAGTTACCTCTTCCCTGTGTCCATCCCTCCACGCACTCCTGCTCCCTAAGCTGTCTCCCTGTGCGTAAGCAGCCCTTCTTTCTCCCGTGATTGTTCTCGCCAAGGAGTGTATCTACCTCAGGTAAATGTTCAACTCATATGCCTATCTATTGTTTGGCTGGAAGCCACCAGCATGGGTTCAATTCCAGACCTGAAGGGCAGCTAGGGGCCATAGTCTCAGTGGTTCCACCAGGCTCTATTGGACCAGCAAATCTGGTCCCACCCTTTTTCTTTTTTCCCAAATGATTTTGAGTTTTGTTCCACATTGTTCTCCCTCTCTATCAAGGATCTCCTACATAGATCCTCTTCCAAGTGGATGACAGTGGTAGCCGGGCACCATCTAGGTCTTCTGGTCTCATAGTCACATAGGCTGCAGATCGGATGGTGTACCAGTCACTAGGACT
>NW_006921854.1:4526196-4528475 GCF_000298275.1 Orycteropus afer afer
TGGATTGGCAAGTTCTTTTCCCAGATGCCTCTGGATGGCCTCAAATCTCCAACTCTTCTGTTTGTAGCCAAATGCATTAACCACGTGCATCAGTAAGAACTAAGAACTTGAGAAACACAAAACAGAAGAGCCAAAGTCCCCACACTAAATAACTCATGTTTCCAGTCCAACTAAGGGCTGGGGCATAGCCATCCTAGCTGTTTGAGTCTAAAGAAGTCACATAATCTCTCTGAACCTCAGTCTTGCTATCTGTAAACAGGATAATAAATCCCTCCTTTTGTGGTCGTTGTAGGGATTATGTCATGAGGATATGTGCCCAGCACATAGTAGATGCTTTAAAATTTGCAGAGCACTTCCATTTCCACTCCCCTGTGGAAGCTGCTCAAGAGAGGTATATGTGGTAAATACCACTTTTGTGGCCAGAGTGAACTGTACCTCAAAGAGGTGGGGTGGCTTGTCAGAGACCACAGAGCAGCTGCATGGTAGACTGGGGCTGACATCAGAGTCCAGAACTCTTTCTGTCTCTCTACAAATATGTGTCACTTTCTGAATCCTTTAAAGAAATTATGGGAAATGAACTATATTCCCTTGAGACATGACACCTGAGAAGAGTGAGAACTGAGAAATGCCAGCTTCCAACTTACTTTCTTTCCTTACAGTTTCCTGAAAAGCACCTGGTTTAGAAACCAGTTTGCTACACGCATCTTTCCTTCATATTCTGCCTTGCTATTTCCAACGGTGTTGGAATGACACCGTCAGTGACATGGTGTTGTGATGACAATGTCTAGTATGTTCTCTGGGAAGATAACACCCCAGATAACAAAGCCTTCTGAAGACGAATCCTCAGCACAGGGGACAGAGAACCCCCTCTTCCAACAGAAGCCTGAACGTGGGCTGTGTGGATGACCTGGAGGGAACACCAAGCTTCGCCCTCCTGCTCTGCAGTTACAAGTTTATAGAATTACAGTACGGGAAATCCAAGGGATGTGACTGTCCCAAGGTCACAGAGCTGGTAAATAGGGGCAGGTTTATTAAACAAGAGTCAGAAAGCACAAACGGCAAGGTAAAAACTGAATAGATTTGATTACATAAAATTAAATATGTCTTTTTAAATGAAGATCACAAAATTAATGGAGAGAGAGAAGATACTTGCAGTATCCAGACTTGACAAGGGATTCATAACGGATTACTAGCCAGATTGTATAAGAAATCTTTGCAGACAGAGAGAGTCTTCTCACACAAGAGGAGATTCAAATGGTTGGCAAGTATGTGAAGAGATGCTTGACCTCAGCGGTAATTCAGAGAAATGCAGGTGACACTGATGTGATTCCATTCTCTACCCATCAGAAGTTCAGAAATTAGAAAGGATGTGAGTTGTGTTAACTGGCACAGCCATCCTGGAAAGCAATTTGGCAGATGTTAGTAAAGTTGAGTACATGCCAGCCTGAAGTGCCAGCCTCTGGCTTGTGTGCGTCTGATCTGTTTCTGATGCTTCTCATCTTTTCTGTATGGGAACCTGGCCCCTGCAAGACCCATTTCCCAGGCTCCGTGTAGCCTGGCTTCTAGCTGGGTTCAGCCATCGAGAGGCACTGGCTGAAGGTGGAAAGGCGAAGAAAGATACAAGCCCGGGTGTTTCTCCCCCTCTCTCTGAGCCACACATGGTTTCTGCAGGAAGCAGCTACATCTCCTTCAAGGGGCCAGCTCTTGCTGGACAGGCCAGCCATGATCCCAGCTTCTACCAGGTAACTTTCCTCCCTCTGCCTCTCCGGACTGGGGATGCAGCGGCATCATGAGGATTGGAGCCCCAGAGCGGTAACTCATGGTGTCACTCTCCCTTCCTAGGGACCTCCTCCTGTACCACAACATACAGAATCCTTACTAATCGTTAACCAGTTTTACTCATAGAATAGTACGTGATAGATAGAGTTGTAAATGGCTTACATGTAATATTTCCTAGAGTATATGAGTACTAACTGTCAACTGTACTCTTTCCACATTGAGTTACAACATTATTAGGAACTGAGTGGAAGGCTTTTTTGATTTCTCTCCTTTTCCTTTAATTGCGACTTCATTCTCGAATATATGTATATATGTATATGGAGCTTTGGTGCCGCAGTGCCTAAGGCATTTGACTGCTAATCAAAAGGCTGGTGGTTCAAACCCACTCAGCCACTCATCGGAAGGAAGATTGGGCGATCTACTTCCATAGAGATACCGCCTTGGAAACCCAAGGAGGGGTCACTATGAGTCAGAAAACGACTCAACAGCAGTCTAGGGAC
>NW_006921854.1:4529425-4532954 GCF_000298275.1 Orycteropus afer afer
GAAAGAGCCTTGCAGGGAATGGCTCATTACATTGGCAACGCATTAGAACAGGCATTAGGCAGGGGAGTTGGGGCGCCCCCTGAGGTCACGTGTGTGTGCCTGCCCCTGCAGAGGGGGTCTGTAGCATCCCCCAGATTATCCAAAGGGCCCTTAAAAAATAAAACCAGTGCCACTGAGTCACTTCTGAGTGAGGGCAAGCCCGTGTGTTACAGAGTAGAACCACTCCTTAGAGTTCCCTTGGCCATAGTGTTTACATGAGCAGATCACGAGGCCTGCCTTCTGTGGCACCGCTGGGGGTGTTCGAACCCCCAAACTTCCAGGGAGTAGTCTAATGTGAGCCAGTAGCACCACCCAGAGACCTCACAGGGTCCCTATCCCCACCAAAAAAGGTTTAGAGGCACTGACAAAAGGATTTGATTTCATTTCTATTACAGGATTACTATTTAAAAGATCAGAGCCTCGGTAAAGGAAGGCAAAATTGAAAAAGCAGTAACAAGAGAAAGCAAAAGCAGTGTTTTGTTTGTTTGGTTTTTCACATTTTCATTGTGTTGCTGCCGTTGCTGTTGGGGTTTTGTAATGAACGCAGTCATGCTGTGGCCCAACGTCCCCAAATGAAATCCTAAGTAGGAGGAGAACAGAACCCAAGGCAACAGCAAAAGAGAGAGCTAAGGGAGACAAGAAGAAAGGGGTTTTTAATAAAAGGAGTGCATGGTCACGGTGAAAATTCAAGCAGTGGAGGTGAGAAAGGCAGTCTCTGTACTCACCCCTCCATTTCCCCGCAGCCCCGGCCCTCCAAGGCAGGGGGAGCTGCTCGTAACAGCAGGAAACTCTTGGTTGCTTGAATGTTGCAGGTATCTTGTCCATTTGTTGAGGGAATGGCATTTAGGAGAATCCCAGAGGCATCTAATTTGCTGAAAGATAATGAACACAGTCAAGAATTAAGTGCTTTCCTATGCTGACCAAATAAAGACATCAGTCAAGGAACCCCCCAAAGGAAGTCCAGATGGCAGTGCAATTGAACTTACCATGCTCATCGGCCGACACCATGCCCTTAGAATACCCGGGAAAACCAGCCAGCAGAGAGCAGCACGTGATGTTGTGTGTCGATGAGTCGGTTCTGACTCGTAAAGCCCCATCGGGGTTCCTGGGCTTTGATCTTTTTTTTTTTTTTTTAATTGTGATTTGTGTGGAACTTTACAGAGCAAACTGGTTTTCCATTCAACACTTCATACACATTTTGTTTTGTGACATTCACTGCAATCCCCACAATGTAACAGCTCTTCCCATTTCCTCCCTGTGGTTCCCTTCATCCTTCTGCCCTATCCTTTCCTGTCTTCTGGGCCTTATTCCTAGGAAAATTCTGCCCTTTCGATCTCATATGGTTGGCTGTCCTACAGAGTGATACCTCGCTGGTGTTGCTGTTCATCTTATAGGCCTGTCTGTCATTTGGTTGAAAGTTGAGCCATGGGGGTGTGTTCAGTTCCCAGCTTGAAGGGTGTCTAAGGGCCGTAGTCTTTGGGGTTCCACAGTCTCTATCAGACTAGTAAGGCTGGTCTTTTTTATGTTTTTTTAGTTTGGTTTTATATTTTTCTTCCACTCTGGGACTTCCTATTGTGATCCCTTTCAGAGCAGTTGACAGTGGTAGCTGGACACCATGTAGTTCTTCTGGTCTCAGGGTCATGGAGGCTGGGGTTCACATGGTCCATTAGTCCTTTGGACTAATTGTTTCTACACATCTTTGATTTTCTTCACTCTTTGCTCTGGATGGGGAGAGACCAATAGTTGTACCTTAGATGGCCACTCACAAGCTTTTAAGACCCCAGTTGTTACTCACCAAAGTAGGATGTAGAATATTGTCTTTGTGGACCATGTTATGGCAGTTGACCTTGATGTCCCCTGAGACTATGGTCCTGAGCCCCCAGGACCTGCAACCCATTCTCTCAGGGGGTTTGGTTCTGGCTGAGATGGTCTCATAACTGCCCCCTGTGTGCTGTACTGTACTCATGGATGTATTTGCAGCACATGTAAATCCATGTGAAGAGATACCCTTTGTCAAACCGATAGGTATTTGTGAGCATAATCCCGTTAGGCTGTTATGTCTACAGTACTGGAGCACCAAGTCTTTTCTTCTGCAGAGTGACTCGTGAGTTCAGACTGCTGACCTTCCAGTTCACAATAGAGCACTTAACCACTGTACCACCAGGGACCCTTCAACACTTGATACAGACAGTGAATTATTTATAAAACTGACCTAAAACTTGAGAAAATCCTATAAAATGTGTCACCTTGTTCAGTGTCATTGATGAACACAGGAGCTAACGTTCTTCCAAACCAGTCCATTGAACACAGCCATGGATCCCTCTGAATCCAGCAGGTCTTGTGCCCACGTCCCTGGGTGGTGCCAACAGTTGAAGTGCTTGGCTGCTAATCAGAAGGTTGGGAGTTTGAGTCCAGCCAGAGGTGCCTCAGAAGAAGGGCCTTGCAATCTTCCCTGAAAAAATCCCCCATTGAAAAGCCTCTGGGACGCAGAGCTACCCTGACACCCATGAGCCCCCAGAAGACATAGCTGACTTAACAGCAAGAGAGTGTTTCTATGCCCAGTGTGCAGGTCGTCTGATACCAGGAAAAGAGAAAGTATAATTGATTACACACACAAAAAAAGTCAACACTTAAAATGGATCATCCCAAAGCGTTTGACAGTATACGCTGTGATTTAAAATTTTAGGAGCACGTGAAAAGCAATAGAACATTTTGGGTTTTATTAAAATCACCTATGAAATTTGAAATGGCTGGAATATTAAGAAGAGTGAGAAGTACCTAAAGTCAGAAGCCAGCCTATGGGTGTCCTTTGTGGAGCCAGGGGTGGGGGGAATAACTGATTTCATTAGGGAAAAGCAAATTAAAAGACTCACTGCTATTATTCAAAGAGGGAGGCATGGAACGAGATTGGCGCGATGGAATGTGATGGCTTCCCTTCACACTGTGCTCCCCCAAAACAGGCCACAAATCAGATCCTTGAAAAGCAAGTCCTATTTACCAAACAGGAAGGACGACATAACTGAAGCTTGCTTTGCTGAGGAAGGATTCAGCATTACATTGAGCTATGTAACCTTTGTTCCCCCAGCCCTGAGGGCCACAAGGCAGCACGCCTCTGTGGCTGACTCCAGACTCCTCCGGTGACACCAGGCCCGCAGCACCCAGGGCTTTGCTCTCGTTCAGCTGCTGACGAGTGGGCTCTGACTCACGGGGACCCACGTGCGGTAGAACCAATGGTCGCCCAGGCCTGCATCATTGCGCTGCTTGCATCCGTTGTTGCCGCCATCATGTATCTGGAGGACCTTCCAACCAAGCGAGAAGGCTCATGTTCAGCACTTGTGGACAGTGCACAGCCTTCTCGTGATCCGTAGGATTTTTCCTGGCCAATTTTCAGAACTGCTAACCAGAAGGCTGGCGATTCAAACCACCCCCAGCCACTCCTTGGAAGACAGGTTGGGCAATCTACTTCAGCAGTGATATCGCCTCGGAAACC
>NW_006921854.1:4533689-4543731 GCF_000298275.1 Orycteropus afer afer
GGAATGGGTGCAGTGTGGTAATTAACTTTTAAAGAAACAGTAAGTGTTACATCCCAACATGAACCAGGCTGACGAGGGGGCAGAGCAAAGGTAGCAATTATTTCAGCTGGGGTGACTGCGGGAGGTGTCACAGAAGAGATGACCTGTGATCAGGGCCCTCAAAGACTTTGCCAGCAGGAGAAAGAGTGGGAAGAGCATTCCAGGTTGAAGGAATAGCACAAGCAAAGGTATGGACGCAGGAAAAGGGGAACCATGGTTATGGATCTGCTAATAGTGGGCAGTTGTTAGAACAGAGAGAGTGTGGAGAGGGAGGGCTGGCTGTGAAGGCTGGCAATATTGACGCCAGATTGAAAATAGTCTCTAATACCAGGCTCGGGAATTTACACCCCACAGGTAATAGGGCAGTGGGCTGATGCTCTATGTTGGGCAAATCTGCAAAAGACTTGTGTAAGTGTTAAAAGCAAAGATGTCACTGTTGAGGACTAAGGTGTGCCCGACCCAAACCATGGTGTTTTCAATCACCTCACATGCATGTGAAAGATGGGGAATCAATCAGGAACGCTGAAGAAGAACTAATGCCTTTGAATTACGGTTTTGGCAAGGAGTGTTAAATACACCATGGATGGCCAGAAGGATGAACAGTTCTGTCCTGGGAGAAGTACAGCCAGAATGCTCCTTAGGAACAAGGATGGACCTACTTCGGACATGCTGTCAGAGGAGACCAGTCCCTGGAAAAGGACACATGATTGGTAAAGTAGAGGGAAAACAAAAACAACCAAACTCACTGCTGTTGAGTCGATTGGACTCATAGCGATCTCTCCTTGGGTTTCTGAGGTGGTATCGCTACGGAAGCAGATTCCAAAAGAGGAAGACCCTCAGTGAGATGAATTGACACAGTGGCTGCTACAACAGGCTCAAACACGGCAGTGATTGTGAGGATGGTGCGGGACCGGGCAGCATTTGGTTCTGTTGTTCACAGAGTCACTGGGAGTTGAAGCCAACTCGATGGCATCTAACGACACCAGCAAGCTTGAGAAGGTAAATGAAGGGTACGTCAGAAAAAGGTAGGGACAGAGGCAGACATACAGGTTAGACTGTTAAACCCAGTCAGGTTAGGGGTGGTTAGAAAACAAAGGGGCCACACATATCTTAATTGTATAGTTAGATTTAATGATACAGCTACAAGAACGAAATATCTACAACATAAGCAACATGGATGAATCGTACCATTGTACTTTGGAGTGAAAGAAGCCAGATGCAAAGAACACACAGCAAGTCCATTGATTCTGTTGGTGGTGGTGGTGGTAGGTGCCATCAAGTCAGCTCCAACTTATAGTGACCCCATGTACAACAGAATGAAACACTGCCCGGTCCTGTGCCAGCCTCACAATCCTTGCCCATTGAGCCCATTGTTGCAGCCACTGTGTCAATCCATCTCATTGAGGGCCTTCCCCTTTTCACTGACCCTCCACTTTACCAAGCATGACATTCTTCTCCAGGGAATGTCCCTTCTGACAACATGACCAAAGTAGGTGAGACGAAGTCTGGCCATTCTCACTTCCAAGGAACTTTCTGGATGTACTTCTTCCAGGACAGATTTGTTAGTTCTTTTGGCAGTTCATGGTACTGTCAGTGTTCTTTGCCAACACCACAACTCAGAAGCATCAACTCTTCGGTCTTCCTTATTCATTGTTCAGCTCTCACATGCATATGAGGTGATTGAAAATACCATGGTTTGGTATGCTCAATGCCTTCGGTTAAGGAAGAGTCCATTGATATCATGTTCAAAAAGAGGCAAAAACCCAGTTGTCTTGTTAGCAGCCAGGACAGTAGTGACTTCTAGGGGAGGGTCATGAACAGCAGGAGACAGAAGGGCATCTGGGTGGTGGCAACGTTCTGGTTCTTGATCTGCATCTTGGTTACATGACTGTGTTCACTTTGTGAATATTCATTGAGCTTATGATTTGTGCACTTTATGTACGTTACATTTCAATAAAATCTAATAAAAGAAAAAACAAGGCCACGTCGAGAAACAGGAGGGGTCCAGAATGGAGAGGTAGCAGGAACCTATTGGGGCATGCCAGCACTCAATCTGAGAACGAGCTGAGGCTTTGGGAGAATGTCATGGACCACCAGTGGTCCTCTGACGGTGCGTTTGGAGCCAGCAGGGGGAGTGATGAAGAGAATGAAGAACCTTCTCATCTCTAGTCCTCTGACAGACACAGCACACCTTCTTGTGGGGGATGACCAGCCAACAGAAAATGCTCATGTGAGCATGACGAAGAGGAAGATGAGAGGTGGAGAGACTCTCGAGGGCACCTTCAGTGAATGCAGGTGAAGCACCTGTCAGAGCAGCAGGTGACTGTGGTGGGCTCCAGAGGAAGCACCCAGGGGCCCTTGGGAGAGGAGGAGAAGGAAGGGCTTGGTGGGGGGGGAGCACACCAGAGGTCTTCTGTTTCTCCAAGAGACTGAGAAGGGGAATTCGGCAATGGGATATTGGTTTGACCCTCAGCGGTGTTTTGGAAGAACTGATTATACAAAGGGGGTGTGATCACACAGAGAAGGGTGGAGCCGAGCTGCAGCCACATTTATCCGTGGAGTCGCTGGCCTGACAAGTCAGTGACCAGAGGGGAACGGTGTGTATCAAGTGTCAGGGAGGGCCGGAGCAGGAGTCCTCACCCTGTTCGGGAGCGCGGGATGAGGACATGTGGGGGAAGTGTCAGTGGATTGACTCATACCAGCAGACGGCCTCCACTGCGAGAAGCGTCAGGGCACACAGCCCTGTCCCATTCAATGTTTTGATCAATGCCTGAGGTTAAGGGAAAAAATCAGATTTTCAATTAACGATGACTCTGAGAGTGATGGCACCTGTGAGGGCTGGCAGACCTGAGATGCAGAATGGCCTGGACAGGCCGGTCTGCCAGGATGCGGATGTGGATGCGGCATTCCAGGCTTGGTCAGCCAGTTCCGTCAGGTGGATTCTGACTCAGGGCGACCCCATGTGTGTCCGAGTAGAACTGTGCTCCAGAGGGTTTTCAGTGACTGGTTTTTGGAAGTGGATCACCAGGCCTTTCTTCCAAGCCACCTCTGAGTGGATTTGAACCACCAACCTTTTGGATGGTAGCCAAGAGCTTAACTGTTTGCATCACGCAGGGACTATCTTGTCCAAAGCCCCACATTAAGTTGCCAATGAACAGGATCTGAGAGACCTGTCTTGCTGTTCACTGGAAACAACAGCCAACAGCAGTCCCACAGAAAACAATCCAGGGCTCTTAGAGGACCTCACGCTTCCTATGAACCAAAGGGCAGGTGGCTGCTAGCAAAATTCAGGGGACTCAGGGCTGCAAAGACAGCAGGGCAGCTGTCCAGAAGCCTGAGCACAGAGGTCATTCCACATGCCTTTTGGCCCATGGTGGGGACTTTGTGGCCAGTTCTGGGTGCCAGCCTTGAAGAGAGACACGTGCAGACCCTGGACTTGTGGCCACGGAAGGTTGAGGGATCTGAGGACATGTTTCCTGAGTAAGAAAAGTGTGGCTGGGTGGGGACTGAGAGGGTGTCTGTGAGCAATCTCTGATGAAGGACCACCATGAATGAAGGGGAGCAGACCGTTGTGGGCTCAGGGAACAGATTAGGATCCAAGGTGAAGGCTATAGGATGCTGACTTCAGTGGCACCTAAAGAGAAAAATGTACAAAAACCCCTCGATCAGTGGGAACCTCGGGAGGCACTTATCTTGCCATCTTCTCAATGAAAATAATAACAATCATTACCATTGTTTTATCATTATTGTTTATTGCATACATAATGGGTGCCTGTGTTAAGCCCAGGTGGTGCCAACAGTTAATGTGTTGGCTGCCGACAGGTTCGAGTCCACCCAGAGGTACCTGAGAAGAAAGGCCTGGCCGTCTACATCCAGAAAACTGCCACCGGGCACCCTGTAGAGCACAGTTCTGCTCTGACCCACGGGGGTGCCATGTGTTGGAGTCGACTCTACAAGCCCTGGTGACATCACTGTGTTGAGTAGTTCCACGCGTCATCTTACTCAACAAGGCTGTTAATGACATGGACTGTGCTTAGAACAGTGCCTGGTACCCGTGGATGCTCATTTTGATCATATGGTTATTATTATTCACTCCTCACAATGGCCCTATGAAAGAAGCAGCATTATTATGCCCATTTTACAGATGAGGAAACTTGAGTTCAGGGAGGGTAAGTCATTAACCCAAAGTTGCACCATGAATAAGTAGTGAGGCAGAATTGGAACCAGGACTGTCCGACTCCAAACCATCATTGCCCCTAAAGGCCAAAGAGAATCTCCTGTGTTGGGTAGGAGGTCGGCCTCATCACCATCTAAAGTCCTGTTTCTAAACAGTGCCTCTCGTCCACCTATGATCCATCCCCCTTTTCAGAGATCATATTGTTTTTGAAACCTCTAAAGGAGAGGGGCTTTCAGACCCTTTGCCAGTCAGTATCCTTCCGAGACCATCCGATGGTGAGCTGAATTCCCCCCTCTGTGCCCACTCACTGACATGGAGCAAGGTGACTCCCCCAACTTCCCACCATTCTCAAACCAGACAGGGAGGAGGCGGGGAAGGAGGCGCCGTGGGCTCTGTGGATCTGCCTTGTTCTAGGCATTCAGTTCCACAGGGTTTAGCCGCAGCCTTCAGGCCAGACACTCTCCTCCCTGGCAATGCCGAGGAAGACCCAGCTTCATCTCCCAATCAGTGAGGACCCTGGCTAGGACGTTACACCTGTTTTGGGTGTTGACCTTCAGCAGTGTTCTTTGTCTGTGTCAGACTGTTTCATCATCAGTCACACGAGGACATCTCCAAAGACAGGCACAGGAGCACGGGAGTTTGGGGTCAGCCGGGCTGGTTTGGCCCCCATCACTGCCTCTGCTGGGTAGGTGTCATTATGCACATGGTGTCAGTGAGCTGGACCCCAGTCGCTTCATTAGCAAAACTGGGATGCTGGCGCCTCTTCCCAGGCAGTCGTGAAGAGTAACATGCAGACCGAGGTGTCTGGCCCAGAGTAGGTGGGTGTTCGATGAATGGTGGTTATTATCTTTACTCGAGCTGTGTCACAGACCACATTCAATGCCTGAAACCCAATTTTACGGTTTAAAAAACATGCTTGTGAAAAGGGAAAAGCAACTGAGATTTACTCAGTTAATCTTTTCTGGAGCCATCATTCATAACTGAGCCATTAAAAAAAAATGTTAAACTAACAATGTACTTAAAAAAAAAGATGAGCTACTTGGTTGAAAGAAACATTTTAATGTAAACATGAACAAGAAACACACGGGAAATGTTTGCAAAGATGGTCTTTTATTATTTATTTATTTAAGGGAATAGATGAAAGAAGAACTCACTGATGTCAGGGGTTGGAGTTGAGGCAGGCGGGGTTGACAGGTCAAACTGGGAACAAGGTGTTGGAAACTGGGCTGGGTTCCTAGGCGGAGGCGGCTGCAGGGGGATAGATCTGAGCAGCTGGCACTGGGAGGGGGTGTCCAGGAGGGGGTGTGAGGGGGAGGCCTGGTTAAGATGCTGTGTCAGGATCCCACTCAGATGGACAGGGTGTCCCAGCAGGCAGTCAGATGGACCCTAGAGCCCTGAAATCCCAGGAATGAAGTGGGCCTCATCTCTCAGCATTGCCTCAACCTCTGAGTTTGGAGACTAGCTGCAGGTTTGTGGTGCATGGAGAAGGCATGGAGGAAAAGGATTCCCTGGGGGATGAGAATTTCAACCAATGGTCCTGGGCAGACATTCATGTTTTATCACTTTCTAGGAGGGCAACCTGGGACACGTTGCTTTCTAGTCTCCAGTATGTCTCCTGTAAGGTAGATGTGCTCTTGGGAATCAAGTGGTTACCACAGTCCTGGGACTTGGTTTCTGCCAATACATTGTATTCCTGCTAATAAGAAGACCAGTGACTAATCTAGCTCCTTCCCACCACCTTCACTGCCAGCACCCTGGTTCTTGCCACCATCTGTGGCTTATGGCAATAGCCTTCTAACTGATCTTCCCTCACCAGTGGTTGTCTACCCGGAAGCCAGAGGGAGCCTGCTAAAAAATAGGAGGTCATGTTACAGCTGTGCTCATAACCCTCCAGCCCTTCTCCACTTGGTCATATACAAGCCAAAGACCTGCCAGTGGCAGTGGCAGTGGAATCAGCCTGCCTTTGACCTTGGCTCCTACTACTTCTCCCCTGAATGACTCAAACATAACAGTGATCGTGGAGCTGGTGTGGGGCCAGGCAGTGTTTCGTTTGGTTATACATACGGTTGCCATGAGTTGGAACTGGCTGGACATCAGCTACCAGCAAGCACCGTCCCCGGCTCACTCTGCTCCAGCCACACTGGCTTCCTTGGTTCCTTGAACGTGCCAGGCAGACTCCTGCCTCTGCCCTTGGTGTTTCCCACGTGGGTCAGTACTTGTATGACCCACAGACTTACCTCCATTAGGGCTTTGTTCAAAAGCCACCTCTATGTGCCTCTCCTTGACCTCCCTGTTTCAAAGTGCAGCCCCACCCTGCCAGCCTCGAAACTCTTCCCTGCTTTATTGTTCACCACAGCACTTTCCATAAACTGACACACTAAAAATGTTATTATTCTTTGTATTGATTGTTTCTCTTCCCCCACAAGAATGTCAGTTCTGCCAGGGCACAGATGTGGGTCTGGTTTATTCACTCTCATGTCCCCAGCCCTTGGAATCATCCTTCATATGTAGGAAGTCCTCAAGAACATTGGTGGAGGAATGAATGGTTATAATAAAGCCTGAAGCTGGACACTAGATGAGAGGATCATGGGTTCCAGGCTGATGACTGAAGCAGGAACTTAGACCAGGAAGCGCACCAGGAACCCAGTTCCCACAGCTGGAGCACAAGGCCAGGGTAGGGTCTTGGAGCCAGGAGGGTGCTCGGGCATCAGAAGTGGGGCATGAGGTCAGAGTTGGCCTGGAGTCAGGCCAGTGGAGATGGGGCACTCCTTGGGTCAGAGCTGGTCCAGGCCACATGGCTCAGGGTTGAGTCAGCCCATAATGTGGGACAGATGGGCTGAAGGTGACAGGCAGAGCCATTAACCGCTTAGTAAATGTCAAAGTTATCCCAGCTTTCAACTTATTCCCTGAAGTAGGTGTCAGCAGGTACTCCATATTGGCACAGCTTACAAGGAAAACACAAATGACTAAGGGAAAAAGAGAAGGGAAAGAAGGGGAAATGCTCACTCAGAAACCTGAGCCGAGGAGTGCAGGAATGGCAGGTTCCCGAGCCCGTGACTGGGGGGTAGCTGTGATGGCAATGGGAGCGCACCTGGGCATCTGGGGACTGCACTGGGATTTTTGGGAGACGCTCAGGTGAGCTCTGCTCAAGCCGTCCCTCTGGCTGGGGGGTGACAGAACGCTAAGTGGACCTGCGAGATCATGTCTGCAGAAGCCTAGAAAGAGGAGTTGGGAGAAAATTTGGCCTGGTTTCCCTGCCACTGTCCAAGGTACTCTCCAGAAGATAGGCTCAGCGTTGCGTCTCTGCTTTCAGGCCTCCTGAGAAGCAAGCCTGTGATTCAGACCCGCCCCGGCCCCACCCCAAGTTGGCCTTGCGTTTTCCCCAAGGGGGAGCCATACAGCAGGAAGATTAAAGCAGAATTTCTCATTAGGGGTAAGGCCTTTGAGAAGGGATGCTGCACTCAAGCCTGCAGACCTAGCCTGGGCTGCCTTCCCCTCTTAACCTGGGCATCCTTGGGGCATCATGTAGCTTCCCTGAGTCTCAGTATTCTCATCCGTAAAATGGGACTATCATTACTTCCTGCACAGGAATGGTGTCAAGATTAAATGACATTAGGTGAGTGACTGTGTGTTTAGCACCTACCTGTGTCTGGCTTTCAGTGAACCCTAAAAAAATAAGATTAGCTGTTGTTACTATTTTTTAAAAATTAGTAATTATAATCACTAAAACATT
The DNA here is from genome assembly GCF_000298275.1 of Orycteropus afer afer. NCBI lineage: Eukaryota > Metazoa > Chordata > Mammalia > Tubulidentata > Orycteropodidae > Orycteropus > Orycteropus afer. The sequence goes on from NW_006921854.1 coordinate 4,541,639, forward strand.
TAATGGTAACATTTTCACAGAAGGAGCTCAAAATAGTTTATAGATAAGGAGCAGTACTACCCCTTACCTCTGATTAATAAAAATTTATAATTACAAAAAAGATCATGTAGCTTAACTTCCAGCTTCTCAAAATGGGGGGTGGCGGTGGTAAAGCAAATATTTGCTCAAAACCCACTGGAAGTTACCAGTGGACCTCGAAGCCACAGACAGCTCCTTCTGTCCTCCTGAAATACTGAAGCCTCCTCCTTTGGTGCTCTGTTGGAAGAAATGAAGGTGAAGGCCTTGATTAAATGTGCCTACTAACACTGCAGTAGCATAGTGCCTCAGGCACTTGACTGCTAACCAGAAGGCTGGCAGTTTAAACGCACCAGCCACTCCTCGGAAGGAAGGTTGAGCAATCTACTTCCATAGAGATGCCGCTTTTGAAACCCAAGGAGGGGTCGTTATGAGTCGGGTCCGACTCGACGGCACATAACAACAACACTTCAGTGAGTCATGGTGGCACAGTGGTGAAGTGTGCAGCTGGTAACCAAAACGTTACCAGTGTGAACCCACCCAGTGGCTCCATGGAAGGACCTGGTGATTGGCTCATGGAAAGGTGATAGCTTCAAAAACCCTGTGGGCAGTTCTGCTGTCCCATGGGGTCACCGTGGGTTGGCCCCTAACAACATTTCAGTAAAGAAAAGAGTCCCCAAGCATTATTTGGCAATGCTGGAGACGTGCTGGGAGGACTCACACCGTCTTCATTTTTATAACCCAACAAAGGTGTGTGTGGAGGTGCTGTGTCCCTGAGGAAGTACGGGCGGGTCTAGACTCAGAGGCAGGACTGCAGCGCCTCCCATGTGTGGATGGGGAAGTCGAGGCCCAAAGCAGCCAGGCTGGAACTTGACCTCGATTCGTGTGCCTCAAGTGCAGTCCCTTCTCCTGTATATACTGGTTGCTCTTGGGCTCCTGCTCTTGAAACATTTCCCCACAGAGAAGGAGCTGCCTCCTTCCCATCCACACCTTGGCTCTCCCAAACAGGCTTGGCCAGGACTGCAGAACAATCTGTGGACATGGGCTGCTCCAGCCCCTCCCTGCACCTGAGGGAATGGAGGTCCAAGCCATGGCCAGTCAAGGCAGGGCCCCTCAGCACCAGAGACTCCGACCCCAGCGGGGTCCAGTCCTCTCAGTAGCTCTGTGTACTCTGGCAAGTTAAGCAACCTCTCTGAGCGTCACTTTAGTCTTCTGTAGACTGAGGGTGATAAACACAGGACTACGTGGTTGCGAACTACATTTTAAGGCTGGCAAGCACCAAGAATAGTGCTGGCCGGTAGCAGTGCTCAGTGAAGGTTAAACTCCCATCCTTACAAGGTCATGGATTTCGCCTCCACTCCTTGCCTGAGGCTCCCGGATGTTTTCTGATTTGACGTCCCGGTGTGTCTCCCTCAGTAATCACCTCTTGGGAACTGATATTTTAATGTTCACAATTCCCATTCTCCAAGCACGGGCACAGAGAGCCACCGGACACATCTGGCCAGAACCGCTTTGACTACGTTAGCTGGGACAATCGTACACCCGGGACACGGAGGGCCAGGGCCAGGGGCTCGCGGACCCCGCTCCAGCCTCCGGACAATGCTTCCACCCGAGGGAGAATCCTAGGGGGCGAGGGTGTCCTGTGGGAGTGGGTACGAGGGGAGATCAGATGCCGGGAGGGGGCGGTAGCGCACACAAGTGCGGCCCCGGGCCTCGCCTGGGTCGGCAGAGGGCGGCTGCTCCGTCCGGTGGGGGTCCCAGCCAGGCCCCCAAGGCCGTCCAAGCACAGCACTGAGTGGCGGTGGAGCGCCCGCGGCCTCCGTCCGCCGGCCCTTCTCCCGGGCTCCGTCAGGGCGCCCGCTCGGGGAGCGAGAGCGTAGGCTGCAGGTGCCTCCAGGGCGCCTCCGTGGCGCACTTGCCGGACCAGACCTTCCCGGCTAGACCTCGGGCAGCAGCCCCAAACTACCTCGCAGGTGCCACAGGAGGCGCTGGGCGAGGCGGCGGCGGCCCCTGCGTGCGCCCGCGCGCGGTGCTCGGGCCCTCTCGCTGTCCCCGGGGACTCAGGTCCCCGGCGGTCG
>NW_006921854.1:4544467-4564027 GCF_000298275.1 Orycteropus afer afer
CTGGGGCTGGGCGCGGGGTGCCCCCCGGCCGCCGCCCAGCAGCCCGCCGCTCTCCATCATGGGCCTCATGCCGCTCACCAAGGAGGTGGCCAAGGGCAGCATCGGGCGCGGCGTACTGCCCGCCGTGGAACTGGCCATCGAGCAGATCCGCAACGAGTCGCTCCTGCGCCCCTACTTTCTTGACCTGCGACTCTACGACACCGAGGTGAGTGGCCGGCCGTCCGCGCCGTCGGGTTGCCGGGGGCCATTGGGATGAGCCATGGGGACAGAGGCCGCTGCCCGACCCTCGACTAGAGCCCGGATTGACCCGCGCCTGCCGAGAGCACCGCGGGCCGGTGCCAGGGCTCATCCTGCCGGGGTCCCACTGGGCTTGGTACCGTTTGCCCAGCACCCCCTCCTCCAGGGTTGTCTATGTGTGTTTGTGTGTGCGGTTGTTGGATAGAGACTAGAGGCTCATTTGGCCAGACAAGGAGGAGTGTAGGAGGTTGGGGCTGGACCCCTACAGGCCTGCAGTGGTTGCCCCTGCCCGAGTCCCGCTCGCTCGTGGGGCCGTGAGGTGACGAGTGGGAAGAATGGGTGTTCCGACTGCATCCTGGGCCACCCAGGGCCGGAGGGGCCGCAAGCCTGTCCGCGGGCTCCCAGGAGAGCCCAGCCGCGCTTTGAGGTCCAGAGCTCCCGGACCCCGGGGACACGAGCGCGCAGCAGGGCTCGGAGCCCGCGCAGCGCGGGCAGGTGTGGGGCCGACGGCTCTGCAGGGCTGCTGCCTGGATGTGCCCGGCTCCCTGTCGCCTGAGCAGTTTTGTGCGGAGAACCGCCCCCCGCCCCACCTGGGGCCCTTGCTCGGGGAGTGCTGAGCAGGTCCCGGCCCGGGCGCGCGGGGGTGTCCCGCCGAGCCCCTGCTGTTGGTCAGGCGGCTGCAGGCGCAGTTTCTGCCGGCGCAGACTCGGGCAGCGTTCTGGAAGCTAGAGCGTGCACTTGGAGCGCAGCACTGCCTTCCTTCCTCGGCCTCTCTAAGCCCGGCGCTTCCTATCCCAGCCCCCCTCGCCATGCCCTCAGCTTGGGGTCCGCGGAAGCCCCGGCTCGGACCTTCACCGCCAGCGGGGAAAAGGGGGCGCGCGGAGGGGCTGGAAGGAGCGGTCGCCTGCAGCGTGAGGTCAGGTTTGGGAGTTTTTCCGGACTGAGGGACTCCCTATGCTACCAGCACAGGGTCTGAGACGCGGCCTGAAGGGGGCAGTGATTTCCCGTGCAGCTCCCTCGCTTGGCACCTCTTCCAGGGCGCCTAGGCGGGCCAAGGCGCTGGGCTTGACCCTGGCATCCCAGGGCTCCCCGGGCACTAATCGTGAAACTTAGGTGTAGACCGCTTTGCGGAGGAAGGTCGCAGATAGAGTCCTCCTCCTCTTTTGATGTCCCGGGAGAAAGAACAGAAATCTAGATCGCGTCTCATCTCCCCGCCTCCCCCCTTCCACTTATGCGCTGTAAATAAAAGGTGAAGAAGGGTGACAGTTGGTGGCGGTGTGTGCAGGTTGCTGCAGGCAGAGAGGCGTCCTCCGTCCTGGGAGAAAGCAGGCCGGGTCCCTGGTTGCACAGGTTAACCTGGCTGTTGTCTTGTGTCTGCTGAACATGTCAAATTCTCTGGGGCACTTGGCCTGCACACGTAATGGACCGAGCAGTGCAAACACGGAGGCATGTCTTCTTGACATTGTCTCCCTGTGGCTGCCACACGTATTCTGCTGGAAGGGACACTGGAGAGCCAGGAGAGACAAAAACGTGTAGACAGGGCGGCCCTGCCTGCCTCCTCACCACATACTGTCAGCTGCATAATGTTTCCATCATCAGTTTATTCCAGATTAGAAAGCTTCGCTGAAAGAGATGGCATATTATCCTGTTTGTGGCAGCGAGGAGATGGATGGTTGGTTTCAGGGTGTGGACTGAAGCTCTTACATTCTATTTTTCGAGTGTGTCTTGATGACTTTCTGAGTGAGAGGGCCCACATCAAGAGCATGAGACCGTTCAGTCCATCAGGATATTTAAGAAACTGTAGGAAGGGCAGTAGGGGATGAACTCAGCTTCATGCCAACAGAAAAATGTCTCTAGTCTTCTGAAGGCCCGGAAGGAGCACAGAGCTTGGGCTTTTGCGTAGGTGGTACCTGGGTTCTACTCAGAAACTAGCTGCTTTCCCACTGGGTGACCTTGGGCGAGGTGTTTCATCTCTCTAAGCCTAGATTTTCAGAGCTGCAAAAACGGGGCCAGTCTGTGTCCTCTGCCGGCAGCGACGGGAGGCTTATAGGAGGTAACAGCCGAGTAGAGGATGACCTGTGCGGCCGAGCCCAGCAGCCGGTGCGTTGCCTGGCATGCAGTAAGCACTAAATACATGTGTCCCACCTCTCTGCCTTCGTTTTCTTCTGGCATGGGTTCACAAGTAAGACGTTGTTTGTGGCTTTAGATGCAATAAACTGGTCAGACCACATAAGCAGACGACCTATCTGTTTTGCTGGTTTTTGAAACCCCGTGAAGAGTTGGTGAAGTTAACAGAAAGACGTGAATTCTTTTACGATCAAGTGTGTGATCTTCTGCCAGGGGGTGTCAGGTTTGGGAGAGCACCCGGTGAAAGAATTATTTAATTTTTTCAGACGGCTTTGCCTTTACAATAGACCCGCTTCCTGTCTGAGCTGCAGGGGAGGAGGGATCAGCCCCAGTTAATTTGCAGCAAAAGCTGAAGGAGTGTTGGGGCCTGTGCACCCTCCCCATGAGCTGTTTTGTGGATTGTGCTGCTGCCTCCCGACCTGCTCCAGGGTTACTTGTCTGTAGCCCTGAACACAGGATGGGAGCGGGAAGCAGACTTTGGCTGCTTTGCTGGCCTTTGCTGTCAGCCAATGGCCGGTGATTGTGGGCAGCCAGAATGGACCGCTGTCCACACAGCCTGCAGGGAGATGGAGATTTATCAAGCAATTGGTTCATCTCTTCAGTGGGGATAGCCGGCCTCGAGAAAGGAGCTTCCTGCATGCATTTATTTGTCTAGGTTGGCTCTCTACTGTGATTAGAAAAGCTCTAGACTTTCAAAGCTCCACTCAGTGCTCTGTGTTTGTGAAAATGAAAACATCCCAACGCAACACCTGCCAGTCAGAACCTTTGCTTCTCTGGTGTACCTCTACATCACTCCAGTAAAAACTTGTTTGTATGTCCCAGGGAGGAACTGAGTAAATAAAAACACAAATCAGGACCATGGAAAATACAAATACAACCAGGTGTTAGAAAGCACAAAGCAGCAGCAGGAAGGTACTGTACCAAGACCCTGTACTAAGATGGTGATTGCAATTTGAGCATTCTGTTCAGCTCTGAGCTTCCTGACGTCAGGGTAAAAAGGTAAACATGGATTACATTACTTGCACGTTTTATTTAAGCATCTGAGAGGCAGTGTATTTAAAAATAGTTTTGCAGGAGATTTTCACTGTATGGTTGTTTCTTACTCTTTGGTAGCCAAATTCATCAAATTAGACTATAACTGAATAAATAGTATTGACTTTTTTTTATTTGATCCAAATAATGTTGATTGGAAAAAAGTTGTCAGTTACGAAGAAAAGTAATAAGTGCTCATAATCCATCTATGCAATAATTACTGTTCATAATTAGTATCATTCCCTTTCAGTTGCCAGTGTTTACTATTTTATGTATTGACATCTTACTGTATGGACTTTTATTCAGTTAACAATTGTCTCATAAATATTTCCCTATGTCATCATATATTCTTTATACAGATGATTTTTGGTGGCTGCATACTGTTCCATCCTCTGGGTGTACATGAGTATATGCTTGTTCAACTGTTGTTGGACTTGCATGTTTTCCAACTTGTTTCTAGTGTAAATCATTCTTTGATAAACTTTGGGAAAGTTCAGGGAGCCGAAGGAATACAGTGCCGGTATGCAGGTCTCAGAAGTCCACCCTGATGCTGGGCTCGGGCTTTGAAAACCCAGAGGAAGTGACTGGTGAGCAGGCCCTTTCTTGAGTGGCTTCACCAAGTGGCTGCCTTCTCCTCTGTTGTGCTTCAGAAAAGGCCCAAACGACCGTCAGATTGAGGTTTCCCTTCCCAAGAGGGTCTGAGCACAGCTCAGCAGGTGTTTGTGGAGCACCTACTGCGTTCTTGGTGCTGCAAAGGGAGTGAAACACAGCCCTGGGCTTGAGAGATGGGCACGTGGTGAGCAGGAGAGAGCAAGGCATGGTTTTCCCTTCAATCTTCTTTGTTCTTGTTGAGAATGCTTACAACAGATTCTAGACTATTTCAACAGTTTCTCCATGTAGAATTCAGCGGCATGGATGACATCTTGTGAGTTGGGCAACCACTCTCCTCCTCCTTTTCCGAGTCGTTCCTCCACTTCACATGAAGTCACAGCCCCTCAGGTTTCTATCTAATCTCTCGAGTGGCTGTTGGTCACTTTGATCCCACGTAGATAGTTCTTAAAATAGTACAGTGCTCAAGGCAGACATTTTTTTGCTAGTTAAGCTAGACCATTGTTTGGTTACAGGAGCTCTGGTGATGCTGTGGTTAAAGCATTGGGCTGCTAACCAAAAGGTCAGTGGTTCGAATCCACCAGTTGCTCTTTGAGAGAAAGATGAGGCAGTCTGCTTCTGTAAAGATTTAAAGCCTTAGAAACCCTGTGGGTAGTTTTACTCTGTCCTGTAGGGTCACTATGAGTCAGAATCAACTTAATAGCAGTGGGTTTGGTTGTTACTTGGTTTTAAGATTTCAGGGGATATTTTTGGTTTAAGGTTTAAAGATTATTTCAGGGCAATAGCTTGAACGGTTCATCCAGCCCCTGTGGCTCTAGAAAGTGTGGATTCCATGAAAATTTCAAATTCTGTTGTGCATTTTCCCCTTTTTGCTCAGGCTTCTTCTATGGGATCTTTGACCAAAATGTTTAGTAATGGTATTTCAGCACCTTCCAGTTCTGGTCTCGCGGCAAAGGAAGCATGGAGAGAATATTGGTGATTTTCAGTGAGTGAGAGAGTAATTGATAGTGGTAATGGTCATACAGTTCTGTGGCTATGCTAAAACTACAGAGCTGGGCATTGAAAATAAACAAACACATTGCTGTTGAGTTGATTCCAATTCACAGTGACCTTATAGGACAGAGTAAAACTGTCCCATGGAGTTTTCAGTGCTGTTTCCGATGTGGATTGCCACATCTTTCTCCCATGGAGTGACTGTAGAGTTTGAATTGCTGATCTTTGAGTTAGCAGCTGAGCTCTGAACCACTGCACCACCAGGGCTCCTTGTGTATTTGAAAAGGGTGAAATAGCTCTCAAGAAAGCTGTTATTTAAAAAAAAAAAAAAAAAAAAAAAGACAGGAAATGAACTCTTTTAGGCTCAGACTCCCATCTTCTCTCTGAGCATGGCCCCACCACCCAGCATGGCCCCTGGGTCTTAGTAGGTGCCTCATTTAGGACCCTTGCTGTTGCAAATGACATAAACCCGACTTTGAGTGGTTTAAACAAAAGAGAGGATGTGTTGGTTCATGTGACCAAAACCTTGGAGTATGTTATATTCAGGCATGGCTGGATCCAGAAGCTCAAATGAGATCTTTGAACTTATCTCCTCTGATTTCCTCCATGTCGTTGGTTGCACTCTTGGGCAGGCTTTTCCCATGTGGCGGCACAGATGGCCCCTAGCAGCTGCAGGCTTATACACTCCGAGTTTAGAAATTCCACTAAGTAAGAAGAGTATCTCTTTCCTGACTGTTCCAGCCAAAGTCCCAGGCTCAGCTCACATTGGCTTGAACTGGGTCACGTGGCCATTCCCAAGCCAGTCACATGACTCTGATGGGCCAGGCCTTTTACAGCGAGAGGGGCAAGTGAGGTCAGCCCCACACAACCACAGGAGTGCAGGGTTTTCAAGGCTGGTTCCAATGCACATTGCCACGTCTTCCTCCCGTGGAGTGACTGGAGATTCCTTAAGGGAAGTCCAGGGTGTTGAAGGTGTAGGTGGGTCGTCACAGGTGTCTACAAAGGCTAAATTGAAGAAAGAAACCACAGCTGCTGGGGCCATTCAGAGAAAGGAAGATCCTATCTAGGTCAAGAGAGTCCACTAGAGGAGGGGAGTCAAGACGGGCCTTGAAGGGGGATGAACTGTTGACAGAGAGGTGGAGGTGCTGGGACTTGGGGGTTGGACCCCAGGAGGGTCCTCGAGGTCAAAGGATGGCGCCAACCAGGTGTGAGGTGTGTTTGGGGAGCACTGACTCGTTTTCACTTGAGACAGGATTTGTGGAGGGAAAGGCAGGCCGGTGTTGGGTGTGGAAGGCCTTGAGTGCCATACCCAGAAGCTGGCCTTTATTCTGGAGCTGTGAGGAGCCAGGGGAAGTGAGTGTGGGTGCGGCATGCTCGGGGCTGGTCAGAATTCGGAGGCTGGACTGACTGTAGACACAGCGAGCCCAGAGATGGAGAAGCCAGGAGCCGCTGGCAGTAGTTTAAAGAGGGGGGTGACGCTTGTGTGGTGCTGGAGAGACAGTGGGAGGGGCTGTGGGAGGGAACGAATGCTGGGCCTGGCAGGACTGGGAGGGTAGCAGAGAGGAGCCCTGCAGGAGACCTGGCAGGCAGGGCAGTCACTGGAAGTGGGTGCCCTGTGGGGGACCAAGGGTGAGTGTCCCTTTGGGGATGAGTCTGTGAACTGCCTTAGGACCCTTCCGCATCTCTCGCTCCAGGCACATCCTCACTGAGCACCTGCTGGGTAAGCCTTGATGTCATGGGCAGAAGACCTGGTTTGGGTACCACTTTCCTGCTTAGAAACCCTATGGGGCTGTTCTAACCTGTCCTGAAGGGTCTCTCTCAGTCAGAATCGACTCCAAGGCAAGGCAGTGGGTTACCGGCTTGGTGACCTTGAGCAAGTCACCTTGCTTCAGCTCCCTCATCTGTAAAATGGGGCTAACGTACCAGCTATCTTAGAGGGTGTGTGAGGAACAAGTGAGATGATCCGGGGACAGTAATCAGACCAAGTGTGAGGGCTGCTGCTCTGTCCCCACTGTCATCCCTGGGCACAGGAGGTTAATTGTGCTGACATCACAGGGCTGGATGTGCCACCTCACAACATGATGTAATCGTCAAGCAGGATTACCTGTCCCATGGTTGCCTGATGCCGCGTTGCCGAGAAGGGTGTGGGAGGACAAGCGTGCCAACACTGGGGGCTTTACCAACGTGCGTCTCCAGCACATCTTTATTCTGCCGTGTAGCCATATAGTGTTTGTATCTTTCTCCCTCACCGGACTGTAGCTGCATGAGGCCAGGACTATGTCTGATCCTTTCTGGATCTCCTGCTGTCTGACATGCAGGAACCATCAGTAAGTGTTTGTCGAGCTGAAGTATAAGTGGCTACGTTAGAGTGAGCCTCTGGGTGGTGTGGACGGTTGAGCACTAGGCTGCTAGCTGTAAGATCGGCAGTGTGAGTCCACCCAGAGGCATCTCTGGGATCTGAGGATCTGGTCCGGAAAGGTCATAGCCTTGAAAACCCAGTATAGCACAGTTCTGCTCTGAAGTGCGTGGGGTCGCCAGGGGTCTGAATGGACTCAGTGGGCACTGGAACTAGGAATCAGTCTGGTTTCTGAGCTTGCATCTGGCAGCATGGTTTATCTGCCCACTGCCCGAGGGTCTCCATCCTTCTTAGCACAGCACTTAGTGACTTCCCATGCCGAGATTTAGTTGACTGCCAGGTGGCAGCTGCCTTGTTCATATTGCCCTTTGAACCTCCTCAATATGAGGACACTGCCTTGGTCCTTCCAGCTTCCTGCCATTGCTCAGCCCTACCAGGTACCCGTGGACCCGTGAACTCTTCTTGTTCCCAGACTCCTTTAAAAAGGGGTGAGTGTGAGGGAGTGAAGCTAACACACTAAGGGTCTGTTTAGTGTTTGCTGTTGGGCTAAGTGTTTCAGCATGCTGGCTTTGTCTTTCACGGGACCTTCTTTGTGTTTGGCCTCCCCTCTTGTGAGCACAGGGTAATGTCAACTTCATACAGAGATCTGAGAGCTCAGGAGGAATATTAGCAAGCTGGAAGTGTAGGAAAGTGACACACACTGAGGTGCTAAAGCAATGCATATGTGGGATTTATGTCTTTTCTCCGTCAGGATGGACTGGGCTGTGCTGCAGTAACAAACAAATCCTGAAGCCTTAATGGCTTAGCACAGCAAAATTTACATATTGCTCGCACTCAGTCCGGTGTGTGTCAGAGGCCCTCCTGCGTGGCTCTCCTCCGGGCAGTAACACGGGGATCCAGGCTGCTTTTGTTTTGTGACTCTCCCACCTTGTGACTTCCAGAAGATGAAGATGGTGAGTGATCTGGAGGGAAGGCATGCTGCCTCCTTAACCACCTTGACTTGGAAGTGACGAATATGAATGTCATGGGCACTTGTCATTTTTAGTTCTCCAGGAAGTAGATGCCAAGATGGAGTTAAATGCCAGGAGATCTTGGGGGTACTACCTGTGAAAAGAGAGGGGTAGGTAGCCAACCCTCGAAGCACAGTGCAGGTCTGACCCCTGTGAAAGGAGAGGAGGAAGGAAGGAGGCTTGGGTAGGAAAGTTCCATGCTGAAGTGCAGCTCTCAGAAAGTCTTGGCCAGCCCAGTGGGGGTGTCTAGAACAAAAATCACCCATGAGTGAAGTCTTATGTTGAACCAAAGTACCAGTCTTTAGAACGGTTCAAGTGGTTAATGTGTTTGTCTACTGACTGAAAGCTTGGCGGTTTGGATCCACCAAGAGGTGCTTTAGAAGAAAGGCCTGCTGATCTACCTCCAGAAGAGCACAGCCATGGGAAAGTTGAGTCAGAATAAACTCGGCAGCAGCGGGTTTTCTGCCTGTATTGTTTTGTTAAGAGCTCCCACCAGCTCAGTCACCTGGCTGAGGGCTGCCCGGGGAGATCACGTCTTCAGCGTGAATGCGGTGGCAGATCCTGAAGATGCCACCCCTGGAGGCTCCTCTTTTCTCCCTGCAGGTTCTCTCTGAGAAGAGCTGAGTGGCCCAGCTCGCCGGCCGCTGCACATGGTCCTCTTGCAGTGCCCTGATGCTGCAAGCCTTGATTGGGAGAACTGGCTGCCAGGCCCTGCTCGGGGTCTGATGAAACACAGACCCTGCCCCAGGCCACCCACCACCAACACTCACAGAAACCACGTACACAGTGTGACCCAACCATGACACAGTAACACCTGTGGCAGCTGGAACCAGTGCAAGGCAGGAACCTGTCAGAAAAGGAAAACTCGGTATTTCCCGCTAGTAGAGAGGGACAGAAAAGTGGTAAGACTGCCCCCTGTCAGAGGTGGGAAACTTGCGAGGCCTGGACACACGGTCCTGTCAGGTTCTGACTGTCATGGGTTTCCCTGTGTTTTGGTTCTGAGACGGTGAGAAAGGGAAGCGGCATCGTTTGTCTGGTGAGCATCTGTATCCCTTTGTGACTTCAGTGTGATTCTCTGTGGTTACGTAACCATGTGCCTGGCAGTTGCTGAAATGCCTTCCTCTCTGTCCGTGGCTTTCCAAGAATGAGCAGGTGTGCCAGGCTGAAGCTGTGGCAGTGTGAGCCTAGGTAGGGCTGGCACTGGGTTCTAGGGCCGCAGGCAAGTCTTTGCTCCTCTTTGTAAATGGTGGCCCTGCTGAAGGGTCTCTGCTCGGCTGTAAGCCCCAGGAGCGCAGGTATGGGATGTGTCAGGCTCGCCTGCCTGGTACACCAGGTACGATCTCAGGGAGATCAGGGGTTAAGTTAAGTTAAGAGTTAAGTTAAGAGCAGAAGCTCCTTAACTATTTACTGAACTGATGAATGGATCTAAAAGCCTGGACTCCAGCTCTTTAGTTCTAAGAGGATGAAAGGGCATAGTTGTAACAAATTGAGCAAGTGCTGTGTATGCCAAGCCTTGTGAGGAGAGCTTCCGGCTTGCTCTTGATTGATCCTTTGGGGTTCTTCTTATTCAGTACTTTCTGGGTCCCTGTTGTTGTGGAGTGCAAAGGGGAAAGTACTTATTAGACGGTCCAAAAGAACACTATGTACAGAACTGATGTCAGTCTCCTCGTCCTGGACAAACACGTGGAACATCCTTCAAGGTAGAGCGAAACCTAGGAAGGAAATACTTTCCCAGGCTCGGAAGGATTCTGGCTGTAGGAGGTCAGCTTGTTGGAACAGCACTCTAATCAGCAGTTGGAGGGCACAGGAACTAGGTTTGAAACCCCACTCCTATCCCCAGGGAGTGTGAGAGCCGACTGAGGCTGGAGTGGGATCTGATTGTACCAGGACTTAAAGGAATGACGCCAAGGCATTGGCCTTGGTAAGCCAAGCAGTCCAGTGGCAGATCTGGGCAGAGTGAATCAAGGGGTGCTCTGAATTCCTGAATACTGTCCTCTGTGCCTGCGAGACTTCTTCCAGGCTCTCTGCTCCTGGAAACATCTGCTCTGTGTCCTTCCAGGGTCAGGATGGACTCAAGAACTGGGTAAGCCAAGCCTGTAGGTCACCATCTCCCTGATGGGAACAGAAGAGATCTGGAGCCCAGAGCAGGTAATCACGTTTGTTTAAAATCGTGTGGGAAGTTGAGAACACACAGCTTATGAGCTGGAAGCTTGAGGGTCTGAGGGGGCTTGCTTGACAAGACCTGACTGGGCTGATTGGAGCAGTCTTTTGCCAGTTTTCTCCTTTCCCCATCTTTTTTGAACAGTCTGCTTGGCTTGTCTGGAAGGGTGAAGTGTCGTTGTCATCTAGAAAATTAGTGGTAGATCCAAAGAATTGAGTAAATGGGCTCATCTATCTTCATCAGCCTCACATCCCACAGCTGCTGGCTGAAGCAGACCTCGACTCTTGCCATTTGGCGAGGACATCATCAGTCACCGCTGAGAAACTCTAGCCAGAGGAGGAGTCTCTGAAGTGATACATTATTGCTGCTTTCACACGCAGGTGAGGGACAGAGGGAAATGCTGTTTCCACACGAGCCACTTGACTTTGTGCAGAAGGGATGGATTTTGAAAGCCACAGCCATCCTTGCAATAATCATCAGTGTGTTACCTAAATCGCTTCATGCCTGGACCTACCTGTGTACTGAAGCATTGCTGAAAATGCCCAGAGCGTCTCAGGGCTGTCACAAGCAGCCAGGGACCCAGCACTCTCTCTGGGGCTCACCACCCACCACAGCCTGCTTCCCTCCGTGCTTTGAGTTTGGTGCGAGGGAGAATGGCTGACCCATCGTCACCAGGTGTCCTCTGGGGTCTGATTGACCCTTCCTTTGCTCCCTGTTGGACTTGGGACTCTAGAAGTTTCTGGGAAGCCCTTAGGGAGCTTCTAATATTGACATAAACAGAGGGAAACAGGATGGAAACCTTTAGTTGTGAGTATGTAGATGAAGGAGAAGAGCATGTAATAACAATAGGAGTAACAATAGGAAGTCCCTGGGTGGCATGAACGGTTAGGCGCTTGGCTGCTCACTGGAAGGTTGATGGTGAGATCCACCCAGGTGCCTTGGAAGAAAGGTCTGGTAATGTGCTTCTGAGAGACCATAACCACTGAGGATCCAGTGGGGCCATTCTGCTCTGCAACACGAGTGGTCGCTGGGAGCTGGAATAGACTCAGAGGCAGCTGGTTTGTTTTTGGTTTCGTAATAATAGCAACGAGAACAACAGCCATGGTGGCACATGGTGGTGCTACCCGTCACCTGATCCTCAGAACAGACCGCTAACGTAGTACTGCATTTGTCCGCATTGTACAGATAAGGCCCAGAGAGGTTAAGTGACTCATGTAACGTCACAGCCCATCACGTGGTGGAGCTGGGATTTGGATCAGGATGGTCAGACTTTGATCCCTGCATTTAAGTGCCAGGTGAGAGGGCATCGTCATTGACAAAGTGATCACCTTTCTCCCTTAAAGGCAAGTGGCAAGTTTGTCCTAGCTCATGCTTTTTTTTTTTTCCCCTGTTAATTTCACCCAACTGCCTGCCTCTCCCTGTGATGTGGCCCCATCCTCTCCCATTTCCCTGCCCTCCCACTCAGTCACCCACAGACGGCTCTGTACTCACTGGAAGGGTGTCTCTCTACACACCTGGCATGCACAGCCCCCCCCACCTCCCCTTGCACCTCGTAGGCCCGGCTTGCAGAACCTGTCACCTCCTGTTGAGTTTGCTTGGGGTGTAGGGTTTGTGTCTGCGGCTCCCTGAGACTCGGATCATCTCAAGGACAGTAGTGGGGCTTCCTTGGTGTGTTTAGCCTGTGTTTACTGAGCACCTGCTCTGTGCTTCTGGAACATGTGGAGATGAGGTACAGCGGCATGGCCGAACCACAGGAGAGTGTCCTCATGGCGTGCAGCGTGAGAAGCCTGCTGCTGCGGTGGGCCTGGGGTGGGTACAGGGGCTGTGCCTAACTGTTCTCCGGGACCGTACAGGGACTCACTGTTGCTCTCAGCGTGGGAACAACACTTCCCATGGTCTTCACGACCTCCTGACATCTGCCCGGCCCACTTCCCACCTTCATCACCGAGCACTCTCCCCTCCTTCTCTGGGCTCAGCATCGTGGTACTTTAAGTCTCTTGGGTGAGCCTTGTCCCCTGCTGCACAGAGCTGTTCCCGCTGCCTGGGCCCCTCCTGCCATCTCTCTTCACCCGTTAGAACCACCTCAAGTGTGCTCTTTCTAGCCTCCCTGCCTAGAAAGCGTCCTGTGCCCATTCTCTCAGATCCACGAGCCTTTCCTTTCTAGCATTTGCCCCAGTTGCAGTTTATGTTTATTTGCTTACTTGCTCAATCCTGGTCTTCCCCAGTTCTCCCAGCAGACCGTGAGACCCATGAGAGCAAAGCAGCTCTGTTTTGGCTTACTTTGCCCAGCACAGTTTCTACCACATAATAGGTGCTCAGTAAACATTTATAGAGTGAATGAATGAACGCCGAATGCTTTATGTGGCCTGTCTGGGTGTTTGTGACTTGCTAATATGTTTTCCAGGGAGTTCTGTTGGTGTAGTGCCTAAGGCATTTGACTGCTAACCAGAGGGCTGGTGGTTCAAACCCCCCAGCCGCTCCTCAGAAGGAAGACTGGGCAATTTTTTTCCAGAGATGTTGTTGTTGTTGTTATGTGCTGTGGAGTTGGACCCGACTCATAGTGACCCCTCCTTGGGTTTCCGAGGCAGTATCACTACAGAAGTAGATTGCCCAACCTTCCTTCCACTTCCCGCCAGCCACTCCTCTGAAGGAAGATTGAGCAATCTATTTTCCATAGAGATGTTGTTGTTGTTGTTGTTGTCAGGTGTCGTCAAGTCATCTCTGACTCATAGAGACCCCAAGCCCAGCAGAACGAAACACCGCCCACTCCCGCGCCAGCTCCATGATCCTTGCTATACTTGAGCCCATCACCGCAGCCACGTGTCAGTCCACCTTGTTGAGGGCCTTCCCCTCTTTTGTCGACCCTCCACCTTACCAAGCATGACATCCTTCTCCAGGGAATGGTCCCCTCTGACTGCATGACCAAAGTAGGTGAGACGAAATCTGACCCAAGGAGGGGTCGTTATGAGTTGAAATCATCTCGACGGCAGTGAGAGTGAGTGAGTGAGTGTGTTTTCCAGTGCCTGGGGTCAGGGGACCTGTTTGGGGTCAGACAGTCTGGCGTGCGTGCCGACACGGCATGCTCCCTGAGCTTCGTGTCCTTATCTGGGGAACCTCCTTCAGAAGGTTATGTTGAGGATGACATAGAACATTCACGTAAAGCATTGAGCACAGGGACCACACTGAGCGGGCACCCGCCAGAGCTTACTGTTGCCACTTGACTGTGTGTTATGGGGTGTCCTGGTGACTCCATGTGACAGAGTGGAACTGCCCCATGGGGTTTCCTAGGCTTTAATCTTCACAAGCACAGGTTGTAGGTCTTTCTCCTGGGAGCCTCTGGGTGGGTTCAAACTGCCACGCTTTTGGTCAGCAGCCCAGTGTGCTTAACTATCGCAGGGCTTCTTTGCACATGGAAATATAAAATGCTATTCTGTTGTATACCAACTGGTTTTTATTTCAGCAGAGTTTTTTTTTTAATTTTTATTATGAGTTGGGTGAAAGTTTATAGAGCAAATTCATCTTCCATTCAGCAGTTCATACACATTCTGTCTCATAGCATTGACTGCAGTTTCCCACAGTGCAACAGCTCTCTTCCCACTTCCTCTCCATAGTTACCTCTTCCCTGTCTTCTTCTATCCCATGCACTCCTGCCCCCCCAACCCCCGAGTGGTCTCCCTGCTTGTACCCTGACCTTCTATTCTCCCATGATGGATCTCTACAAGGAGTGTGTCTACCTGATGTAAATGTTCAGCCCATATGCCAGGCTTTTATTTGGCTGCAAGCCACTGGAATTAGTTCAATTCCAGACCTGAAGGGCAGCTTAGGGCTATAGTCTCAGGGGTTTCACCAGGCTCTATCAGACCAGCAAACCTGGCCCCCTTTTTTTTTTTTAAACTTTTGATTTTGAGTTTTGTTCCACATTGTTCTTCCACTCTGTCTAGAATCTCCTACATAGATCCTCCTCTGTGTGGTTGACAGTGGTAGCTGGGTACCATCTACTTCTTCTGGTCTCATAGTCATTTAGGCTGAGGATTGCATGGTGTACCTGTCGCTTGGACTAATTATTTCCATGAATCTTTGGTTTTCTTCATTCTTCTTGGTTCTGGATGAGGACAGACCCATCATGTCATCTAGATGGCCACTTGCATGCTTTTAAGATCCCAATCGCTACTCACCGAAGTAGGATGTGGAACAATGTTTTTGTGTAGTATGTTATGCCAATTGACCTTGATGTCCCCTGCGACCATGGTCCCGAGCCCACAGGTCCAACTACTTGTTCCCTCTGGGTAGGTGGATGTGGCCAGGAAATCACCGCAAACTTGTCCCTTGTCAGTTCTACTATATAGCTGGACATTCTCACAGAACATACAAATATACATGTAGAAGCATCGTCTGCCAGCTCTATACATGGTCCTGGGCACACTCCCCCCTGCCTAGACATATCTGACTGTTCAGCCTGTCCCCCCATCTATCCACCTGTAGATCAATGCTTGCCATCACTGACAGTGCAGTACTGTATGTGCAAAACAGTGTCTTTATTGTCTGTATCTCCCATGTACCTATGTTTTCCTCTTCCTCAGTGCCACTGTGTTGATCACTCACGTTTGGTGAATTGCCCTTCCCTTTACTCAAATCAATACTTGTCTCTGCCTATCTAATAGTGTTCCCTCCAATCCCCTCCCACCCCTGGTAACCAACAAAGAAAGTTTCCTTCCGTATATAAACCTTTCCTTGACTTTTCACAATAGTGGACTCATACATTTGTCCTTCTGTGATTGACTTATTTCACTCAGCCTGATGTCCTCCAAGTTCATCCACGTTATGTGGTGTTCTGCTGATTCTGCATTACTCTTTAGGGCTGCAGAGTATTCCACTGTATTTCAGCGAAGGTTTGGGGACTGTGTGAGAGCCAGTGAAGCAGGGTGTGCTCTGTGTCTGCTCGTCTTGGAGCGGGTTTTCTACGTTAAATGCTTGTTTTTAAGCCCCATCCCTCAGTGGTAAACCTCTCCTGGCCCTGGGCTGGGCACTTGTCCCCAGTGAAGTCCCTCTAGCTCTGTATTGCTACTGTCGGGGTATTGTCTGCTACCTCCCCTGGCTGTGAATTGGGCCAGCCACTGCGGACAGTCATGTCATCTGCTTTGTACCTGCTGTGTCCCCAGCACCCTGGACAGTGTCATACTTGCTGAGCAAATGAGTGCCTTTGTGTCCGGAGTGCCTAACATGGGCCCTGGCACATCGCTGGTGTTGAGCAAATGCTTCTTGCATGAGTGGAGCTAAGCACAATGCAAAATATACCAATTTTGGATAAAGTCACAGCCAAGCCTCTGAACGGAGCAGAGGGAGCAGACGCTATCAGACATCTGTGACGGACTGACAGCCCCGGTGCAGCACTGAGCCTGAGGCACTGGGGAATGTTGGGGTGCTCCTGGTATGAAGAGGGTATTTTTTTCCCTTTAGGCTCCAGAGACAGATCTTTGAGCTTAGAGGGCAGGATGGTTCAGCGGGAAGAGGTCTGGATTTGACATGGCCAACTCAACACTGATGCTCGCCAGTGGGTGGCCTTGAGTAGTTCAACTTCTCTGTGCCTCAGCTTCATCATCTGTGCTGTGGGGATAAGAATGCCTACCCTACTTCTTCGTGGACTTGCTGTGAAGATTTTGAGAGAGAGATTACTATGAGAGGGCTTTGAGAAGGTGTAAAGAGGCACAGATACGAGATATGGCTGAAACTGAACACAGAGAGTAGTCAGTTCTGGGTCATTCTCTCAGGGCCATTGGGTGTTTCTAATAACAGCTTTATAAAAGATACAGAGATACCGTTTACAGGGGTGATTCAGTCAACCTGCTAATAAAGAGGAGGGCACTCTAATAGATTATACCATAAAAGCAGCCTGCAGGGTCTGACGTTGTGTGACCCTGGCAGGCTGTCTCATGGAAGCATCTAGAACAAGAGCTAGTTAACACGTCTACCTCTCATCTGTCAGATGCCATCGTCTTTGGCAGATGTCAGGCCCAAGACCGTCCACAGCCAACTATTGAACAAGGGGCCCAGGGCAGAAACTTGAGGGTGTGGGAGTTAGTGAGGGTTATGTGCTGTAAGTAGAGACTTGGGGGCCTGGCCAGCAGTGGGGATCCAGCCCTGAAATTATGGGAAGTTGCTAGCTCTGGTAGTTAGAACAAAGCCTGATACACTAGCTTGAAACATGAAGCATCCAGACCGGGCCCAGCCCACTGCAACATCGGAGTGGGCAGCTGGGGTGCCTGTGTGCTGAGTTGATGGTTTTTATTCCCTCCAGAAGGAGCTTTGGCTTCCCCAAGTAGATGTACGTGCACTTAGTTGACACCTTGGAGCTCTGGGCCAGGCAGCATGGAAATGATGAGTCTGGCTGGAGAGGTCTTGGGGCACAGTTGCCATCTGGCTTTATCCTTAGAAGAGCGTTGGTTGGGCTTCTGGGGAATGCTGGGTGTTAAGCCCATCAGATTGGATTTTCCCTGGCTGCTCAGGTTCTCTGTGAGCTGTGGCCCTGGCAGGCACTCCTCCCATCCTTGTAGCTCCACAGTGGAGTCCCTGAGTGGTTGGTAGAAACAGTTAATACACTGTGCTGCTAAACCAAAGATCACAGGTTCAAGTCCACCAAGGGCACCTGGGAAGAAAGGCCTGTCAGTCTACTTCTGGAAAATCAGCCGTTGAAACCACAGTTCTCTCTGACACACTTGGGGTCGCCATGAGTCCGAATTGACTCAATGGTAACTGGTTGGCTCCACGGCGGAGAAAGCCAAGTGACAGGTCCTATTGAATTCCTACTATGTGCTGAGCGCTGTGCACCTGAGAAGCAGCAAGGAGCAGTGGGAAGAGTGTGGTCTTAGAGCATGGGCTTTGGAGCTAGAGAGGCCCAAGTTCAACTCTGAGCCCTGGCAGGGTGACCTTGGACTGGTTACTTCTCTTGGAGTCACTGATGTGTAAATCAGAAGCTTGGTAGCAGGTTACCGTATTGTTGAGGAGAATGAATGAGGTCATTGGTAGCAGGTTACCATATTGTTGAGCAGAATGAATGAGAATAAATGGGTGGATCTGGCACACAGTGGGGGCTCAACAGATGTTACAGAGTGGGGTGCTTGGCAGAGCTAAGACATACCTCTGTTCTGTTGTGTGGAGTGGGTGGAAAGTTGGGGAACTGGCCTCTGAAAATTGTAGGTGGGTTTTGGTTTCTGATTCTGAGGCCCTCGGCTGTGTTTTGCTTTGAGTCTCTTAAGTATCCCTTTCTCTGCCCAGATATAAAGCCAGGCGCTGATAGGTCTGGGAACAAGGCCCTGAGCGCCAGTCTGGCTCTGTGGTCAGATGACATTCTGGAAGCCTCTCTCCTCCCAGTAGGGACGGGGATTCTGGCATCAGTAGCCATGTTGTCTAAAACGCACAGGGTCCTCTGAGGGAGAGGAGCAAGACTCTGACACCCCCCCTTGGCCCGGGAACTTGAAATTGTTAGAAAATACCTGAGGGGTGACACAGCTCTGAGGGGGGCTGCAGGTGAGCGCGGGCAAGGGGGGCTCCGAGCAGACCTCACCTGAAGTTGAGGCCTGGGGCAAGGGCCGCTGGGGAGAAGTTGGCCTGAAGATCTACAGCCCATGCTGAAGCCCCTCCTCCCCTGACACCGTGGGAGGGCCCCGGGGACGGTGACCGAGTGTCTCTGTGCCACTGGAAGTGCTGCATGTTGGGAACTGGGACACTCCGTTTCTATTTTGGCTTCGGCACAGCCTTAGTGACCGGCCCTGGGGGAGGAGGCCCTCCCCGGCGTCTCCGGGGTTGGCTGCCCGGGAAGGAGGGCCTTGCCCTGCTTCCACTGGAGCCTCTGGCCATGGCCGTGGGGTGCAGCTGAAGGCATCTGGGCCACAGGGGGACCTGGCTCAGAGGCTGGGCCCAGGAGACACCTCGACGGGTGCAGATGAGGAAACCGACTCACTGACCTGCCAGCATTGACTTCCCTGGGGATCCGAGAACCCGGGGCAGGTACTGCCAGGAGAAAGCCTGGCTGCCCTGTCCATCTCTTTTTCGAATATTCAGTGACAGCAGACGCTGCTGCTCGCCCAGTCTGGTAACATGTGAGGTGCTCTGCTTTCTCCCTGAGTTTCTGCAATAACCGCCTTCATCAGTTGCTGTCCGGCTGAGTCCGACTCGTGGCAATCCCTGGGTGTCCGAGTGGAACTGTGTTCCCCAGAGCTTAAAGGCTGATCTGTTGGAAGCAGATTGCCAATCCTTTCTTCTGTAGACTGGAATTCCAAGATTTCCATTAGCAGTTGAGCCCATTAAGCATCTGCCCCACCCTTAACTTTATTTAAACTCACTGCCGTCGAGTCGGTCCCAACTCATAGTGACCCCTCCTTGGGTTTCCAAAGTGGTATCTCTACAGAAAGAGATTGCCCAGTCTTCCTTCCGAAGAGTGGCTGCTGGGTTTGAACTGCAAGCCTTCTGGTTAACAGTCACATGCCTTAGGCACCATACCACCACAGCTCCATTATTTATTTTATTGTGCTTTAGGTGCAGATTTACAGAGCGGAGTTTGTTTTGCGTTCAACGTTTCGTGTATGTTTGTTTTCACTCCCCATTTACCGTGCCCAACCCTAACCCACTCTCCTCCCCTCCCTTCCCAGTAACCCTCCCTCTGTGCCCCTCATAGTTATGCACTCCTGTGTGTCCTGAATTTCCTGCATTTGCTCCCAGGCCATAGTATTGGGGGTCCCACCAGACTCCATCTGACCGATAATTCCAGTCACTATTGTGTTTTTGGATTTTGTTTCATGTTTTTCCTCCCACTTTATCCAGGATCTTCAGTTTTGATCCTTTCCCAAGTGGCTGGCATTGGTGGCCAGGCACCATCTAGTTCTTCTGCTCTCAATGTCCATCATATCCTAGGGCTGATTGCTTCTAAACACTCTTGTTTCTTTGCACTCTTCTTCGCTTCCGATGATAGGAGACCATTAGCTACATCTTAGATGGCTGCTCAAAAGCTTTTAAGAGCCCAGTTGCTACTCACCAATGTA
>NW_006921854.1:4565097-4567712 GCF_000298275.1 Orycteropus afer afer
CCATTGTCTGCCAACCCTATATATGATCTTGGATACACTCTCCATTTAGACATACCTAATTGTTTAGCTTGTTCACCCATCTATCCGTCCCTATGAGGAACAACACTTTTATGTATTTTGTTGGTCCAATTGAGTCTGGTGTCCCCCAGTACTATGGTCCTGAGTCGGTAGATCCGTTGGATCTCTCTCCCACAGTGTCTGGCTGTCTGTGAGGGATTGCCTCCCTCACAGATTGCTCCTTTGTTTAGTAGATCAACAGTTCAGCAACAAGAATGACAACTTCTTGTGCAGTTTCTTCCAAGCATGTCATTCAGGAACAGCCTGATGAGAGAGAGATTCTTGCTGTTAGGGCCATTTTATAGGAGAAGAGACAGGCTCAGAGTGGTGAGGCCAGCATGAGGCAGGAGGCCAACACTTAATGAGTTGGCCTGACTCTAAGCCCAGCATCTTTGTACTGCCTGCAGCTGCCAGTCATGCTCTTGTCCACCCTGGTAGGCTCTGGGGTCCTGCCCTTATCTAGGTCCATGGGGACCCACCCCGAACCCTGGGGGTCATCCATCATGGCTTCTCCTGAAGGCCCTGTGACTAAGCTCTGTGGTAGGGAGGGGTGTTATAAAGGACAATGTGCGTTTGATTTGTCCTTTGCTTCTGTAAAGATTACAGCCTGGAAAACCCTCTGGGGCAGTTCCACTCTGTCCTCTACGGGCGCTGTGAGTCAGAATCGACTCCACTGCAGTGGGTTTGGTTTGGGCTCTGCTGCCTAAGGCATGTGACTGCTAACCAGAAGACTGGCAGTTCAAACCCACCAGCCACTCCTCAGAAGGAAGGTTGGGCAATCTACTTCCGTAGTGATATTACCTCAGAAACCCAAGGAGGGGTCACTGTGAGTCGCATCCGACTCGATGGCAATGTGTGTGTGTGTGTGTGTCCATAAAGATTATAGCCTTGGGAACCTGTGGGGCAGTTGCACTCTGTCCCCCAGGGGCGCTGTGATGACAGCAGGTTTGGTTTGGGTTTTAGAGGAATGCGCAAGGGCTGTAGGAGCACAAGGGCGAGGCAGTCACTTGTCACTGGGGAAACCTGGCAGGACTTCACAGAGCAGGTGACCTCTGCACTGGCTTGAAGAACACAGGTGGGAGATGTGGGAGGAGCCCATGGGAGGAGGGAACTGTGCCAGGAAGGGGGGCTGGCAGATGTGGCTGGTGGGGGGGGACCCTAGAAATTTGTGGAGGGACAGCAGAAAGACTGGAAATTCAGTCATTGCTCACCCAGGGGCTGCTTCAAGGCCTCAGCCTACAGGCTTGCTGCCAGCATAGATGCTTCCTGTTGGCCAAGTCACCTCGGAGCTGGTCAAGGTCACCTGTAGGGATGCCACAAAGAATGGGGTGCAGGAGAAGGGAGGATTGGGCAGGTTTGGAGTTACCTGCTGCCTTCGTCGTTCCTAGGGATATGGCTTGGGCAAGCCCCCTAAGCTGGTTTTCCAGCTGCACAGAGGGCTGTGGGTTTACCTGCCCTACAGGTAGCCCTGAGGGGAGCTGAGAGTAAGTAAGTACCTGAAGGGCCCCAGCCTTGTGGGGCACCTCTGGAATTGGGGAGGGAGTCTGGCCAAGACCATTCAGGTTTTAACAACTGTGAAATGACTCCGGGTCTGAAGAACGCCTGGGAGTGACTTCTGTTCTTCTAAATTTTGTTTATATTTGTTGTTGTTCAGAATATACACAGTACACATGCCCCGATCCAGCAGAGTGTACACGTTCCATTCAGTGACATGCATGACATTCTTTGAGTTGTACAGCCATCTGCACCCCCTTTTCTGAGTTGTTCTTCTGTCATTAAAATGAACTCATGGTCAATGTTCCTCGCTAATCTCCTGAGTTGCTGTTGTTAGTTGACCCCATATAGACAGTTCTTCAAAGAGCACAGTGCTCAACACGGACCTTTCTTACCAGTTAAACTAAACTATTGTTTGGTTTTAAGAAGGCTTTAGGGATTGTTTCTACTTTAAGGTTTAAAGATGATCTCAGGGCAATAATTTCAGGGGTTCATCCATCCTCTGTGGCTCCAGAAAGTCTAGAGTCCATGAGAATTTGAAATTCTGTTCCACTTCCCTCTTTTAATCAGTATTCTTCTGTAGTATCTGTAATCACAGTGTTCAGTAATGGTAGCTGGGTACCATCCAGTTCTAGTCTCATGGCAAAGAATGCAGTTGTGCATGGAGACATTCCATTTCCTCCTCCTATTCCTGACTCTCCCTCTTCTTCTGTGGTTCCAGGTGAACAGAGACCAATTGCTGTGCCTTGGGTGGCTGTAAGCTTTGAAGACCCCAGGCACTACACAATGAACTAGGAGCTGGAACAGAAGCACTAACCACATTATCAGGGCAATTAACTGGGATGTCCCATGAAACTATGACCCTAAACCTGTAAACCAAGGAACCAAATCCCATGAGGTGTTTGGCTGTCCATAAACAGCCTCAGCAGCTACTCTTTTTCTTTCTTTTTTGTCATCGTTGTAAATATACCTATCACACAACTTTTGCCGATTCCACTTTTTGGATTTCTATCTGTAGATTTAGAATCTTTTCTAATTTTTCGTTTTGTTCTTGTATTTTCTTC
>NW_006921854.1:4574250-4588687 GCF_000298275.1 Orycteropus afer afer
TCTGACTCATAGCAACCTATGTAAACAGAACAAGCACTGCCCACTTCTGCATCCTCCTCACAGTTGTTGCTATGTTAGAGCTTATTGTTGCAGTCATTGTTTCAGTCTACGTGGTTGGATGAGGATTCTGATCTTCCCCCATCTTCCTCACCAACATTTGTTATTTTCTGTTTGTTTTTTAATCTTAACTATCCTAGTGAGAGTTAAATGGTAGCTCATTGTGGTTTTGATTTGCATCCCTCTCATGAAGCTCTGGTGGCATAGTGCCTTAGGCATTTGACTGCTAACCAGAAGGCTGGCAGTTCAAACCCACTAGTTGCTCGTTGGAAGGAACACTGGGCAATCTACATCCATAGAGATACTGCCTCGGCAACCCAAGGAGGGGTTGCTATGAGTCGGATTCGACTCGATGGCAGTGAGTTTGCTTTTTTGGTTTGGTTTTGATGGCTAGTGACTCTGAGCATCTGTGAATATGTTTGGTGGCCACTGAATGTCTTCTTTGGTGCAATATCTATCCAAGTCCTTTGCCCATTTTATGACTTTTTGTTGTTAAATTGTTGAAGTTGTATTTGTCTTTTGGTTATTAGATTTTCATTAGGTATGTGGTTTCTGAAGATACTTTTCCAGTCAGTGGCTTGTCTTTTCACGTTTTTTGTAAAGTCTTGATGAACAAAGTTTTTAATTTTATGAGGTCCCATTTGTTTATTTTGTCTTCTGCTGTTTGTGCTTTTGATGTTATATTAGGTAATCCTTGGAGTGATTTTCATGTTTACTCGAAGTTTGGTGTGTATGTGGACATGATGGATGTATGTAATCAGCTTTGCTTTCTCTTACTGGCTTTCTCAATGAAGAAAAGCAGATCATGGTGGTCTATGGTGGAAGAACTGTCTTTGAACCTCATCAGCCAGAAGCCCAGTTGGCAGGTCCAGCAGTGTGGTCTGAGGGCAGGAGGTGGGTGCTGTCCCCCCTAGCCTGCCCGTCAGTCTGATGGGCATCCCGCTTGGCTCACGAGGCTTCCCCTTTCAACATGAGGTGAGCCACACACTTGCTGGTGCCCAGGGGACTGTCTTTGTTTGAATGTGGCAGGATATCTGGCCAGGGTTGGTTCCCACCTCCCCCAGTAGGGAAGGTTCTGGGCCTGGAGATGGGAAAGCTCCAGGGGCTACTGTTATTCTGGATCCTGGTGACTGATCGGATTGCCAAGCGAGAATCTAGTGCTTGGTTCCCAGCTGGGATCCGAATGGTCCCAGCCCTTCGCAGCCTGCCACTGATCACTTCCCCTCTGAGCAGTGACGGGCCGTTTCTAAAATGCATTTGGACGGAAGAGCTTCTGAACAGAGCCACACAGTGGTTCTTGCCACTGATGATAAAGCAGTTGGTGTATAAAGACTAAATTGGATTTTTACCAAAAGACTCAGGGCTGGGTGATTCGGGAAGGAGAGTGGTAATAGCTTTGGGGGAGCTGGAGGGGAGGGAAGGGAGGGTGTATTTAGAATACAGGCTCGGTTTGGGGAGGCTCGGCCCTGCTGTCTATGGGAATTGGAGCTCTCTGAGCCTCGGGTTCTTTGCCTGTGAAAATTGGGAAGGGCCCCTGCTCTGACCACCCTCCCAGGGCGATTTCGTGCTTGAATCAGATAATGGCTCTGAAGAGCCCTTGATGAGAGTCAAGATAGGAATATATGGTTAAGCGTTTCTGAGAGGCCTGCGGTGGCAGCTGTCTGCGCGTGTGAACAAGGAAATCATGAAAGGCCCAGAAGAAAGTGTGCCGTGAAGATAATGCCCCTGAAGTCATCCACGTTTAGGCTTTCGGAAGAAGTAGGGCAGTGAACAGAAGGATTGGCTCACCTAGTCTTGTTTTAAGTCAGAATTTACTTTTCAGGAAAGAAATAGGCAGTTGGTTTTTCTCATCCTGTCTAAGTTAGGAGCCACTGTGCCAGAGGGGATTCAAGACAAACAAATGTATCCTGAAGAGCTTGGTTTGGCCTTGTATAAAAAGCCTGTTTAAAAACTTTTAGGTCATAATCAACAGGATAGTGTTAGGACAAACATAATCATGTCTCCCATTTTGACTCCGTTGGAGAAAAGCCAGACTGTAGGAGACATCTGGGATAGAGATGGCTCCCCCTCTCTGCCCCTTCCCACTGTCTGGAGATCCCCCAGATACCTGGGATGTGGCGATCCTGGTTTACTGTCTTCATGCCCTGGGAGCAGGCATGACCTCACCTAAACGAAAGCAGCATCACTCCATCGTCAGCACGACCAGTGTGCCAGAGGAAACACCTTCTGAGGTATCATAATGTGTGTGTAGTCCATCACCCAGTTCTCACCAAGGCCTGTGAGGGGTGCATTTGATTGCCCCCATTTTTCAGATGAGAAAACTAAGGAACAGGGAAGTTAAATAACCTGTGTAAGGTTATATAGCTTGTAAGTGACATAGCTAGGATTCAAACCCAGGCAGTCTGATTCCAGGGCTACATTCCTAACCATTACATGTCACTGCCTCGGTGTCAGGCTTTTGTAGGGACCGCAGGACATCAACTGGCCCAGCTGTTTGCTTACTGACAGGAAATCTTAGACTTATCCCCACTTTATATATGAGACCCAGAGGAGAGAGCTAACTTGTTCAAACCACATGGTGGGATTACGAGAGAGCTGGGAGTAGGCTTTGCTCTTCATTGTAATGGTGACCTCCTCCTGAAGTATGCCTTGGGTTGTCTGTCCTGAACACTGAGCTCTTCCTTCTCACCCCCGTCACACTTTGCACTCGGACTGGAACCAACAGGCGCTCCTCGTGTTGCCAGTGCCCTCCCCAGGTGCACCCCCCAGCCCTCCGCAGAGGGCTGCACAGGTGTTAATTGTGGTTGGACATTCTGAGGCCAACATGGGTGCTCAGGTAGTTGGAACGGTTGGAGAGAGTTGGACATTGAGAGAGTTAATGGACTGGTTGGGTCAGAGTTGCTGAGGACCTAGAAAATGTGAATTCCTTGGAGGCATTTGACATCTCTTACAACTTTGCAACCTGGTAGAGAAGAGGGTCCATTTAGGTCCATCTGTGAAGCGTTTGAATTCCACAGCTCAAAGGTGCTCGTCAGCAAGTAGTTTGCAGTGGTAACCCTTAGGGCTTTGCTCTCTTCCTGAGCTTCTTATACACTCACACTCACTCACACTCACACACACACGTGCACACGCACATCTTTAAAAGAATGTGTATAGTCTTTCTTTAGTCAGGAGTTTGAATAAAGTCCTAGAGGTTGTAATGGTCAGATGTTGTGGATGACATCAACTAGGAGGATTTGGATGACGGAGCCAGGAAACAAATCTTTTATGGTTAGTCACCTTGTTGCTCCAGGATTCCAAAATCCTTTTCCTCATCCTACACTTGGACTTGAAAACCAACTGCTGAAGGACAGGACAAATCAATGAGGCTTAAAGGGAGCAGGTGTGAAAAATACTGGGGCTCTTGTTGACCATGACTCATGATGCTCACTGGGTGGTGTGTGTATTGTAAATTCAGGTCATCCAGATAGGCTGGAGTCCTATATGGGTCTGCGGAGAATAGGGTTTCCTTCAGGGCTTGTGCTGGGTTGGTGATCCCAGTGAAACATTGAAGTTGGGCACAGACTTAGAGAAATTGCTTCCATCATTGACCTTGGATTCATGAGGTTACCCTCTCCCTCTCCTCCTTCTACAAATGCTTATTAACGGACCACTGTGTGCCAGGCTTTGCAGTGGGCGTTGGTGGGATGTACCAAACATAACCCGTACCCTTACAGAGCTTACATACACTGTCTTTGTGCACCGTGTGTGTGGTTAGTATCAGGGACCTATGGGATGGTGTGACCGGATTAAGTGGAGGGGAAAGTTCATCCTGGGGTGGGTAGCTATGTGATCAGGAGCTGGAGAACACAGATGAGATCAAGTGGCAGCCCAGGAGTGGTGGAGGTGGGCTGGGTTGCAGAGTAGACCCTGCAATGAGCATAGTGGGGGCCAGCCCCTGGACCTCGGCAGGGGGAGGAGTGAGAGAATGAGGACACCTGTGAGTTGAAGAAGGAGAGGAAACTGCATTAAAACGTGGAGGGGATGAAGTCAGACGGGTGCAGAGAGGTCTCTAATCCTTTGGCGGCAGCGGTCTGGGGAGGGAACAGGGGCCTGCACTTGCTGGTGACAGGGGGACGGGAAGAGCCAGTGGCTTTGAGAGCTGTGGTAGAAGCCAGTGTTTGGGTGATGAGCTGTAGGAGAGAGGGAGAGAGGAGGACCAAAGAGCAGAGGCTTGGGTGGCCAGTGGACCTCTCACTGAGCTGGGAACCGTGGAAGAGGAGCAGGGTTTTGGGCACAGATCCAGGAGTCCTGAAATGCAGAAGGCTGGTCCTTGCCCAAAAGCAAGTCAAATTCTGGTGGAGAAGGCAGACACATAAAAGAACTCATTGTAATTCAGGCCGGAAGGTATGCACCGAGGGTTTGAGGCATCATTTATCCCCTTACTCATTCAAAAACTCTTTGCCAAGCGACTGCTCTGGGTCAGGAGCCACCCTTCTGCAGAATGTTTCATTCTGCCATTGATGAGGCAGTTGGGGAGCTAGTGGACGCAGAGCTGGCCTTGGACAGCATGGAATTTCATCCAAAGGGCGGGGAATTCAGCATAGGCCACCACAGGGACAACATACAGACTTGTAACTAGACGTGCTTTGGACAAGGACAAGGTTCATCTCTGCCATAGACATTGTTTCACTCTTGTTTTTTAAAAAGGTTACTGTAGAGTGTCACAAAATATATTTAGTTCTGATCTTTTGGGATAGCTACCTTATCTTGGGATCACAGACCCTTTTATCCAGCATGAGGGCAAATTCCAAGTAATCAGTTGATATTATTAAGTTCCATAAGCAATTTCTGTTTGGGGACTTTTATCAATGTCAGGGAATGGAGTCAGTCTTCCCTATTGGACATTTCCCAGGTGAGAAGGGAGATGCATACTTACAAGATGAATTTGCCCCTTTGGAAAAATCATCCTCATGATAAACTTGGATTTTAATACTTGGAATATTCACATTAAGAAAAATGATAACTTTTCTAATGCTTTGATCTTCTTATAAAAGTGTGTTTCTTGTAGAAAATTTGGAAAATGCAGATAAACAAAAAGAAGAAAGTTAAAATCACTGATAACCCATGAAAAGGAGCCCTGGTGGTCCGGCGGTTAGGCAGTTGGGCAGTTGCCTGCTGCCCATAGTGTTGGTGGTTCCTTGGGAATGCCGCCACAGCTCCATGGGAGGAAGACCTGGTGATGCGCTGTCCTAAAGACTGTTACTGTTGTGTTGTTAGATGCTACCGAGTTGGTTCTGACTCAGAGTGACCCTGTGTCTGCCTTCCTCACAGTCGCTGCTGTGTGTGAGCCCATCGCCCCAGCCACTGTGTCCGTCCGTCTCCTGAGGGTCTTCCTCTTGTTTGCTGACCCTCTGCTTGACCAAGCATGATGTCCTTCTCCAGGGACTGGCCCCTCCTGATAATGTGTCCAAAGACATGAGACGAAGTCTGGCCATCCTCGCTTCTAAGGAGCATTCTGGCTGCACTTCCTTCAAGACACATATGTTCATTCTTCTGGCAGTTCTTGGTATATATTTAATATTCTTCGTAAACACCAA
Source organism: Orycteropus afer afer (assembly GCF_000298275.1). NCBI lineage: Eukaryota > Metazoa > Chordata > Mammalia > Tubulidentata > Orycteropodidae > Orycteropus > Orycteropus afer. Next base: position 4,579,887 of record NW_006921854.1, read on the forward strand.
AATTAAAAGGCATCAATTCCTGTTCAGTCTTCCTTGTTCATTGCCCAGCATTTGCGTGCATATGAAGCAACTGAAAACACCATGGCTTGAGTCAGGCACACCTTAGTGCTCAAAATGACCTCTTTACTTTTGCACACTTTAAAGAGGTCTTTTGCAGCAGATTTGCCCAGTGCAGTACATCAGGTGATTTCTTGACTGCTGCTTCCATGGGTGTTGATTGTGGGTCCAGGTAAAATGAGAAATCCTTGACAACTTCCATCTTTTCTGTGTGTATCATGATGTTGTTTATTGGTCCACTTGTGGGGATTTTTGTTTTCTTTATGTTGGAGTGTAATCCCTACTGAAGGCTGTAGTCTGATGTTCATCAGTAAGTGCTTCAAGTCTTCTTCACTTTCAGCAAGAAAGGTGGTGTCATCTGTATATCACAGGTTGTTAATGAGTCTTCCCCCAATCCTGATGCCATGGTCCTCTTCATATGGTCCAGCTTCTTGGATGATTTGCTCAGCACACAGACTGAATAAGTATGGTGAAAAGACACAACCCTCATGCACACCTTTCCTGATTTTAAACCATGCGGTATCCCCTTGTTCTGTTCCAATTGACGGCCTCTTGGTCTATATCCATGCTCTGCATGAGCACAATAAAGTGTTTTGGAATTCCCATTCTTCTCAATGTTATTCATCATTTGTTATGACTCATGTAATCAAATGCCTTTGTGCGGTCAGTGAAACACAGGTAGGTATCTTTCTGGTATTCTCTGCTTTCAGTCAAGACCTGTCTGACGTTGGCAGGTCCACGTGGAGATTACAGCCTGGAAAATCCTGTCGGGCAGTTCTGTTCTGTCCATTGGAATTGCTGTGTGTTAGAACCAACTCGGTGGCTAACAACAATAACCTTATTATCTAACAGTCGCTATTGGTATCATGGAATGGATCATCTTTTTTTTTTTTAAAAAAAAAAAACCATATTTGTGATGATCTGTTGCTTGTTATTTGGTGTTTTCTTGAGCTCAGTATCATGGAGGGTTTTTCAGGTCCTTTCAGAGCCTCAACTACATATGCTCAGATGGCTTCCCAGTGTCCACTAGGCCAGAGTTTGTTTGGATAATCTGTGTTGAATATTGGATTGTCTCCAGTTTTATTTGATTTTAAGCAATGCTGCAGAAAATAGCCTTGAAACAAAATCTATGTACTTCTCCGTGGTTTGTTCCATAGAATCCAGCATTGGCTGGGCCAAGGAGGAGGCAATACTTACATATTTTAATACTTAGATAACATCTATGTTATTTCTGGAGATTTTACCATGAGCCAGGCCCCTGGGTGGCATGAAATGTTTGATCTTGACAACTAACCTAGAGGTTGGTGGTTCAGACCCACTCCGTGGTGCTGCAGAAGGCCTGGCGACCTGCTTCTGTAGAGATCACAGCCCAGAAAAGCTCACGGATCCATTTCTGCTCTGCCACACACGGGATCACCATGAGTCAGAATCGACTGAAGGCAGTGGGTTTGTCTGGTTTTTTGGTACCTGGGCCAGTCAGTTGCTTTTATGTGTGTTGTCATGGTTAATTTTCACAACAGCCCTATAAGGTAGGAACTATTATTGCTCCTCCTTCAGGATCAAACATCTGAAGTGTACAGTGGCTTCCCTAAGGCCACAGAGCCAGGGAGTAGCGTAGAGGGAAGCCAAACGCTGACGCCCGTCTGGCCCACACTGGATGCCTGTGCAGCGCTTGAGTGCCAGTCGTCCTCAGACAGCAGCGCCTGGGCGGGCACTTGCCGTGTGCACTCGGGAGAGGTATTGCAGAATAACAACCGAGGCAGAAAGCACTGACCGTTGGCAGTTGATAAGCTTTTATTTTGCATTTCTTTGTTTATCTGAAAGGTTAAGTGTATTTAAATGTTTATTGAGCTGTTTGAGTGAATTAAGTGGTCAGAGCTGATGCCTGTTCTTACTAATCTGTGAGCTCTTCCCTATGGAGTTGTACAACTTTACATGTGAAGTGGGGTAACCTCTTCCCTTCATGTGTGGTGAATTTTTATTTTTTTCCATTTTTTTCCCCACTTGCCCTTTAATTTTTCGCTTTTTTGCAGTAACTCAGGGAAGTTCCTAATTTCATGGGAGTCGGTTTCTGCTTCTGCTGTAATGTTTACAGTGCCCTCCAACACTCCTGGCTAGATAAATCACCCACTTAGCTTTTCTTTGGCTCACTAATGGTTTTGTTTTTCAGTACTGCACTTCTTAATACCTTTAGAATTCGTTTTTCGTCAGGTCAGCCTCTAATGCTATTCCTCCCAGTGGTCCCAGCACTCCTGTTCTCAAAGATTTCCTTACCTCTCCTCACCTGTTCATCCTTACACTACAACCTGAGAATCATTTGGTTGAGTTCTAGAAATAACAGTGGTAATAAAATTGATTATTCAGGTTGGAATTTGATTGAATGGGGACTGTCAGTAATTTTTTTCAGTCTTGGGTCTCCACATTCAAGAACAGGCTATATTCTTCAGGGGAAAAAAACATGTACAGCCATTCATTCATTCAACAGACATTGTAGCCTTTTTCGTGTAAATCCTGCTCATTCCACCAAGTCAATTACTCAGTATTTTATGTTCTTGTTACTATTGTGAGTGACATCCTTTCATCATTATAGTGGCTTCCCCTTCCACTGTATTTTCTAACTAATTATTTCTGATATGATAATTCTAACTAATTATTTCTAATAAATGATTGATTTATGCATATTACTTTTGTAACCAGCGACTCCATTGAACATTCTTATTGATCCTGACAGTTCTTTGTGGGTTTTCTTGGGTTTTCCAGATAGACAGTCATGGTCTATGCAAATACCAACAATCCTGCTCCTCCTGTGCAATATTTTTATATCATTCTTTGTGCAATGTTTGCGTTGTTGCCGACTTTGAGAATCGGACGGGGGCGTTGTGAGTGCCAGGCATCTTGTCTGCCTCTTGGGCTGATGGGTAACTGCTTGTCATTCCTGCTGTTGTTTGTGATAGACGTTGTGGATGGTGGTGGGGTCCTCTCTCCCCTGTACTGAGAGGGTTTATTTGATGCCATCAGGGATGAATGCTGAATTTCTAAAATGCTTTTCCCGCATCTGCCATACCAGCTCTTTGCATTTCACAGTTATTTGGCAGGCGGAGTTTGCATCTAGGCTAGGAACACCTTGAAGGTGGGACATGTCTTCGAGATCATGTCAGTCATTCATTCCCAACAGTGTTGCTTATTGTTGTTAGTTGCTGAGGAATCCAGTCCGACTCATGGTGACCCCGTGTGTGCAGAAAACTGCTCCACAGGGTTTTCAAGACTGTGATGTTTTGATCACCAGGCCTGTTTTCCGAGGTGCCTCTGAGTGGGTTTGAACCGCCAGCCTTCCGGCTAGCAGTCCAGCACTTGGCTGTTTGCTCCATTCAGGGTCTCCTACTGTGTCCTTCAAACCAAAAACCAACCTCACTGCCACTGAGTGGGTTCCCCCTTACAGCGACTCCCATTGAGTTTCCAAAGATTCCATTAATCTTTAAGGAAGCAGACCACACCATCTTTCTTCCACGGAGTGGCCAGTGGGTTCAAACCACTGACATTTGAGTTAGTAGCCAAATGCCTTAACCTCTTACCATCAACGCTCCTTATCTCTGCCCCCTGGAAAAATAACAACCGGTAACTGCCTGTCCCAGGGCTTCAGCTGGAATAGGTGCTCAGTCAGCAGGTGCCTGAGCAGTGGGTGCATGTGAAACCATGGGTGTGGATACTGTTGTTGTTCTTAGCTGCCTTTGGGTTGGAGCCAACTCATGGCTCCATGACGTGTAACAGTGAAGCATTGCCCAGTCCGGTGCCATCTTATGATCGTTGGTACGTTTCAGTCCATTGCTGGCATTTCAGCTCCCAGCAGAGTCACCCATGGTGGGCGGGTTTCAGCAGAGCTTCCAGGCTCAGCCACATTAGGAAGGAAAGGCTGGGTGGTCTACTTCAGAAAATTAACTGATGAGAACACCGTGGGTCACCCCAGACTGTTGTCTGATCCAGTCCTGGTGTGAATTCTAGGAGGACGCTAAAGAGAGAGCTGTCCACATTTGGAGGTGGTGTGGCGGGGAACTTCACTTCCCCATGTGCTAATGATGAAACCTTTTCATCCACTTCTGCAGATGAGTTTAGTATCCTGTTTGCCTCATCCAAGAACTGAATTACAATGCCAGAGACATTTAAATTGCAGGCCGTAAAGTGCTTGTCAACTGCTAATTGCCTCCCACACTGGTACTACCAACCTCCTGATTATGCCAGCTGCCAGGATGGCAGCCCGTCTTTCCAGTAATGCACCTTGCAGTAAAGGTGAGGCTGTGATGGGGGGTGCTTTCTTTGTTTGGGGCATTAGACCTGCTTTCTAAATAAGTAAGTAGTTAGGGTGCTAGGTGATGAGCTAGGCAGTGGTTGGAAGGGCCCCAGGGTGGGACCAGTGGATTTGGCTGAACAAGTTATTCTTAAGGAATTCGGTTGACCACGGTAGGACCACAGTGCAGATGAGTTCAACATGATGAGTTGGCAGCAACAAACGGTCCTAAGGACTGGATATTCGAATCCTTTTGGTGTTCCATCTATTTACACAATGAACATGAACCATCTGCTGTGTGCCGGGTACTGTTGTAGGCAGTAGGGGTACAGCAGTGAACAAAGATTCTGTTCCCGGAGAGCACTCTAGTGGGGGAGACAGACACACAATGTGGAAGCAGACTCCGCACCTAGCTGGCTATAAAACACGCCAGGGAGTGAGAAGTGCTAGAAAAGTACAGCCTTGTAAGGGAATGAGTGGTAATGATTTACGGGGTGGGCCAGTTCTGCTTGAAAGTGGTGTCCCGAGAAGGCCTCTCTGAAATGGATGATGTTTGTGCAGAGATTGATGGAGAGAGAGAAAGGGAGAGAGAGAAAGGGAGAGAGAGGGAGAGAGAGGGAGCTCCTGTGAAGGTCAAGGCCAAAGGGAAACAGAGCACCAATCAGGCCCTGAAGGCCTGGGTGCTTGGGCCTTTGAGAACAGCAGCTCAGAGGCTGTTGGGGCTGGGGCAGCGTGATGGTGGTGAGGGGGACGGGCCCTGTCCCAGGTGACATGACGGCCCTGGGGCAGCACAGGATTTCGAACAGGGAAAGGATGTGATTTGACTTGTGTTTTAGGGCTGTTTTCTAAATCTTTAGGTGTTTTTGGTTGCTTTCTCTTTTTTTTTTTTTTTTGGCAAAACAGGCATAATTGGCAGAAAATGAAAGAGGTTACAAACAGAACACGTAGCCAGCAGTAGCCACAAACCCCAGAAAGCAATCTGAAAAACTGGCACAGATACTTGAACACCTAGAAGACCCAGTAAAAGTATCCCAGGTGCCGCCTAGTTTCTTAAAACAGAGATTCTGATCCAGTCTGGGGTGGAAGTGCAGATTCTCAGCAGGGGTTGAACCAGAATGAACCGGTTCACAGCCTTGATATAAAGAGACGGGAACCTCCTGTAGCTGAAGGGCAGAAAAAGTGGGACATCAGACCCCAGACCTACTTCAGAGGGTAGTAGAGCTCCAGAGAAGGTTGAATTCTCAACCTGACCAAGCTGCTGTCCCAGGAGACTTTATTGCGATGACGGGAATGTTCTCTTCCTGCTTTGTCCAGGACAGTAGGCACTGGCCACACAGGGCTCCTGAGCCCCTGAAGTGTGGCCGGTCATCAGAAGCACTGAGACTCCAAGGAAAATGGAGGGATAAGAGGTTTTCACCCAAACTGCCTGTTGGGTTATGTGCAGTTTCATTTTTCCTTAATGGAATTGTTTATTGGGAGACACTAAACTGTTTCTCTTCAAAGTCAGTCCAAAGCTCATCATCATTTTGGACACTTGGTTTCTTCATTACAGAAAGTTAGTTGTGTCTATCTCCCTTAATTCTGACAATTCTACCATCTACTCTGGGAGATTCGTCAGTTTCTCCTGCCTTTAATCATCTTGCAAGGAGTTCTGGTGGCGCAGTGTCTAAGGCATTTGTTTGACTGCCAACCAGAAGGTTGGCAGTTCAAACCCACCAGCCACTCTGAGGAAGGAAGCCTGGGCTATCTACTTCCGTAAAGATGTACTGTCTCGGAAACCCAAAGGAGGTAGCTGTGAGTCAGAATTGACTTGATGGCAGTGAGGTTTTTTTTTTTTTTTTCCTTTCTAAGTTTCATCTTGGGTTGTTTTTTTCTGCAACAAATGTGTTCCAAGGCACTACCTGTTGCTGTAGTCTATTCCAACTCATAGAGACTCTATAGGACAAAGTAGAGTTGCCTCAGAGGGTTCCAAAGGCTGTGATCTTTATGGAAGCAGACTACCACACCTTTTTTTCCGCAGAGTGGCTGGTGGGTTCAAACTCACTCGAACTGACTCAATGGCAGTGAGTTTGGTCTTTGGTTGTTTTGGTAATCATCTTGCCTCACGTGCGACCAGCAATTCTGCATTAACTGTAATTTTTATTACTTCGTTATAGTGTCACCTTTCAGAATACATACTGAACAATGATTTAGGAATCCAGACTTCAGTTAAAATTCAGTTTGGTGGAAGATCTCCAACAAAGTACGTGACCAAAGCACCTAAAGTGGAAAATGGGCGAAACCTCATCCACACACAGATGACAGCAACCTACACCAGAACTTATTCCTTTGTCTGCTAGCAGGACACGTTCCAGCTTCAGAAACATGCAAAAGTAGAAAGGCTGCATCTTAGAATGAGGAAAATAGGGCGTGTGTAGTGATGCAAGAAGGAATAGAAAAGCACCAAACCAGGGGCTGTTGGCTTGACTCCAGCTCATGGTGACCCTTGTGTCAGGGTCCGACTGTGCTCCGTGGATTTTCAGTGGCTGGGATATTTTGGAAGCAGGGCATGAGGCCTTTCTTCCAAGGGACCTCTGAGTGGATTAGAACTGGCCACCTTTCAGTCAGTAGCCCAGTGCTTAACAGTCCCCACCACCCAGAGTTTCTAAGAAGGAACGTAAAAAAGGTTGATCTGCACCAGCAGCAGCAAGCAGAGGGCACATGAAAATAAAAACAGAAAATTGATGATAGCCACAAAGAGCATTTTTAAAAAAAATATCCAAGAATCATAAACTATTAGGCTGTTAATGCAGGGGCAGAAAATCTTCCATTAAAAAATAGCACTTAATTCCCAAGGGTAAAGTATAGGGCAACTGCTGAGGGTTGAGAGAAAGTTCTAGAATCATCAGTAGAGATTAGCAACACTGTATCTTAGAAGGTGGGATGGTAACAGTGCTTATCTCTTGAGATTAAGGGAGGAAGTTGTCCTTGCTTCTAAGTTTTCTCTAGGAGCTCTGGTGGCACAGTGCCTAAGGCATTTGACTGCTAACCAGAAGGTTGGTGGTTCAAACCCACCAGACACTCCACAGAAGGAAGATTGGGCACTCTATTTCTGTAGAGATACCTCCATGGAAACTCAGTGGGGGCCACTGTGAGTCAGAATCAACTCAATGGCAGTTAGTATTTTTTCTACGTGTATTTTTTCTACGTTTCTTCTTGGGTTGTTTTTTACTGCAACAACCATATACCAAAGCAACACCTGTTGCCGTGAAGTCAGTTCTAACTCATAGAGACTCTGTAAGACAGAGTAGAATTGCCCTGGAGGGTTTCAAAGGCTGTAATCTTTATGGAAGCAGACTACCACACTTTCTTCCACAAAGTGGCCAGTGGGTTCAAACTGCTGACCTTTTAGTTAGCAACCAAGTTATTAACCATTGTGTTACCAAGGATCCTAAATGAACATATAAATAAAAAAAATACAAGCTTAAAAAAATGAATAAAATTATTTTAGAAAGAAATGCAAAATGGTCAGCATTTAAAAAGAAAACCACTTTTGGTGTTTAGATGCAGAAATCTTTGTTCCCAGAAAATAAGGACTGTGCTCCAATCCATGCCCTCGTGATCCGGAGCCAGCCAGGCGTAACTGAACATGGAAACCTTATGTAGTTGCCAGTAAAGTTTTGCTGTAAAGCACTACCCAACGAACAAGCCCTGGTCTGACCTACACTTGGTGCTAACACTTCAGCCTCTGTCTCTGAAGGTCACCGGGAGCCCTGCTGAGCAGGAGATAAATGGTAGTGTTTTTTGTCAGTCATTGCATGTCCCATTCCAGGGCTTTAAACCAGTTAATTCCGGTTTGACCCTCTGCTGAGAATTTGCATTTCCACTTGAGATAGACTGAGTCAGAATCTACATTTTAATAAGACCCCCAGGTGATCCTTTAGATCCCCAGATTCTTACAGAAGTGTGGAGAAATACACTGAAGCATACATGAGAGTAACTAGGTAGCTGGCTGTCCCCGGGGGTGTTGGCCAGAGCAAAGCAGTGCCTTGATTCTGGATCAAAGGATCCAAACTGGGGCTATGGAACCACATGGAACCCTAAAATAAAACCTTTTGTTTGATCCATAAGGTGTTATTTTTTAAAAACTGACCCAACATTTTAAAAACTCTGGAATTCTAGCTTCTCTTAAAAATCAGGACATCAAGTCCAACTGGGCCACCTTGCACGTGTGCCCATCAGCTGAAGCTGAAGAGCCACTGCTCCCACAGAAGGGCAGGGCCCTCCCATCCCCCACAGGCCCCTTGACACCCCATCGTTACCCAGGATGTCAGCGGGCAGACATCACACACCTGCCACATTGTTTTCCTTCTGGTGAGGAAACAGTTCTCTGTCCCCATGTCTCTATTCAAACTGGAAGAACCAGATACAAACCGCGGAGAGAGAATATGAATGGAATCCGAGACCATTCCGATAGGTTCAG
>NW_006921854.1:4589604-4604394 GCF_000298275.1 Orycteropus afer afer
TTTCCAAGGCTGTCAATCTTTATGGAAGCAGATCAGCACATCTTTCTGCTGTGCAACAGCTGGTGGGTTCGAACTGCTGACCTCTGTTAACAGCCGAGCCATTTAATGACTGTGCCACCAGAGCTCCTTATCAAGGTGTGCATAGGAAGTAACGTAGGCTTTGCTGGCCAGTCGTCTCTGTCACATGCTCTTCATTTGGTTTCTTTAAACTCTTTAAAAATGTAAAAGCACTTTCAGCTTGCAAGTTATGAAAAACCAGGGGCTGTGTTGCTGCCTCCTGATAGATTTTTTTTTGAAAAGTTAAACTGTAATGTACTCAAAATAACACTATTAAAATTATGATGTATATCCTTTAAGGTTTTTAATATGCATATTTTGATGAAATCTGGATATATTATGTATACTGTTTTGTAACCTTTTTTAAAAAAAATTAAATATAAGTCAGTAATATCTTACTGTGCAAAACTGGATACAGAAAATATTGTATAGCTATTATAGAGATCTAAAAAAAATTGTTCAACTAATTCTCCTCTCCATGAATAATTAGGTTGTTTCCCATTTTTCACTATTAGAGATAATACTCCAACTTTACCTTAGGATAAATTCCTAGAAATTAGTCTCTCGATGAAAGAATATTTGTATTTTAAAGTCATTTGATAAATATTCCCAGATCTCCCTCTGGAAAAGTTATACTGATTTATATAACACTCCCACCAGCAGTAGGAGAATACATCTCTCCAATCTTTACCAAAAATAGAATTTACCATTTTTTATCTTTAGCAGTCTCATAGGTAAAAATGGTATCTTAATGCTTTAATTTGAATTTCTTTAATAACTAGTATATATATTTATGACTACACTCATCTGTCTATTTATCATATGGTGGTGGCTAGCGGGTTGCAAGGAGCTCTAGTAGCATAGTGCCTAAGGCACTTGACTGCTAACCAGAAGGCTGGAGGTTCAAACCCATCAGCCACTCCTCGGAAGGAAGGTTGGACAGTCCTACTTCTGTAGTGATACTGCCTCGGAAACCCAAGGAGGGGCCGCTATGAGTCAGGGCTGACTCGACAGCACATAACAACAACAACAACAAGCAGGTTGCATGTGGTGGCTGTCCTGGGAGCCAGAATGCTCCTTAGAAGTGAGAATGGCCAGACTTCATCTCATGTACTTTGATCATGTTGTCAGAAGGGACTGGTTCCTGCAGAAAGATATCATGGTTGGTAAAGTGGAGAGTCAGATAAAAAGGGGAAGACTCTCAACAAGATGGATTGACACAGTGAGTATGATGATGGGCTCAAGCATAGCAGATATTGTGAGGACCAGGCAGTGTTTCATTCTGTTACACGTGGGTTTCATTCTGACATACATAGGCTCGTTATGAGTCGGAGCCAACTCAGTGGTACCTGACAACAACATATTTATGAGGGATGTCATTGCTGATATCAGATGGATCTTGGCTGAAAGCAAAGAATACCAGAGAGATGCTTACCTGTGTTTTATTGACTATACAAAGGCATTTGGCTATGTGGATCATAACAAATTATTGGATAACATTGTGAAAAAGGAGAATTCCAGAATACTGCATTGTGAACCTGGACATACACCAAGGGGCAGTTGTTCGAACAGAACAAGGGGGTAGTGTGTAGTTTAAAATCAAGAAGGGAGTGCATCAGGGTTGTGTCCTTTCGCCACACTTATTCAATCTGTATGCTGAGCAAGTAATCTGAGAAGCTGGATTATATGAAGAACACCACATCAGGATTGGAGGAAGACTTATTAACACTTGTGTTATGCAGATGACACAACCTTGCTTGCTAGAAGTGAAGAAGATTTGAAGTACTTACTGGTGAAGATCAACAGCCTTCAGTATGGATTGCACCTCAACATAAAGAAAATAGAAGTCTTCACAACTGGACCAGAAAGCAATGTCATGATAAACAGAGAAAAGTTTGAAGTTGTCAAGGATTTCATTTCACTTGGATCCACAATCAATGGCCATGGAAGCAGCAGTCAGTAAATCAAATGATGGATTGCATTGGCCAAATCTATTGCATAAGTTCTCTTTAAAGTGTTTGAAAGCAGAGATGTCACTTTGAGGACTTAGGTGCACCTAACTCAAGCTGTGGTATTTTCAGTTGCCTCATATGCCTGCAAAGCTGGACAGTGAACAAGGAAGACTGAAGAAGAGTTGATACCTTTGAATTACAGTGTTGGTGAAGGATATTAAATATACCGTGGACTTTGCTTGTCAGAAGAACAAACAAATGTGTCTTGGAAGAAGCTCAGCCAGCTTGCTCCTTAGAAGTGAGGATGGCCTGACTTCATCTAATGTACTTTGGACATGTTATCAGGAGGGACTGGTCCCTGGAGAAGAACATCATACTTGGTAAAGTAGAGGGTCAGCGTAGAAGAGGAAGACCCTCAAAGAGATGGACTGAGACAGTGGCTGCCACAAGGGGCTCAAACAGCAATGATTTTGAGGCTGGTGCAGGGCCAGGCAGTGTTTCATTCTGTTGTGTGTGAGGTTGCTGTGAGTCAGAGCTGACTTGATAGCACCTAAGGAGCTCTGGTGGCGCAGTGCCTAAGGCACTTGACTGCTAACCAGAAGGCTGGTGGTTCAAACCCACCAGCCACTCCTCGGAAGGAAGGTTGGTCAATCTACTTCTGTAGTGATACCGCCTTGGAAACCCAAGGAGGGGTTGCTATGAGTTGAGTCCGACTTGATGACATATAACAACAATATATATTTATAACTAGGTTATATATTTTTAACTGTATTTATTGGCCAGTCTTATTTATCTTTTGGTAATGTCCTGTTTGGGTACGTGTTTGTTTCCTATTGCTGCTGTAACAAACATCACAAAGTCAGTGGCTTTAAACAGTGCAGATTTGTGTTAGCAGGGCTTCTTCCTTCTGGAGTCTCTGAAAAGAGAACCCGTCTCCTTGCCTTTTTGAGCTTCCAGAGGCCACTTGCATTCCTTGACTCCTGGCCACTTCTTGCATCGCTCAAATGTGACTCCATCATCACATCTCGTCCTACTTTGATCTCCTGCCTTGCTCTGTTAAGGACCATAGTGGTTACATCAGACCCACTTGGATAATTCAGGATACTGTCTCCACCTAAAACCTTGAATGTAATCCTATCTACGAAGTCCCTTTGCCATGTAAGGTAAAATTCACGAGTTCAAGGGATCAGGATGTGGTCATCTGTGGGGGCCCACTATTCTATCTCCCACACTTGCTTCTTTGCCCATTGTTCCTTACGAGTGCTCATCTCTTTCTGTTTTTCCTTTTGTACATAAAATACACTCTTGCTTTCATATTTTAGTGGATGCAGTGGTGTGCTGCCCAGATCTCCCCTTCAAAGCCAAGGCCTGTATTCTCCAAGCTCCTCGGAGTGTTGGCTCTGGGGCTCATAGTAGTCTCTCTCTCACCAGAAATTGTCCCGGGCCATGGGGATCTAATCTGTCCACGTTTATGCCCTGTCCCCAGGAGAAGCCTGCGTCTGTCTTGAGAGGACAGAGGCCTATCCCTGTCCCTTGATGCTAGACGGCTCCAGCGCTCCCTGTGGAATGGAGCTGAGGCCTCGGTGTAGAGGCATTGCGGTCCATTGTGTCCTGCCCACCGCTGCTCCCCTCACTCTCTGTAGCTGTAGTTCCTGGGAGGATTTCCTCCAGAAATTCCTGCACATAAAGCTCAGAGTCACAGTTTCCAAGGGAACCCGGCCTGAGGAGGTGGCGTCAGAAGTAGTCCTAGAAGCAGAACCTAATATGGGATTTTGGAGCTGGCACTAAGGACTCTCTGGTGGGATACTCGTGGCTGCGGGCATGCTGAAGCAGCGGTGTAGTTAACACTTCACCGTGATGAGCAGGAATGGAATGTTGATAGGGACACTATCTGAGGCTTTGGAGAGGTTCAAGGGAAGCAGTAATTATAGGGAACTTTCAGATGACTTGCTGGGAGTGCTTGATTTGCTGGAGAAAGACACAAGGGCTGAGGGTGATTAATCACCGATTTAAGTGATGTGTAAAAGCCTGAGGGCCTCCGTGGGTCATACCGAACAGGGCTTTGAACAGGTTTGACTTGGTCCCATCATGGCCAATGGCAGCAAGGGCAGCGTATGTATTGCTCAGCAACCAATCACTTACACATGGGATTTGACCTGCGTAGGAAACAGGCAGTGGTGCCCGCCCAAAGATGGTGCCCAGCCACGACCTGATACATGTTCGAAGCAGTCAGGCCACCGCCGTCCTTAAGCAAAGCACTACTGCCTGTTTCCTACTCAGGTGAAAATCGCACGTGCAAGCGATTTGGTTGCTATGCAACACGTCCTCTGCCCTTGTTTCTGCTGGCCATGACTGAATGGTTTCAAGCCCTGATATATAGCAGGACTCCAGCCAGTTCATTGGGGTTCAGCCGCCTGCTGAATTTACGTTTACACCCCACATATACTGAGTTAGAATCCACAGTTTAACAAGATCCCCCAGTGAGTTTTATGTGTACATCATTCTTACGTATCTTCTGTATACATAGGAATCACCTGGGATCTATAACCAGCCCTGAAGAATTAGGGGGAGGAAAAAAAGGTACAAAGAAAAGAATTGTAGAATGAAGAGAGGAAGAAAGTGAGTGCAGAGGAATTCAGGCTACATTTAAGCTAAGAGTGAATCAGAAACCTGGCCCTGAGCTTCCTAGTGGCCAAAGCGAGAAGGTATACATGACCCATTGGACGATCCACAGGATCTAAGACACCCCAGCAGCTTAAGAGACGTGTGATAGCTTTTCTTGACGGAGATGACCCCAGCTCTGCAGCTTGATGAAGTGAGTCTTCCATGGATCAGACCTGCGGGTACTCTGCCCAGAGAGTGAATCGGCTCTGGGTGTGTGGGAGGACAGCCGTCCTCGAGGACAGGCTTTCATTTCAGGGCACGACCACCCGGCTGCCCAGAGCCTGGTCTATTTCCTTCCCATTTCCTGTGGGCTTCAGAGGAGGGTCTTTGGAGGGTGTGAGCTGGGGGTCCCACAGCATGTGCGCGTGGTACCTCGTGACCACTCTAAGCCACAACTGTGACCACGTGACACATGAGGCCACATGTTACCCCTGAAGCCAAGGCTTCCTCCCACTGCATTACGTGAGCACAGTGTCTGCACACAGAGCTGGGGGAGACAGTCACTCCTGAAGGACACTGTCCCTGGTTCCCCGGAGAGCCATTTTTCAGATGCCGCATTGAAGAAGGAGTGACTGTTGGTGGGGCAGATGCTGTTGTTGCCTTTGGAGGGTTGACAGAGGGACAAGGGGAGCAGGCATTGTCTGCATTGTGGAACGAGTGCTGTGAGGCAGGTCCTGGTGACACCATCTAATGGGAAAAGGTGCCAGTTTGATTTGCGTTTGGGAGCTCCGGCCAGCACTCACTCAGTCAACAATGAGGCGGAACACAGCGGTTCCTGTCCAGGCTCTGCGTGTGAGCACCTGGGAGCTTTTACAGAAATGGACGTGACCAGCGTCACCCCAGATTCGCTGACCAGCATCTTCCAGAGGTGAGGCCCCAGGCATCGCCTTCCCAAATAGCTCCCTTGGTGGCTCAGATGGACACACCTAGTGGAGACCTCGCTGGCAGGAGACTGATGGTGTTTGAACCCTGACTTTCCTGCTAGTCATCGCGTGACCTTGAGTGAATGACTCGACTTTAGGACTGTCGGATTCCTCATCTGTGAAATGGGTCAAACGAGTGCCTGTGACTTGGCTAACACGGTGCTTAGCACACAGTCGGTGCTCAGGACAGGCTGTTGTGGTTGTGGTCAGCACCACCAGCAGCTGAGGTGGCCCGCGCTCCGGGTCTGGGTTCTAATGGTGACCTTGGTCTTTTTCATGGCCAAGTCTTTTTCCAACTCCTTTCCCAGTAAGTAGTCCCTTTATCCCTGAGTCTGTGACCCGGGGACCTACAGGACCTTGGTGCCTCGAGAGGTTGCAAGCTCCGGGGGGCCGGGCAGGTGATGCAAATGAGCAGAGAGTAGGTTCATATTGAACCTGTTGGAAAGGTGTCTGATTCCATTCATATTCTCTCTCTGCGGTTTGTATCTGGTTCTTCCAGTTTGAATAGAGACATGGGGACAGAGGACTGCTTCCTCACCAGAAGGAAAACAACGTGGCAGGTGCGTGACGTCTGCCCGCTGACATCCTGGGTAACGATGGGGTGTCAAGGGGCCTGTGGGGGATGGGAGGGCCCTGCCCTTCTGTGGGAGCAGTGGCTCTTCAGCTTCAGCTGATGGGCACACGTGCAAGGTGGCCCAGTTGGACTTGATGTCCTGATTTTTAAGAGAAGCTAGAATTCCAGAGTTTTTAAAATGTTGGGTCAGTTTTTTTAAAAATAATACCTTGTGGATCAAACAAAAGGTTTTATTTTAAGGTTTCTTATGGTCCAAGAGCCCCAGTTTGCAACCTTTGATCCAGAATCAAGACGCTGCTTTGCTCTGGGCAATAACCCCTAGGGATGGCCAGCTACCTGTTAGCCAGAGCTTCAATCTGGTTCATACCAGTTTGACCCCTGCTGAGAATTTCCATTTCCACTCCAGGTAGACTGAGTCAGAATCTACATTTTAACAAGATTTAAGAATACACAAGTTTCACCTGGGCATCTCTCTGTAGTACCAGGGGTCAAACTGGAATGAACTGGTGTAAAACCCTGCTGTTCAGAGCCCCCTGACTGGACCTCATCTTGTCGGGATCTGCCCATTTCTCAGGTTTCAGTGAGTCCTTCTCTGTGCTTTGCCTCCTGCGGGGACACCCTTGTTCCTCAGTGCTCTCTTGGGAATGCGTGTCTGATGGGTGTCGTCAGAGGAGATGAAGTGCGTGAAGGTGAAACTGGTAATTGGCTCACTGTTCTTTGGCAGTGGAAAAATCTTCCTTGCCAATAATTTCTCTCAACATTTTTTTTCAGGCAAAGCAACATACGGGATGATTATTTTTAGATCAGAAATAATTTGGGTGTTAGAATGTCAGTGTACGTAAACCTGGTAAGATTATAGGAAGGTTTTAAAATGAGTTTTGAAACTAGTGACATATAAATTAAATGTTGAAATACTTGCCCACTTATTACTGAAAATATCAGCTCTGCTGTTTTTTGCTTCTTTTTTTTTTTGTAATAAGACAGCAACACGGAGCTGGGCTTAGCCCAGGGAGGAAGCCCGTTGGACATGGCTGCAATACTTACCCTGCTGCGTTTCTTTCAGGGTCTCCTCTCCTGTTTTTTTTTTAAAGTAAAAAACCTATACCTGTTGCTGTCAAGTTAATTCCGACTCATAGCGACCCTACAGGACTGAGTAGAACTGCCCCATAGAGTTTCCAAGGCAGTAGATCTTCATGGAAGCTGACTTCCACATCTTTCTCCCGCCAAGTGGCCGGTAGGTGCAAACAGCCTCTTGGTTAGCAGCCGAGTGCTTTAACTACTGTGTCACCAGCATTCCTTCTCCTGGTATTAAAAAAAAAACAAACCCACTGCCGTCGCGTTGGACCCGACTCATGGCGACCCCCTCCTTGGGTTTCCGAAGTGGTATGGCTATCTCCTGGTATATGGCCCTGCTATCTGTCCATCTATTTCTGCAAGCCACAGGCCTGGGGGCCATCCTTGACAGCCCTTTGTCCTGTTTACCGTTGTTAGTTGCCATCCACGTAGCTCTGGCTTATGACGACACAACATACAGCAGAACTGAGTGTCTGCTACCGTGTCATCCTGTCATCGTCTGCTTGAGGTTGTGGTTGTGGTTGTGTGTTGGGAGGCCTTCACACCAAGGGCGCCTTTCCCGGGTCCGTCCGTCCACTCTTCTGTTGTGACCTGTAACGTCCCATTGGCTAATTTTCTGAAGGAGACCACCGCCCTTTCTTCCTGTCTGACTTCTCCGCTGAGTCCTGTCCACCATGGGTGACCCTGCTGGTATTTGAAACCCCGGTGGTGTACCTTTCAGCATCCTAGCAATATGCAAGCCATCACTGTATGAGAAACTGACAGATGGGGGTGGGCTCTCCATCATACCCAGCCTAAATATCTTCTCGCTCCATTGACTTCTCATCTCTGCTGCTGTCCTGATAATCTAGGCCACCGTCGCCGGGCTCTCTGATGACTGCACTGGCCTTCTAACTGCTGCCCTATATCCGCTCTGACCCCCTTTTGGTTCGTTCCCACACTGAAGCCGGGTAAGCTCTTCAAAACAGAAACTTCCCAGCACCCCCTTGCTTGGGACCCCAGTGGCTTGTTGTTGTCCTTTACATCACTTTCAAGGGCCTGCAGAGACTGGCCCTGACCTGCATCCCCACTGTCACCCCTCACCTTGGCCTCCCTTGGTCCCAGAGCGCCAGACTCTCCCCTTTCTTCGTTTATTCATTAAAAAGGCCAAAAAATCCATTGCCATTAAGTTGATTCTGACTCACAGAGGTCCTCCAGGACAGAGCAGAACTGCCTATAAATTTCCAAGACAGCTTTACGGAAGCAGACTGCCTCATCTTTCTCCAGCAGAGTGGCTGGATGGGTTTGAACTGCAGACCATTCAGTTACTAGCTGAGTGCTTTAACCCAGGGCTTCAAACTTGTTCATTCTGCTTCTTCTGGTTTGACCCCCTGGTGGAATTTACATTGTACTCCAGGTACCCTGAGGCAGCATCTACATTTCAGCAAGGTCCCAGGCGATTTTATAGATCCCGTACATATTCTTTTGTATTTTTAAGAATCACCACATGCCATGTTTCTTTCTTCATGGACCACTCTCCACATCCCATTGCTGTTTCCCCAGTTCACCCAGGCACATCCTCCCAAGCTCAGCTCTGAGGTCACTTTCTCAGGATGTCTCCATGGCCCCAGACCAGGTCCTCTTATGTGTTCTCTCACCCCTGTGCTTTGCTGTAGCACCTGTCAGCTTGTCAGGGGTATTTGGGTAACTGTTGGACCAGTATCTGTTTTCACCACTGGTCTGTAAGCTCCGCGTTGGGACCCTATTGACTCCCCACTGTCTGGCACTGAAAACACGCTCAACAAACATTGTTGACTGTGTGACTGATGGTGGAGAAAGTACTCATTCTCTCCCTCCCTGTTGGGCCCCCCAAGAAACTCAGTGTGATGCCTGGGTGTGAAACAGATGTTTAAACAGACAGCCAGTTTGGAGGTGAGAAGGGGTGATAGAGCGGTGCACCGGGTGCACCCGGACGGGAGCTCAGCCCTTCCTTTCAGGGTGCACCAGGTGCCTGGCACAGCATGGGCACCAACCGTCACTTGTTGACAGTAGGAGCACCCTTAGGGCTGTTCCGTATGCCTGCCTTTCCCAGAGTGTAGACCTGTCTGTACTCATTTTCCCTGGGCGTGTGAGAGAGGCTGTTTGTTATTGCTATAAGATGGAAGACCACTGAACTGAGCCTGAACACCAGAATATAAGTCCCAAGGCAGTCACTGATGGGCTTGGTGACCGAGCCTCAGTGTCCTCCTGGGTGAAGCAGGACTAAAGATCCTGTTGGAAGGTGGGGAGCTAGAGCATGTATTTTGCCTCAGCACTGTCTCGGCTTCCGTGCAGTCAGGAAGTGTCAGGTGCCAGTGTCCCCGTGAGCTGAAGGACAGCTCTGCGTGCAGAAGCCCTTCCCTTTGGACAATGGAAAAAGATGGTGTTAACTACTTCAGATTCTGCAGACTTAATTTTTTCTGTGGCCTCAGCCAAGGTAGTGAGAAGATCAAGTAGGGCCTTGATATATGTGTGTGTGTGTGTGTGTGTGTGTGTGTGTGTACCGCTGAGAAGTTCCTTTTGGCATAAAGGGGAGAAGTGTGCTAACAGCCACCAGAGCAGACGGATGCTGTCACATCCTGGGGTCTTTTGAATTCATCTCTAGAAAGACAAGTTAGAAGTTTCTCATTTTAGATTTGGGCGAGAAAAAGGAAGAAACAGTTGAGGGTCCCTAATTCTATTGGAGCACCTTGGAGGATGTGTTTCTTTAAATCTTGCTCAAATTTAGTTCATCTTTTCAACCAGCATCTCCTATGTGTTCTGTTTGTGTGTAATGTCTGTGGCAGTGCTAGTTTTCTTGGAGCCATTTATTGAAGAGTTCTAGTTCGTAGGGGAACAAGGCCACCTGGTTAGAGACAAGGACCCTGTTATCACTGAGACAGTGGTTCACAATCCTGGCTGCACTTTAGAGACAGCTGAGGAACTGAAATAAAAAATGAAAAGCATTAATGTTTTTAGACCAATGAGACCAGTATCTCTGGAGGTGGGACCTCAGCACTGGTACTTTTCAAAGCCCTCCGGGTGATGTAGACGTGCAACCAGAAGAGAGACCCACTACACTTGGGGAACCACGCCTGGAAAATCTGGCTCGGACCCACCTGAGAAGCTGCCTGGTTGGTGGCAGCTCTTCCAACCTGCAGGCCAAGTGCCTGGAAAAGGATCAACAACCTCAGAATTTACATTCTGAGATGAACCTGAGAATTCTGCTGATCCGGGAGAGCCTTGCTGAGGAAGGCTGATGACAGGACACGGGCTTACGGTTCACTTTGCAGGAGAAGATGGACGGGGTAGGGCCATGACACAGCAGAGCTTTGCCTTGGGTGTGAGGGGGCGGGGAGCAGGTGAGCAGCTGCTTAGAGAGGCGAGAGGACAGCCTGTCCCCCCAGGCCCAGGTTTCAGTCCTGACTCCGCTGCTTGCTGTCTGACTAAGTCGCTAAACTCTCAGGAAGTTGGGTCCTCATGTCTCAACCAGGGTTGGAAGTGCTCGCGAAGTACCAGGTTGTTTAGCACCTCGGAACCTTAGATGCAGGAGAGAAGCGAGAAGGGCAGGAAGTTCCATGGCCTCCATGGTCCGTAGGTTGCGGGGCTGGAATTTGCTGCGTTGGCCAGATTAACCACCACCCATCTGTCAGTTTGTCTACTGCGCAGGCTTCTGTGTCGCTGTGATGCTGGAGACCATGCAGCCAGTATTTCATATAGCAGCAGGGTCACCCATGGTGGACAGGCCTCAGTGTAGCTTCCAGAATAGCCCGGGCTAGGAGGAGAAGCCTGGCCGTCTCCTTCTGAAATGAGCCAAGGATGCCTTAGGAATCCCCGCAGACTGCTGTCCAGTGTAGTGCTGGGAGGTGAGCCCTCGAGGCGGGAAGGCCTTCAGGAGACCCCGTGGCTGCAACAACAGACTTGAGTGTAACCCTCACGAACAAGTGAGGCGAAGCTTCATCTGCTGACACGGGTCACATGAGTCCGAGCCGGTGGCGCCTGATAGAAACGGCTGTAATCAACGAGAAATAGTTCCTGAATGCCAGTGGTACCAGGAACCATCCTAGGCTCTTGACAGTAGAGATGACGATGCCTAATATAACAAGTTTTTGATAAAATGATAATAAACCATTAGACCTTCCTATTATGGAAACTTTTAGGAGCTCTGGTAGCATAGTGCCTAAGGCACTGGACTGCTAACCAGAAGGCTGGTGGTTCAAACCCACCAGCCACTCCTCGGAAGGAAGATTGGGCAATCTACTTCCGTAGTGATACTGCCTCAGAAACCCAAGGAGGGGTCGCTATGAGTCGGGTCCAACTCGACGGCATATAACAACAACAACAACAACAAAGTGGACAGCACGGTGAAAGGAGTTCCCAGCTTCAGCAATGACCGACTCGGGGCCAAGTTGGCAATTCTGTGATTGTTTTTGTCCACTCCCCTCCTCTCATTGTTTTGAAGCTAATCTCACATATATAATTTTTTTCTTAAATATTTCCACTTTTGTCTCTAAGAGATAAGGACTTTAAAAACTCCACAATAATTTTATTGTTTATATCATAAAATATCTGGTCAGGGTTCACATTTCCAGTTGTCTCCTAAATGTCACCATTTTAAAGTTTGCTTTAAAAATGTGTGACTGGTTGCTATGTCTTGGAAGCAACTTTTAATCTTTAAATTCTCCCAAAATATTCCTCCCCTCTTTCTCTCTCTCTGTTTAATCTTTCAGTTTACATCTACTCTTCTCCTATTTAACTGTCTCCTTATCTGACATTTTGCGTTTCTGACGGTCGGTAGTAAGCAACCAACCTACTGTCTGGCTGTTTGTGCACCAGTGATGCCTATCTGTCAGTAACGAACACTGTGGTGTGAGGTGAGAGGAATGCTGGCTGTGATGGTTAAGACTGTCGACTTGGCTGGTTCTCAGTGGTCTGGCGGTTATGTCGTGATATAATTTGGCAGCTGTGTAGTGACACAGTCGTCCCCCATTTTTATATAATGCCGATTTCCACACAACAACCTGGTCTTTGGAACCTCGTAAGTGAGGAGTGGGTGTATTTGTTGATGAAACTGGGTCCCTTGTCCTGTACTGGTCCCACTGTCTGGGATATTGCCAATGACCTCATTAACTTTCGAGGTGGCAAAGGTGTTTTATACGTTGTCAATTATATTATACTTATCTTATGCCAGGCACGGTACTAGCCACTTAAAACTGAGTTAACCCTATGAAGTAAGTATGATGTTGTTAACCTCTATTTTAAAGACAGGGAAAGGGAAGTTAAGTTACCTGGTTGCCAGGTCAACTCCAACTCAGGCTGCCCTCCACGTGTCAGAGCAGAACTGTGCTCCACAGAGATTTCAGTGGCCTATTCTTTTTGGAAGTAGATTTCCAGGCCTTTCTTCCCTGGCATCTCTGAGTGATCTTGAACCCCCAACCTTGCAGTTAGCCGAGTGCATTAACCATTTGTACCAACCAGGGACTGTGGGGTTAAGTAGAAGTTAAATGACTCACCCTTGGTCACCCAGCCAACAGGTGGCAAAACCAGGATCCAGTCCTGGCCGTCTGACCCCGTGACGCTGCACTCCCACTCAGGGCAGGGTTAGTCAGTGCAAAGGAGATCGTGGTTTTGATTCAAGCATGGGAAACGAAAATAGATAAATAACTAATGGAGATGGGAAATAAGTCAAGCGAGGGATGCTGTAAGGCCTTAGCTGTTATCTTCTAAATGAGCCACGTGCACACGGAATATCGGGGGCAATCCTGGAAGGAGAAACTGCTTCAGAGCCACTGAAGCCAGCATGAACCCCAGATTTACAGTCATCCCAGAGCACTTTGTTAACATAGCAGTGGAGAGTTATTGTTGGGAAAAATATCCCAAACAGTTGGTCTGTTATTTAGAGGAAATAAAGCAAAGGAAATGGCCAACTCTGTCTCCCGGATGGCCCCGATGGCCCTTTTCAAGAGCTGATATGTTTCCGTGATTGTAAAGTTGATGATTATTTTTGAAACAACACAACACTCTTTTGGAAAATGGAGAAGAAAACCATTAATCCCCCACTCCATCGCTTCTGTTTCTTACCAGTTTGTTTTCCTGAGGGCATAGTAGATGCATATTTTTTAGTTGTTACAGTGTTTTCAGGCTGAAAATCTCATGTCTAAGTGACTGAAACCTTGTTTTCCAGGCATGTGAATTGAGGAGGGAGGCATTTTCCTCTTTTTGCTGCTGTAAGGAATCCATTGCAGCCCATGATCAGTTCAGTTCCAGTTCAACTGCACTGCTTATTCCTCTGATCCTAACCGCCAGAGCTGGCTCGGCTCTCAAGTTGAAGGGCACGGTGTTCCATGTGGCCACGCCTGCCACGTCTGTCCAGGGTTCAGATGCCAGCTGCAAGCTCAGGGGTCCTCATGACACCTCACTTCTGTTAAAACAAAAATCATGTCAAGCCAAGAATTGAAATTGATTGAAGTTTATTGAATACACAGTTTGCAAATTGGGGTACCATTTTGGCTAGGGAGTTAAAAATCTTCCGAAGATGAGAAAACTTCCAAAGATTCCTAGGCCCTATCTTATTGACCCTGCTATGGAAAAGGGTAGGAACAATATGGACAACAGTTTGCAGTCAGAAAGGATTTCATACAGTGTGGTCTTGGGAAATGATTGAAACCATTACTGATTTACCCTAAAACACAGCTCTAGTTTGACCTTTGGAGTCCCTGTTTCTCGGAACTGACTACCCATAGATAATTCCTCAGAAAAACATAAAGTTAAAGGCAAAACCCTTTTGACTAGTTGACCTAGACTGTTGTTTGACTCAAAGGTGACTTTTAGAAACCTGTTTTCTCAAGGCTTAAGGTTCAAAAAGATCATCTCAGGTCTGGGTGGGCTGCCCCAGCTCCACGGACCCCAGAGATCTGGATTCTAGAATTAAAATGGTTTCTCACTTCTAACCTGTTGGCTACAAGGGTAGGTGTTTCCCACTACCTTCTCGGATGCCAGCCCAAGGCCCCCATCACTTCTGACCTGCTGGCCACTGCTCCCTTGGGTTTGATAATCCACTAGGAAAACAATGTACTTGTGGTTACAGTTTTATTGTCGTGAAAAGGATACAAATGAAGAGACACAAAAGACAAAGTCAGGAAGGAGCTTCCATGTCCCAAAAAGGGATATGCTACCCTCCCACGTGTACCTATGGTTATCACCAACCAGGAAGCCCCTGGAGCTTCCGCATCCAGAGCTTTGACTGGGGTCTCATTACATGGTCATGGTTGATTGGATCATCAGGCATCCTCTCCCCTGAGGCTCCCTGCTTGGGGGTCCTTCTGGCCTGGCCAGCCCCCACCTGAGTCACCTCATTAGGTGTGATCTGGAGATCTTATCACGGACACTTTAACCACTGGGGAAATTCTGAGGTTTAAGAGGTTCCCGCTTAGTCAAAACAACAATGAGATATTGCAGTGTAGTAAATTACTTTGTGTGGCTTTTCTACCCATAAGTCTTTGTAAACTCCAAGGTGGGATTTGCTATGAGCAACTGAGGAGCTCCTGAT
>NW_006921854.1:4607154-4633525 GCF_000298275.1 Orycteropus afer afer
AGCTGTGGGATCCCTGGGAAGGACTGTGAAGTGGGGAGGAAGCTGTGGGGTGTGTGTCCTGCCCTGCCACAGACTCTCTGTATGTCCTCAGAAGGTCACTGTCTCTTTAGGGCCTTAAAGGGTAGAACCAGATGACCAACAAGGACATTTCTGCTTTGACGTTGCAGGATGCTTCGATTCTAATGAGACCACTATGTTTTAACAAAGAGGAAAGCTACATTTGTGTCTGAGCTGTAAAGAGGTTTTAAGGTTACGTTTCTGAAAAAGGAACACATCTTTTGTAGGAGACAAAAATGATCAAACTGAGGGCTCCTGACGGTGAGCCAAGTCAGCCAGATTTCAATCAGCCCCCAACCCTGCCTGGCAGCGCCGGGAGGTGGATCCGGAGAAGCCAACTTTGAAACTGACCTGGATTCAGAGACATCCATCGTTTCTAATGGACCTTTACATGTGGACCTTCCTTTGGGCTCTGGGTTTTCTGTTGATTCCTGTGAGTGTAGAGAAGTGATAGTCATGGTGACCCATTTAGAAAGAAACACATTTAAGAACATGGGCAGTAGCCCTGATGCCTGGAAATCAGGCAATGATTAAAACGATCATCGTGTGTTAGTTCTGTGTGTCATCCAAAAGACGAGATATTAATACTAGGAGGGACGTACACAGTCTCATCTAGCTGGCCTGTGGCCGGATGCCGGACGGGCTGCATCTGAGTCCCTGGGGAGCTGACTGAAAATTCAGATTCCTACTCCGAATTTTCCAGAGGTCTGTTCTGAGGCCTGGGAATCGGAATATTTAAGAGCTCTTCTAAGTGATTGATGCTAACTGAGGTTGGTTTGGTAACTGTTATTAGCCCTCCTTATCCAAGGCTTTGCAGAAGAGGAAACAGAGACCTGGGGGGCGGGGGGACAGGAGGAGGAGTTCCTGAGTGGCCTCATCATGTCCCTTCACGTCCCTTCAGTGGGTGGAATGGCTGCTGTTGGTAGGCACGGTTGAGTGGATTCTGACTTTTTGTGCCCCGTGTGGCAGTAGAACTGCTCCCTAGTGCTTTCTGGGCTGGAGACGTCCCAGAAGTAGGTCACCAGGATTCTGTTCTCTCTGAGCTGCTGTCTAAGTTTGAACAGCCGGCTAGCAGTCAGCAGCTGGGCATGCAACCCGTGGCCACACCAGGGTTCCTTGGGTTGACTAAACCAGAAAAACCAAACGCACTGCCATCGAGTTGGTCCCGACTTATAGCAGCCCCCTTTGGGTTTCTAAGGCGGTAAATCTTTACAGAAGTAGATTGCCCCATCCTCCTTCTGTGGAGTGGCTGATGAGTTTGAACTTCCAGCCGTCTGGTTACAAGTCAGTTTCCTTAGGCACTGTGCCACCAGAGCTCCTTTTAGGTTGAATAGAGCCCCCCAAAAAACCTGTGACTATGGCCTTATTTGGAAAGGGAGTCTTTGCAGATATAATCAAGCTAACGATGAGGTTATACATGATTGTTGTTGTTGTTATATCCCATTGAATCAGACCCGACTCACAGCGCGCCCTCCTTGGGTTTCCGAGGCGGTATCACTATGGAAGTAGATTGCCCAACCTTCCTTCCGAGGAGTGGCTGGTGGGTTTGAACTACCAGCCTTCTGGTTAGCAGTCAAGTGCCTTAGGCACGGTGCCACCAGAGCTCCTTGTTACTTGATTAGGGTGGGCCCTAAATCTAATGACAGCTGTCCTTCCTTGTAAGGAGAGAGATTTGGAGGCATAGAGACACAGAGACACACGGGAAAGAAGGCCATGTGGACACAGAGGCAGAGATTGAGTTATGCTCCACAAGCCAAGGAGCTGGAGGAAGCAGGGAGGGGTTCTCCCTGAGAGCCTCTGGAGGGAGTAGGGTTTTGCCCACACCCCGATTTTGGGCTTCTGGCAGCCAGAACTGAGAGAATAAATGTTTATTATTTAAAACCACTCGTTTGCGGTACTTCGTTACAGCAGTCCTAGTAAATGAACCTCCCCCCCCTTAAAAGGAGCAAATACTAAGATGCTGTAGAAACATGGACTATATACATATGTATATATTATTGTGATTCGGGTGAAATTCTACAGAACAAAATCATTTTACCTTCAACAGTTCATACCCATTCTGTTTAGTGACACTGGTTACACTGTCCACACTGCAACAGCTCTCCTCTTACTTCCTCCCTGTCGTCACCCTGCTCAGAGGCCTGTCTGTTGTTTGGCTGAGTTAAGCCATGGGAGTAAGGCCCAAGGGTGATTCAAGTTCATAGTCTCAGGTTTCACAAACTTCTATCAGACCAGTGAGCCTGTTTTTTTTTTTTGTTTAAATGATTTTTAAAGTTTTGTTCCACGTTTTCCTCCCACTCTATAAACGATGTCCAATTCTAATCCCTTTCTGAGTGGTTGGCAGTGGTAGCCAGGCACCATCTAGTTCTTCAACACGGACTCCATTTTTTAAATGCTCTTAAGTCCTAGCAGAATATCCTCCATACTTATAAACATGCAAATAAGGATTCTTCACAATAAAGTGGGGAAGAGACTTAGAGAAATAAGCCCAATCTGAGCACCACACTTGGCAATTTTCATCGCTGGTCTTGTGAAGTTGCGTGGACAGAAGCACACACTTCAGAAATCATTGTCCTTTCCCTTGATGATGGAAGACGTCTGGTCATTCTTCGTAAGAGCAGATGTACTTGAACAGCTGAGGTCTACTTTTAAGTGGCTAACTCCTTACCTTTGCCAGCCCTCAAGGTAATGAGGTCAAATATTTTCTAACATCATTGGGGTAAAAACTTGTACATTTATTTAACTTGTGAACAAAAGCTGATTGGAGACCTTATTACCCGCTTGTATTTCTTCTCAGTGTAATTAACCTAATTTTCCCACCTGTTGGGGGCATGAAGCAGGGAAACCAGATAGAGGCGTATCCAGCACTGGGGCACCAGAGGGGGTGGGCCCCCCTTTAATTGAGCTCCTGCTGGGTGACAGGCCCCCTGCTGGGTGCAGAGCCCATGCCATCTCTCAGGCCTCTGTTATTCACAGATATGGAAGCTGAGGGTCAGAGGGCTAGTCTGGGGTGGGGCTGAGATCACATTTGAGGCCCCCTCCTTGCAAAGCCCAGTGCATCGCTCTGTTGGCCCCTGGGAAAACCCCGGGCTGGGCTTTCTCTGGAGGAGAACAGTTGAGCAGAGAGGAAGAGCTGCAGAAAGAATATCGCAGGCTTGGGATGATGCTCGTCTGGTATTATTACCAGGTGAAGGTGCAGTGACCGGACTGCAGTAGCATCTAACCCCTAGTCAGACGCTGGAAGGCAGGAGTCTCTAACAGGCAGCCACCTGGCTCTCCTTGTGCATCCCTAGCGATGGGGAGTCAGTCCCTTTAAAAAAGCCTGGAGGAGGAGCTCTGGTGGCACAATGGTCAAGCGCTCAGCTACTAACTGAAAGGTTGGCAGTTCCAACCTACCAAGCAGCTCCATGGGAGAAAGGTGATTGGCTTCTGTAAAAATCACAGCTGAGAAAACTATGGGGCAGTGCTACTTGGTCACATGGGGTCACTGTGAGTTGGAATAGACTTGACAGTACCTAACAGCAACCACCCAGGGGCTGTGTCTGAGTCTTCTGGTGTCCCCAGACAAGTACCTCTGTTTGTTCTTTATTTCGGGAACATCCCTGCTGACCAGAATGGTCTTATTCCTTATGTTGCAACAGAAATATCCTTCCTGCCCCTCCTCCTCATGGTGCCTGGCACTGCCCTCCAGGTGGGCCCTGGACGGGAAGTGACCAGACCTAGCTTCTGGTCCTTGAGGGGGTCACATCCTCCAGAACTCAGTGTCCCTGTAAGTAAGACCACTTTGCTGGTATGACTGACCCCTGAGGGCCTAGCTGTGGTGCCCTGGGAGGTTGAGGTGGCTGTGAGAGGTCCTACTTGGAGACTGTCCTCTGAGAACCCTGCCAGCCATGGGACCCTGTACCTGCCCAGTGCTTGAGCAGCCCACTTTAAAACACATTGTCATACCAAGGAGACAGTCTTCCTCAACATATATGTAGGGGACTGAGGGAAATGTCACCCAAGACCAGCCGAGCCAAGACTTTCTAAGGAGAGCAGTCTTAGGCTGCTGCGTTAACTCTTCTCTGCCCAGAGCAAGTGAAGGACATCACGCTTGTTAAAGTGGAGAGTTGGTGGAAAAGGGGAAGGCCCTCAACGAGATGGGTTGGTGCAGCGGCTGCAACAGTGGCTCAAGCCTGGCAAGGACTGTGCGGCTGGCGCACCGCTGGGCAGTGTTTCCTTCTGTTGAACGTGGGGTCGTTATGAGTGGGGCTGACTCGATGGAACCCAACAAAAACAAAAATGACAACAACAATTCAGTGTGGACTTGGGAGCCTGATGCCTGGATTCTCATCCTGACCTGCCATCGGCTACATAGGTTTCTTGGGCAAGTGATTTAACCTTTCTCTGCCTCCATCTCCTTATCTGTAAAATGTGGACAGTAAGGCATGGTGCCTAAGGCACTTGACTGCTAACCAGAAGGCTGGCGGTTCAAACCCACCAGCCACTCCTCAGAAGGAAGGTTGGGCAATCTACTTCCATAGTGATACCGCCTCGGAAACCCAAGGAGGGGTCACTATGAGTCACATCCGACTTGACGGCAGTGAGTTGGGTTTGGTTTTGGTGTGGTAGTTAAGGTTGTGGGTCACGTTGGTTGGGCTTGGTTTTGAGTGGCAGGGCAGCTGGATGTATTTATTCCCCATGGTGATATTGGTAATCAACTTCATGGTGGAATCCGCTGTGAACAGCTAAGTAGCTGCCTTTGGGTAGGACCCGCTTCTAGTATATAAGGAGAGGCTTTGGGAAAGGTCTCTGGCTGTTTGGCATGCTTGGATCCTGTTAACTGAGTCTTCATCCAGTGGTCTGCCATGTTGTCTGCCTATTTTGAGATTGTCACTGGCCTTGAACCAGTGGCCTGCCATGTGCCTGTTGGTCTTGGGACTGTGCTGTTTTACCTGTCGATCTTGGGTTTGTCAGCCTCAGCAGCCAGCAGCTGTATGAATCAGAAGAAGCCTCCAGCTTTAATGGGCCTGGAATAGAGGGCAGAGCTGAAGTCCAAAGTTGAGGGCCTTCACCCAGCTCCTAGGGCCAGCACTTTGAACTTGGACTTTTAGCCTCCTAAACTGTAGGAGAACCAATCCCTGTCTGTTAAAGTCCTCCACTTGTGGTATGTCCTTTATAGCAGCTCTAGAGAACCAGGGTGCCATCTCGTAGAGTTGGTGTGAGGATTAAGGGAGTCAGTCAGCCTGTGTAAAGCACTTGAACAATGTCTAGCATTTGGGAAGTGCTGGGTAATGTGACCTTAGCTGCTTTTACTATTACTGCTGTGGTGGTATTTTCAGTCACCTCATATGCATGCAAAAGCTGGACAATGAATAAGAAATACCAGAGAAGAATTGATGCATGTGAATTATGGTGTTGGCAAAGAATTTTGAACATACCATGGACTGCCAGAAGAAGAAGAAACAAATTCTCTTGGATGGAATACGGCTGGAATGCCGACGTGAGGATGGTGAAACTCATCTCCTGTGCTCTGATCATACTGTCAGGAGAGACGAGTCCCTGGAGGAGAACATCGTGTTTGACGAAGCTGTTTGTTGTTGTTATGTGCCGTGGAGTCGGCCCCGACTCATAGCGACCCCTCCTTGGGTTTCCGAGGCAGTATCACTACGGAAGTAGATTGCCCGACCTTCCTTCTGAGGAGTGGCTGGTGGATTTGAACCACCAGCCTTCTGGTTAGCAGTCAAGTGCCTTAGGCACTATGCCACCAGAGCTCCTTTGATAAAGTAGAGGGTCAATGAAAAGGAAGACCCTCAGTGCGATGGATCGACACAGTGGCTGCAAGAGTGAACTCAAGCACAGCAAGGACTCTGAGGATGGTGCAGTGTGTTGTCCGTCATACGTGGTGTTGGTGCGAGCTGTGTGTTGTCTGTCGTACGTGGTGTTGGTGTGAGCCGGAACTGACTCGTTGGCACCTAACAACGTTGTGCCCATTTTTCTTACTTAAGGTTCTGTGGTGCTGAAGGTCCATGCTTGGTTGCAGTAAGGAACTGTACTCACATGAACTAGAAACGTTCTGCTCTCGCTCTGCCTGGTCCAAGGCAGGGGCTGGGAACGTGGCTGTCGCATGTAGCAGGGGCATTTAGACCTGGGGGCTGGGGTATGGACTCCAGTTGTCGATGAGCTGAGCACCAGAGAACGCACTCTGGAAGAACACTGATGAGCACGGTTGATGGAGGTGGGGAGGGCCGAGGGAGCCGGAGCACGGAAGCAGAGTGAACTAGCCTCTCCCCCAGGCAGCGAGGGCACCTCTGGCCAGCTTCTGGTTGTAGTGCTGTTGCCAGCTTGCTGGGTGGCCTCGGGCCCACCCCTGCCACTCCTTAAGGCCTCAGCTGGACAAGATGTTCCCGTCTCTTAGCTCTGACACACTGTGCTTCGAGGGGTCTCTCTGGAGCTGAATCTGGGTTAATATGCTGGCAAGTTCCAAGGTCCCAGTGTGAGAATCCAGGGTTCCTTTTACACTGACCCAGGAAACCCAGACACTCGTCAGTTCGTGGCCTCCTTTTCTGCAGTCCAGTCCCTTCCTCTCCTTCCTGCCCATGCTCTGTAACTCTCACTCCATCTCCTGTGGGCGTCTCAGGCAGAGACATCCCAGATATGATGAGGCCAGTGGCCAGGTTCTGCAGTGGCCTAGGAAATGTATTTGGGTGGCATTCCCCACCCTTTCTCTCATTTTGTATTTTTTTTTTCTTATTTTGACAAAGCATGTGTGATATTTTATTAAATTGTTGTACTTGTTTTGTAATACCTTTATTAAGGCATTTAGTTAGATACCAAGGAGCTCTGGTAGTATAGTGTCTAAGGCATCTGACTGCTAACCAGGAAGCTGGCGGTTCAAACCCATCAGTCACTCCTCAGAAGGAAGGTTGAGCAATCTACTTCCGTAGTGATACTGCCTCGGAAACCCAAGGAGGGGTCGCTGTGAGTTGGATCTGACTCGACGGCAGTGGGTTAGTTAGATACCACACAGTTCACTCATTTGTAGTACACAGTTCTTTTTATTATTATTATTGTGGTAAAATATATAAGACATAAAATTTGACATTTTAACCATTTTCAGGGGTACAATTCAGTGACATTAATTGGGTTCACTACATTGCACAACCATGACCAGTGTTTTTTCCCAAAAACTTTTCATCACCCCTTAAGCAATGGCCCCCATTTCCCCCTCGCCAGCCCCTGGTAC
The DNA here is from genome assembly GCF_000298275.1 of Orycteropus afer afer. NCBI lineage: Eukaryota > Metazoa > Chordata > Mammalia > Tubulidentata > Orycteropodidae > Orycteropus > Orycteropus afer. Next base: position 4,614,437 of record NW_006921854.1, read on the forward strand.
CCCCTAATCTCCTTCTGTCTCTATGTGTTTGCCTCTTCGTACCTTCTCCTTCCCCTTCTCTTCCCTCCTGTGTTCTAGGGAGCAAAGAAGAGGCACTGATGAGACACACAGGCTGTCCCCCAGGCAACCGTGCCATGAGGGAGATAGAGAGGCTGTACTGGTTGGGAGCCTGGTTGCAAGAGACAGAAACTCCATTCTAGCTGACTTCGGGGTGAAAGAAGAATCAGTTAGATTCCTCAGGACTTCAGTAAGGTTGCCAGGACTCAGCTCCTTCCTCCCTTCTCTCTGGTGACTATATTCTCTTGCCGATTTCCTCTCAGTGGCAAGATCGCAGCCAGCAGCTCTCGGCAAACCCAGCAAAAAAGCCACTCTTCTTCCTAACAGAGTAAACAGAAGTCCCCACATGGAGCCTCATTGGACCAACTTGGGTCAGTGCCCCTCTCTGCCCCCGTCCTGTGGCCACAGGGGATGTAGTTGGTTCACATGGACTGCGTGAACTGTGAGTGGAGGAAGGGTTTCTGCCCAAGGAAAGTATGAGTTGTGTTACCAGGAAGAAGGGGGATGGACACCTAGCTGGGAACAGCAGTAGATGTCCACCACACAAATGGAAGTGTGAGTGCACTGTGTGGGATGTGTGTTGATGGGCAGAGCAGAGACACACGTGTCATCTAGGAAGTGTGTCCTGAGCCTGCATGGTGGCCTCTGCTCATGTCCCACTTCTGTCCCTTGGGCGCTCACTACTCCCTTACATGCTATTTGGACAACATCCACCTACCAGGACTTTACAGCAACTGACAGGAGCTGTTGGATGCACATCCCAGCTCCCTTGCCCTTGTCCCTTAGACTGTTCCCTAGAGTTCCCCAGCAAGTCTCACAGTGCACCCTTGACTGACTCCATTTCACTTCCCCATTTCCTTGCCAGTGCTATTTGGGATCATCTCCCAAAGAAACATCCTTGTTTTCAGGTCCTGCATCTGGGGGATGCTAGTGTAAGACAGCCTGGATGGGCGAGTAAGACTCAGATGAATGGAGCTGGCTGGGGCAGAGGGCAGAGGAAAACAAAATGGTGGCAGGAAGGAAGCGTGTGAGGAAGAACATGAAGGTGGGACAGTGAGCACAGAATGTGGCGGACAGACAGTGAATTGTTTGGCCAGAAAAACGGCATTGCTATTTTTTTCTGACTGAGAGCCATAGTAAGACGTACATTTTACAGTGTGTCACAATACACACACACACCTGTGAACACACGTCTGAAGCAACTTTGCACCAAGTGAAAATGTCCCATGTTTGATGCACACTGGTGTTTCATATGCTAATCTATTTCATTAAAAATATCTGCACCAGATCCAGTAAATGGATTTGATGGTTTCCTGATGGATGGAACTCACAGTTCCAAAACACGGGGCTGGAGGGAAGGATGTGGGAATCCAAGTGTGGGAAGATGGAGGAGGAAATTAGGTGAGGCCAGGCCTCAGAGGAGCTTGAATGCCGAGCTGAAATACCTGACTATTCTGAGCCATGGGGGGCCATTGCAGGCCTTAGAGTAGGGGCACGGGGAGGTTCCGGGAGAGTGTTGTGACAGGTGCAGGGGACAGGCTGGAAGAGGCACCCACGGCAAGGAGGAGCCGCTGCCCTGGACCAGCTGGGAACCTTGGTAGGTGTCCTCAAGTCTATTGCAGCTCACAGCGACCCCAGGGGACGGCGTGGAACTACTCCATAGCGTTCCCTTGGCTGTCACCCTTAAGGAAAGCAGGCTGCTGGGCTTTCCTTCTGCAGAGGCACCGGGTGGGTTTGAAACAACCCTTTGTTTAGCAGCTCAGTTCTCCAACTTGCACGACCAGGGGTCCTTTGACGGTGTAAATTAGGGCAGGGGACGGGAGATGGAGAGACGGGAGCCCGGTGGAAACCTGGACCTTTGTGGCTAACTGACGCGAGGGCTGAAGGGAGAGAGAAGGAGGCACTGAGGCACCGGGTTCCAGGCTGGCTGCCGGGAGGAGGGTGGGGCTGTCTGCCTTTCTTAGTTCCTGATCAACTATTTATCAGGGCATGAAAATTTCATTAATATTATTCCGGTCTGAGAGTCTGAAATGTCGTAAAGAACTTGTTGAGTGGTCAAGCAGCTTGTCCTTAATGTGCCCAGGAAGCAAAACTGTTCCCAGGGCTGCTGTGAGTGGGAGGCGTCCGTGCTGTAGGAGCCGTGCTTCTTAATGGACCTCGTTCTGCCGACTCCCCGCAGTGGCCTGTTCTCCCTTTGGGTGAGGCCTTGGGGTCCCCCGGCCCATTGACCTACTTACTGCCTGATGAACACCAAGCCAGGCCGTGGGGCTGCGGGCTTTTGCTGCCTTCTGCCCTTCATCCAAACACTTCCCTGGCCAGCGGAGTCCATGGATGCCAGGGATGCCAACGTCTTCCCTCCCCTTGGGAGGGATTTTGCGATCTTGGGGGACGCAGGCATATAAACAGACATACAAACCTAGGAAAGTGGCTCCAACTAAAATCAGGACAGAATGGGCTTGCTGCTCTGTTCACATCTGGGCAGTGAATTAAGTTGCAGGAACAAAGAAGAGGAAGGAAGAAGAGAGGTCGCTGAGCGCCCGTGTGTCCCGTCTTTGCATGCTAGAGTGTGAGTCTTAGGGTAGTGCAGTTGGTGTTTTATAGATCCATGCCCCCCCGTCAGAAGAACCTGTGCGTGAGCAGAATGTGTGTGAAAACAAGAATCCTGTTGAATCGGACTCTGTCTGTGTAGGGTTAGGGGGATAGGAGAAGCCCGGGGAATCTGACTTAGGTGTGAAAATCATTGAGGTACACTTTATTATCCCCATTTTACAGTTGAGGAAACAGGCGCCAATGATTTGAGGAACTTGGTCAAGTTCAGCCTGTTAATATCTTAGTCCAAATCCCGTGCTCAGGCCTAAAGGATTGCTGGTGGGTCTCTAGGGCACCCTAGCCTCTCTCGGAAACACACACCTCCCTCATTCATATGGCTCCTTCCACCTCACATAGCCTGTGTTTCTCCCAATCTGCTCAGATGCAGCCTTTTCCAGGAAGTCTTCCAGGATGCCTTCCCTACACACCCTTCTCCAGGGAATTAGAATTCTCTCTGCTCTGGTTCCCAAAGAACAACTTGTGCAAGGTTGCTATGATCATGGTCTGTTTGGGGCCCTGCTTTCCCCCAAGAGAGTGTCTCTCATATGCCCTGTGTCTCCGGGATCTGGTACATGGTGGGTGTGTTCTCTCTCTCCCCCCAGCATCTCCCCAGGAGTGACGGCTTCTGCAGGAGGGATTCAGCAGGGCCATTTCCTGGAGGAGGGATATGAGCTGAGCCTGGCTTGGGTGGAAGGAGAGGACAGGGTGACCTGCCCTTCTGCGCTGCTGGCAGATTTCACCCTGTCTTTGGTGGTCAGAAACTGAGTGCAGAGAGTGGGGAGAGATTCCCAGTGCTCATGCCTAGCAGTGCTCGGATGAGGGTGGGGGGTGAAACCCACCCAGGCTGCATTCACTGAGCACCCACTGTGTGCTGCTGGAGGTGCAGGCTGTCCAGAGATGGAGAAGGCCCTGCACCTGCCCTTAGCAAAGGGACTTGTAGCTTCCTGAGGAAATTGCTATAAACCTAAGTGTGTGTGTGTGTGTGTGTGTGTGTGTGTGCACGTGCTTGGTTGTATTTTTAAAACTTTAAGAATTATTCAGGTAAAATGTTGAAACTTGTGGAATTTAGCCACGAATCCCTTTGAAATGACGTGATCACGGGGGAGAGAGGTGATAAGTGAGCAGGTTGGAGCCCCTTCCAGGCAAGCCTGGAAGGGGCCTGTCCTGGCTGCAGCCCCACCTGCGAGGGCTTCCACAGACTGCTTCCACTCCACTCCTGGCAGCCTGTGTGGGTCAGAGTACAACCTTGCTCTGTGGGGTTTGTGGTGGTTGATGTTTCAGAAGCAGATCGCCAGACCTGTGGCCTCGCATGCCTGGGGGTGGACCCTAATCTTCAACCTTTGGCTTAGCAGGCAATCGTGTTGACTGTTTGCCCCATCCTGGGTAGGCCTACAGAGGGCGGCTCTTTTCTTGGCTAGGAGGGAGGAATTATGTGGTGGGAAGGGCCTTGTGTTTTCCCAGGCGGAGCAGGGCAGGTCCCAGATCAGCAGACCACCTCCCAGACAAGCCTGTTCTTAAGGGACCGTCCAGCTAGCAGCTGACAGCAGAGTTGCCACACTGCGTGTCGCAGCTGGATCACCGGGGAGGGGCTCCTCGGGGGCGCAGGTGTGCGGTTCTCTCCAGAGCAGAGAGTGGGGGAGCAGGATTTTCTGTGACCATCCTGGAAAAAATTGCTGTCTGTATATATGCGTGTGTGAGAAGAAGGGCTAAGGATGAGGCATGGGCTGCAGTTGATGCGAGGGTAATTATGTTGTGTTTGTAGGAAAAGTGTGTCACTGCAAGGGGTACCGTCCCTCCTCTCCCTGGGGGTGGAGCTTGGGCCTGAAGTCCACGTGCAGCCCCCTGGCAGCCATTGTCTCTGTGGCGGTGATGGGGCAGGTGAACCCAAGGTGGCGATGGGTGACAGCATTCATGATGGATGACTTGAGTGAATCCGGCCTTTTTCTGTCGGGATTGCTGGACTGTCTAGGGGCAAGGGCTCCCACTGGTGAGGACAGTGTTTGCAGACATTATGGGCACGGGGTCCCAGCAGTCCCCACCACGGTGCTCTGGACCCACGCATCTCGGCTACCCACGGGTCATCATGAACACTTCTGGAAGGAGACAAGGCAGAGTAGGGGGTGTGGGGGACTCAGCCCTGGATGGGGCAGGAGACCCTAGGCCCAGCCTCCTCTCTGCTCTGCACGCTGTGGCCCTGGGCTCAGTCCCTTTCCCTCTCGAGGTCTCATTCTCCCGTTTTTAATCTGGTAGGTTTGAACTGGATCATCATAGTATGCACACGGCTATGCCATTTTGAGGCTGGAATTTGAATTGGGATGCAAGCATTTCTCCTTCCCAGGACTCTGTTGGGCACCTGGGTAGTTACTGTGTTTTGTTTGGGGTCTTCCTTTTCAGATCTTTTATTTCTCTGTCTCGTTCTGTCCTCTTATTTTCAGCACCTCTTCTCGTTTTCCTCCCTTAACCCTTCATAATGGATTTTTAAGTCAGACAGACCTGGGTTTGAATCAGCCTCCATCACTTCCTGTTTGTGGCACCCCAGGCAGGCTACGTAGCTGCTCTAATGCCTCAGTGTTCTCGTCTGTCAAATGGGTGTAACAATAATAGCTGTGCTCTGGTTTTCATGTAATTGGCTGAGGCACTACGCATAAGTGTCTCGTGGGCCACCTGGCACGTAGTAAGTGTGTTAGATTTCTATTGCTGTTGGGACGAAATGCTGCACACTTAGTGGTTAATGACAGCATAGGTGTATTATCTTACAGTCCTGGAGGTCAGAAGTCCACCATGGGCCTCATTGGACTAAAATCAGGTGTTGGCAGGGCTGCATTCCTTCTGGAGGCTCTGGGGGAGAATTTGTTTTCTTGCCTTTGCCAGCTTCTAGAGGCCACCCACAGAGCCACCCTCAGGTGGCACAACGCTTAAACACTGGCCGCTCACTGGAAGGTTGGTGGTTTGAACCCACCCTGTGGCTCTGTGGGAAGAAAACATGGGAATCTGCTCCTGTTAAGGTTACGGCCCAGGAGACCCCATGGGGCGGTTCTGCTCTGTCATGTGTGGGTGCTGTGAGTTGGTGATCGACCCCACGGCCCCCAGCAACAACAACAGAGGCTGCCCACGTGCCTTGGCTCTTGGCCGTCTTCCTCCATCTTCAGAGCCAGCCACGGCCAGTCCTTTTCACTTCTATCCCTGTGACCTCTCTCCTGCCTCCCTCTTCCATTATGAGGATCCCAGTGATAATGTGGGGGCCCACCTGGATCATCCAGGATCATCTCCCTGATCTGTGGTTACCTGGTTAGCACTTTACCTCCTGCTCATCGTGTCAGGAAGCATTCATTCACACGTTCTGGGGATTGAGATGTGGACGTCCTTGGTGTTATTCTGCCAACCTCAATAAGTGGTTATTAAACACCATTACTCTCTTCTTTCTCTTAGGAACTTGGAATGAGGAACACAAAAAAGGGGGTGGGGGCGGTCGGGATGCTCAAAGCAGTGAATGTCTTCCCTTTCCCCCCTCAGTCTGCACAGAGGTGGTGGGTAGTTGCTGGTTTGCCTAGCAGCCATGGGAAGCAGCCAGGTTTGGTTTCCAGAGTCGGTGCAGTGGCCGGGCACTAGGAATGCTGGACACAGGAGGTCTTTGGTTCTGTGTCGAGTATGTAAGCAGAGGCTGGGGGAGCCTAATGAGTGTTTCCAAACTCCCCTTATCCAAGAATCAGGTGGGCCCACCCCAGACCCACTGAACTGGAGACTGTAGTCAGGAGCTGGGACTCTGTATTTCTGGGCGACTTGGAGCTGGGTATCTGAAGGAGACATTTTAGCATCAGACAGAGGACTGGGTCAATGTATTCTCCACCTTTCAGGTGCTTAGCTCTTGAAATCACTTTTTTGCTGTGCAAAAATAAAACAGAATGTCTTGTTAAAGGCCTGTCACGCCTTGGGAGGGAACAGCTTCTCTACAAGAGTGTGCTTCAGTTTCTTGCAAGGTCTTGGGATAGACCCCTGTGGCCACCTGAAACTGCCCCAAGGCAAAGGATAGGTGGGTTCTGAGGGCTGCTGGGGAGGCTGGGCAGCCCCAGAAGTCATTGCTCTGACCAATGATGTAATTTCTGATGAGTTCCTAGCCTTTCACTGTGGCCAGTAGCACCCTGATGGAAAATTGGAATCGGTTTTCCTTCCCCAGTGCATCTTTTCATATGAACCTAGACTGCCAGGATTCTGCATGACCTAATATGATATCATGCCACCTCACCGTTTTTCATAATGAAGAAGGTGAGAAGCATAGGACAGCTCCCCTAATGTGGATTGTGACCACCTGCCTTGGAGTCAGTGGTGGGAGTGTGTTTAGGACACAGAGACCAGGCTCCACTCAGGCACAGAACGTCCGAATGGGGGCATGGAGGGGTGTGGGAGGGAGTTGGGGTGCCAAGGACACAGAGTGACAAGACTGGGGTCTGCCTGTTAAGTTCACTGTACAGGTGATTCCCAATGCATGTGAGAACCACCATACAGGTTCACTTTCATGGAGAAAAACAAGCCATCTTTTTCTTGTTGTTTTTTTAAGAATTAAGGGCACATTAAAATTGTTGTTCAGTTCATGTGGAAAGGCTGGTGCAAAGAGCACGTTGAGGAACAGAGGAGAGACATTGATAAGTCTGCTGAGTTAGAAAGAAAATTGGTAAACGCCCTACAGGCCAACCATCGTTCTGGGGGGTTTTACTTTCAAGTGTTTGGTCCCTTTTCATGTTCACATCCTTCCTGTGTTTATCCACATTTTGATAGATGGAGAAACTGGGGCTCTGAGAGGTTAAATGACTTATTGAAAGTCAAGTTGTTCTTGTGGTTGCTGTGTTGGGTGCTGTTGCCTAGTTTCCAGCTCATAGGGACCCCACGTACGATAGACTTTGACATCGTCTGTTCTGGCATTGGCCCACAGTCGTTGCCATGTGTTAGCTCACTTTTGTAGCCACTGTCTCACTTCCTCTTGCTTGAGGGTCTCCCTCTATTTCACAGACCTTGTCCTTCCCCAAGCATGGTGTCCTTTTCCAGGGACGGTCCCTCCTGCTAACATGTCCAGAGTTCAGGGGAGAAAGTCTTGTCATTCTTGCTCCTAAGGAGCATTCTGGCTATACTTCCAAGACAGATTGGTTGGTTCTTGTGGCAGTCTGTGATATGTTCCCTGTTCTTTGCCCACACCAGAATTCAGATGTATCAGTTCTTCATCTTCCTTATTCATTTTAAATGTAGCTTTTAAATCCAGAGGAGGTGACTGAAAGTACCATGGCGTGGATCCACTCACCTTGGTCCTCGGAGTGACGTCTTTGCTTCCTAACACTTTAAAGAGGTCTTTTGCAGCAGATTTGCCCAGTGTAGTACGGTGTCTGATTTCTTGACTGCTGCTTCCATGGGTGTTGATTGTGGATTGAAGTAAAGTGAAATTCCTGACAACACTAATCTTTTATCTGTTGATCATGTTGTTGCTTATTGGTCCAGTTGTGAAGATTTTTGTTTTCTTTATGTTGAAGTGTAATCAATCCATCCTGAAGGTCAAGTGTTGTTGTTGTTGTTGTTGTTATGTGCTGTCGAGTCAGACCTGACTCATAGTGACCCCTCCTTGGGTTTCCAAGGCAGTGTCACTATGGAAGTAGATTGCCCAACCGTCCTTTCGAGGAGTGGCTGGTGGGTTTGAGATGCCAACCTTCTGGTTAGCAGTCAAGTGCCTGAGGCACTACACCACCAGAGCTCCTGAAGGTCAAGTAGTGATGCTGAAATCCACACCCAGAATAAACAGCTCGAATCCACCTTCACCTACCACCTTTGCTGGTGAAAAAGTGTGAGACGCCAAGGGAAGTGACGTACACACTCTCTCTCTCTTTCTCTCTCTCTCTCTCTCTCTTTCTCTGTCTCAGGAAAATAGGTATCTACCAGTCAAGATTCTTAAGTGCAAATGACAAAATTCACTGAGAATTACCCTTTCATATAGAACGTAGCATATCAGACCAGAAGGAACATACAACTGCGTGTGAGAACCACTTCACTTCATCTGCGACCCTCAGCTCAGCTCTTCCTCTCATGAGCCCACACGTGCCCCTCACTGCAGCTCCTCTAGACTCGTCCTTGTTTCCTGGATGTGCCCCGAGAGCTCACACCTCCCTGCCTTTGCTCAGGCAGCCCCGTCTGCCTGGTCTGTCCCTTTTTGGACAATCTTGTTGGAGGCCATTGAGTTGATTTTTGACCCATGGTGACCCCATGTGGCAGAGTAGAACTTCCCCATAAGGTTTTCTTGGTTGTGACCTTTATGGGAACCGACCGCCAGGTCTCTCTCCTGCAGAGCATCTGGGTGGGTTCAACCTGCCAACCTGTTGTTTAGCAGCCAAGTGCTTAACCATTGTGCCACCAGGCTCCTTTTTGACCATCACATCTCACTTAAAGACCCAATCTGTGGATGCTTCCTTCTGGAAGCCTGCCTTGATTTCATCAGGAGGCAGCCACACCTCTTGCCTCTGATGCTTCTTTCCCTTTGTCTTAGCCAGAGTATGACAGCTCACTGAGTCATACTGAGAGTCCTGGGTATTGCTGGCTGTGTCTTCCTCACTCTTCTGGGAATGACTGGAGGGCAGTTAAATCCTCATTCTCTCTCTAAAGCTCCACTCTTAGCCCTAGTGCCTGGCCCAGACTCTGGCACAAAGAAAGGGGTTAGTCTCTAGATGCCTATGCAGTGAAGGGACCCTCTTCTGGTTCTCACCTCCTTAGCATGGACTGGGTGTGCCCGCCTAGCCTCAATAGTGTGTCCCAAAATGCCCTATGGTTTGCTAGAAGCTCTGGTGGTGCCAGTTCTGAGTCCCTGATGAACACAGAGACAGAGAAGTATGCTAATCAGAGAGCCAGTGTCCTTATCGGGCACAGCTGATAAGATAATTTGCATATTCTGGTTCATTGTTGTATTTCGAGTAAGTTATATTAATCCTTAAAGGAGCGGGGCGCAGAGCTGCAGAGACAAGGTTTTAGCAAGGGATGTGATGTTAAGAACAGGTTGGGCTCCCGAGATCAGTGCTAGGACCAAAGCTGGGAGACTGTGGGCAGGCAGACATTTTCAGATTTCCAGGCAGAATAAACAAAAGACCCCATGGGTTGCATTCGACACGACAGCAGCTGACGTGTGTGTGTGTGTATGTGTGTGCATGGATGGAAGGTCACTATGAGTCGGAATCAACTCGCTGACAGTGGGGGTTTATATATGAGGAAAAGAAAGCTTTCCGTGTTGGAGCTGTTAGGAGTGGAAGAGGCTTTCCTCTGTGGGTGGTGAGTTCCCTGTCACTGGAGGTGTGCAAGTAGAAGCTGGATGAGCCCTTGCCTGCAGATGTGATAGACGGAAAGGTGTGCTGTTATGCTTCCCTGTTCCAGGACTTGCTTGTTGATTGGCTAGCTTTCCTTCCTCCTGCCCTGGGGCGTCCACACTTGGGATGGGCCTAGAATAGGTACAGAAAATGGCGCCAGCCCAGAGTGGTCCTCTTCTCACGTTGGCCTCAGAAGCTGCTGTGTTCTTCTCGGTCTGAAGGCTGGGTCCGTCTACAGCCAAAGTAGGGGCCCACTTGGGAGGTGAGCAGATGCCTGCCCCAGCCCCTCTGACGTCACCTATAGTCTCAGGTGTGCTGATGGGACACTTCTCTGCATCTCTGCTCCGAGTCCCTAGTGGTGGTAGGAAAATGCACCTTTGTGATTTCTCAGAATGGTGAGCGTAACTGGCCACAGCCCCAGCTGCTGCATTTTGAAATCCGTCACCACTTCTGTGCCCGTGGGTGGCTCCCAGCCTCCTGAGCTGAGCGGGAATGCTGGGGCAGGCCCGTTTCTGGGAGCCTTTGGGCTCTTCTGATGGGCCACTTTGGCTTGAGGCTCCCAAATGCCCCAGAACTGCACCGGAGGCTAAGACCCTTGACCCTAGCCATCCGTCCCACCTGCCCACACTGACGGCGTCAGACCTGCACTGTGTGAGATCCTCTCCAGCCTCGCCTGGCTCCCCACCCAGGTGCCTTCCCCAGCCTCTCCTGGCTCCTTGTATTTTCCTTATTAAGTCTCCTACAGTCAGATCTGGTCCTGGCATCTTCTCTGAGGAGCCAGACTGACATGGGTAGAAATGCCTCAGCCTTCCATCCTTCTGAGAAGCATTCTAGATGGTTCCTCACTTGCCCACTGTAGGAACCCCTTCAACCACACGCCTTCAGTTCACTTTTTCTCTGTCTCACTGTCCCTGCTCCTCCTTGTTGCTCCCGGGGTCACCTCCCTGCTCTCAAGTCCTCATTTCAGGTCCTGTTTTTAGGGGACTCAGATGAATACAGGAAGTATTGCCTGGTTTTCCTTGTTAAGATATCCTGTATTTAAAATATGGAATCAGAGGGTTAGGTCTGGATGAAGCCTCAGAGGTTGCCTCATGTAGCCACCTTCTATTAACGGGACAGGATCGGCCCTGCGAACACTCAGACACGGTGCCTGCCATGTTCTCTTCTGAGGAGAAGTGAGGGGAGACATGTGTGTCCTTGTTTTTCAATTATCTTTTGTCTTGCAGGATTCTGGAGTTCCCTTCTTCCTTTTTGCTTTCCCTGTGTGGTTCCCATAGGGTACTTCTCCTTTTGTTTCAGCCCTTTCTCCCCTCACCTCAAGCGTCATTTTCCTAAGACACCTCCCCGCAGCCCCTGACCCGCTGGCCTTTGAGTTAACTCCAGCTCAGGATGGCCCTATATGGGTCAGAGTGGAACTGTGCCCCCGGGGTTTTCAATGGCTGGTTCTCAGAAGCAGATCATGAGGCCTTTGTTCTGAGATGCCCCTGGGTGGACTTGAACCTCCAACCTGTGAATTAGCAGCCAGTTATGTTAACTGTTGGCACCACTCAGGGACTCCACTGTGGAGCCACAGGGATGGAATTGGGGCCTGCCAGGGCCACACTGACAGGGAACTTGGACGGCCAGGGCAAATGCAATATGATGGGCTTAAACCCAGCATTCCCTAGAAGGCTGCCTGCGTTCTTCTGAGGATGTGGTAGCCACATGGCAGCTGTGCCCCTAAACCGCCTCAGCCACTCATTGAGTGAGTAAACCACTCACTGTTTTACCATGCACATAGACAGCCCCGGGGAATGTTGAGTGAATGGGTGGTGCCCACCACGTGTTCTCGCTACAGTCCTTAGTGCTGTGTATCAAACACCTCAAACCTAGTGGAGGAAACAACCACTGCTGTATTATGCTCCAGGACTCTCTGGGTCAGGAACTCGGACAGGCCACAGCACTCCGTGATGACTGCAGCCTTAGCTGGAAGACATGGAGGACTGGGTGACTTGAATGGCTGGGGGTTGAAATCTTCTGGAAGCTTCTTCACTCACTGACAGCCTTGGGCTGGGTTGACCAAAAGGACCTATGGATGGCCTCTCCATGTGGCTTTGGCTTTCCAAGACACAAGTGCTGGGTTCTGAGAGGAGGTGTCCCCAAGATAAAGCATCCTGAGAGTGTAGTTCCCAGAGAGCCAGGTAGAAGCTGCATGGCCACATGACTTAGTTTCAGAGATCACATAGCATGGCTCCCACCAAAACAGCCACCAGCCTGCTCCAATGCAAGAGGAGGGGGCGTGGCTCCACCTCTCAATGGGAGGAGTGTCTAAGAGTTCTGGTGCCATGTTTTAAACTGCCACACTGAGTAGAACAGGAAGCCTTCATTTATTGAGCATCTACTATGGGCTAGAGGCTTTGCATACATTGTCTCTCATTCCTCACAAGTGCCTTGAAGGTATTGTCATTATTTCTATTTTGCAGGTGAGAAAGTTGAGGTTCAGAGATGTCATGCAACCACAGGTCATTGGGACTCTGCACTATGTGATTCTTCCAGGGGGACATATTTCGTTCACTTATGGACAGAGCTGGGACCTTTCCTAGACTTGAGGAGACAAAGGGACAGACTGAGCCTTGCTCTGGAGAACACAGCACAAGCTCAGCCTGGCTTCCCTCAACTCGGGGTGTCTGAGGTCCAGGGGGAGCAGTCACTTCGCTGTTCCTAAAAGTCAGTCAAGGCCATTTGGGCTGAAAGTGCTGAGTAATTGCTCTTGTCCAGGCTAATTCAGCTTCCTAACCTCAAGGCTCAAGTCACTAGTGTGGAGTGCTTCAAATTAGCTGTAAAATTTCAATCCGGTGACTGAACTGCCTAAATTATCAAGTTTGCTCATTGCTAGTTGAATACATGCATAATTAATTTTTTCTAAAGTCTGGACTAAAAGCTGCTGAAATCAGATCTTTTTCTTGAATTAGATTCAAGTGTCACAGGGAAGTCTTTGGTTTTATGATGTAACCCAAAGCTGTGCATGCATTTAAAAATTTCTTAGCTGAGATCTATGCTACAGGCCAGGAATAAGTTCGAGGGCCCAATTCCTTTGAAAATGAGGTGACATTTTTACTAAGAGATGGACCCCGTCTCTATTAATGACAAATGTGAGTCACAGTATTGCTGTGACTGTTGATGTTGTCACCAGGATTGCCAGCTAACGTTGTTAAAGTCTTCCCGTGTACAGAGTGTTTTGAATGGACGCTCCCTGAAGGCAGAATTGTCTGTTCCATTTGCTGTGTTATCCTCAATAAGTAGGATAAATAGTTCCTGGCATAGCAGATGCCCACATGTTAGTGACATTAACATGTTAGCTAATTTTGATCCTAACTTGCCCCTGTAGAATATGAACTTTTATTAGTCCCATTTTATACATGAGGAAACCGAGGCTCACGAGGTTAGTGGCGCTTTCTGACGTCATGCACCCAGGTTTTCAGCCTCCTTTTTTCCTGAAGTATATGGACGTCCACAAGGGCTCACAAGATATTTCTGAGTTGAGAATCCACTCTTCCTGCTTTTAATCGGTACCATTGACTAATCGTTTGTATGTGAGTGTAGTGTTTTCGCTATGTTTAATGCATGGGGCTGCTAACCGAAAGGCCAGTAGTTTGAACCCACCACCCACTCCACAGCAGGAAGATGAGGCAGTCTGTTCCCATAAGGATTTACAGCCTTGGAAACCCTTTGGGGGAGTTCTGTTCTATCTTATAGAGTTGCTGTGAGTCGGAATTAATTTGATGGAAGTGGGTTTGTTTTTTCTTTTCTTTTCTAAATGGTGACATGATAGTTAAGTGCTTGGCTGCTAACCAAAAGGTTGGTAATTTGAACCTTCCTGTGGCTCTGCAGGAGAAAGATCTGGCAATCTGCTTCTGAAAAGATTATAGCCAAAAAGACCCTACTGGGTGCTTCTACTCTGTCTCATGGAGTCTATGCGTCGGCATTGACATGCACACAACACAGTGGCCGCAGTGCTGCACAGTAGGGCCTCCTGTGACGGTGGAACCATTCGACCTCTGTGCTGTCTGAAATGCTAGCCACTGACCACATGCCACCAGCAAGCACTGGCAATGGGACTAGCTCAACAGAGGAGCTAAACGTCAATTAGAATGAATTTAAGTGTCATCAGTGGCTGCCGTATTCTTCAACACAGCTCTATCATTTAAAAGTGTTAATGGGTGGATGGAATCCCTGGATGGAACAGTGGTTAGCATGTTCAGCTGCTAGTCAAAAGGTTGAAGGTTTGAGTCCACCCAGAGGTGCTGCTTCTGAAGAATGAGCCATGGAGCCCTATGGAGCCCAGGTCTACTCTGACACACGTGGGTTGTGTCCTGAGTCAGGATCAACTCACAGGCAGCTGTGATGGGGAGGCTGGATGGCCCCTTATGGACTTCTTACTCAATCTTTTGTACAGACAAGACCTGAGACCCCGAGAGGAAGAGACTTCCAGGGGCTCACTGTGAATTAACAGTGTGGGCCCCCCTCCATGGGCTCTTTCCTTTTATTGTGTGGTCATTGCTGGCTGGAAAGTTAGTTTCTCACTTCCCAGTAGTCTCCCAATTTCCCAAATTCCTTTCCTTTCTCTTTCTCCTTTGGCTGTGTTTGCTTTGACCATGTCACTGACCCCCCTTGCTGCTGAACCAAAGAAAGAAAACACACAAGGAAGTGAAAACTGACTCTTTCCTGCCTTGCCGGGTCTTTGGGCCATAGCTCAAGCTCCTGCAGCCTCACAGTGGCTCCTGCCTGCTACCTGTTGGCGTTGCAGCCACACCTCGGCCGTGACGAAGTAAGCCTCCATGCCTGGTGCGTCTCCCAGGGCCTGCTCTTGTCTGTCAGATGCTGCTATGCCCATTGCACAGGTGTGAAAATTGAGACCCAGGCAAGTCAGTGTTCATAGAGAATAAACCACGGTCTGAGTGCGGATGTGGGTTCATCTGCCTTCTATGGATGCTTCTCACCCAGTGAGGCTCCAAGGCAGTTGGGTCCAGAGCCTCTGCATACTCTTGGCTGCAAGGAAGAGAAAAGCCACTTGGAGTGACTCACACAATAAGGAAGTTCATGGGCTCGCAGTGGGAGGTGCAGAGCGGGTCGGATGCAGGGTCACCTCAATCCTGTAATAGCATCTTACCCTGAGGCCCAGGAAGCGCAGGACCTAAGGCCCACAGGACTTTAGATGCCCATAAAAATGGTTTAATCTGTTGCAAAAGAAGAAGGAAAATAGAACTTTCAGGTCAAAGAAAATGTTTTAATATATAACAGTATATTCATATTTATACCAATGTAGTTGTAAAAGAAGGAGCTCTGGTGGTATAGTGGTTAAGGCATTTGGCTGCAACGCCAACAGGTAGCAGGCAGGAGCCACTGTGAGGCTGCAGGAGCTTGAGCTATGGCCCAAGAGTGGATGGTTCGAACCCACTAGTTGCTCTGTGGAAGAAAGATGAGGCATTCTGCTTCTGCAAAGATTTACAGCCTTGGAAACCCAGCAGCGGGTCATGATAAGTTGGAATCCACTCGATGGCAGTGAGTTTGGTGTGGAGTCATAAAATACAGTGTTTGTTTATTCTTTTAAAGGAAGAAGAGGCCAAGAAGGCAAAAGTACTCAGGCCCATAAAAAATTATAGCGCGGTCCTGTCTAGTAACTCCAGCGAGCTTTTCTTCCGAGCTCATTGGCCCAAGTTTTCCAAGCACAGTCCTTCAGGGAGGTGTGTACTCTAATTAGCTTACTCTTGAGCCAACTGTGATCAAGAAGAATGGACTTAACCATGATTGGCTTAGAGGAATCCATCCGTATCCCATGTGGCAAGGCTGTTACACAATGGGGAAGGGCTGAGACCAAAGGAAATTAGATTTCTACCGGGGCTGGGGGTCCCTGGGTGGTGCGAAGGGTTAACATGTTCAGCTGGTAACTGAAGGGGTGGGGCTTTGAGTCTACCCACTGGCCCCCTCCCAGGAAAGGCCGGTCAGTCTACTTCTGAAAAATCAGCCATGGACAACCTTCTGGGGCACAGTCTGCTCTGAGACATGTGGAGTCGCCAGGGGTCAGCTTTGACTCGGTGGCAACTGTTTTCTCAAGAGGAGAGAAAGATGAATGCTGGGAAGGAGGCCAGCAGTGTCCACACCATCCAGGTGAAGAAACCTGGTGGGGAGAGGGTGTCGAAGTCATTGAGAGTGTGAGCCAAAGAGTGATCCCCTCTTAAGTTTGGTTTTGCACTGTAGACTTCAGGACATGAAATTACCTGGACTTCAAGGAACCCCATACGTGACTGTGCGTCCTGGGCTGAACAATCAGAACCGATCCAGGTGTAAATCACAAGGAACAAGACTTTAGGCTCCTGATCTGATCACTTGTGGTTTTCTTCTGTGAAAATGATCATTTTTAAATTATTATTAAAAACAATAGCATAAGTATGAAAAATGTCTATTTTCTGTTTACAAATAACTGTCTGCCTGTGAGTTGACCCCACCTCATGGCTGCCGTGTGTCAGGGGCTGTGCTCCAGGGGGCTTTCAGGGGCTGGGTTTTGGCAGCGATTGCCAGATCTTTCTTCCATGGCACTCTGGATGGACTTGATCCTCCAGTCTTTCAGTGAGCAGTGAGTGTGATAACCATTGGCACCTCCCAGGTAGTCTATTTATAAATAACCAAAACCAAACCATACCCACTGCCATCGAGTCGATTCTGACTTGTAGCAACCCCCATTGGGTTTACAAATCTTTATGGAAGTAGATTGCCTCATCTTCTCCTGCGAAGCAGCTGCTGGGTTTGAACCACCAACCATCTGGTTAGCAGCTAAATGCCTTTGGCACTATACCACCAGAGCTCCTTTATATGAACCCGCTCACCCACCAGCAAACTGCCATCGAGTCAGATCCAACTCCTAGCGACCCCTCCTTGGGTTTCTGAGGCAGTATCACTACTGAAGTAGTTTCCCCAGTCTTCCTTCCGAGGAGCAGCTGGTAGGTTTGAACTGCCAGCCTTCTGGTTAGCAGTCAGATGCCTTAGGCGCTGTGCCACCAGAGGACCCAGCTGTGGGGGGGGGGGAAAAAGCCAGGGGATGGGGGCAGCAGCTGCAGACGTGAGAGAGTGTGTGTGTCCACGCCCGTGGAGTCTTCTGAGCCGTACAGCAGGAAGCTGGGAGACCTGCAGGTAAGAGAAGGTGGCAGGTGGGTGACCCACACTTCGTCAAGCAGCAAAGCCTTGCCTTTTCCTCTAAGGGAAAACCGTCTGGGGAATTGTTGCCAGGAGGTGGTGTGGCGGGGCGGTGTGTGAGGGCGAGGAGGTAGGCTCCGTTTGCAGGTGTGCTTTGGATCGCCTGTGGAGCAGAGGGCAAGCAAGGTGTGACCACCTGGAGGAAAAGCCAAGCCCAGCAGCGTAGCTAATAGAAAAGCTTGGGAAAAGCAACAAATGCACTTTTTATAGAGAAGAGAAAGAGAGAAAGATGTGGCCACCAAAAGTGGGCAACTTCACAGCAAGCCTAGGGTTTGCAGTCAAGTGGTGCCCCAGAACTGGTAACCCCAGGAAGGGAGGTTCAGAGGAAGTTGCAGCCAGAAGCCTGTTAGGTCGTTGGTTACCTTCCTTTTTAAATGTAGGAATTTATTAGTAACACGTGGCTTTAGGACACCTGGGGGCGTAGTGACGTCCTGCTTCCGCGTCAGGGTTCTGGTTCTCCTCTTGCCTCTAATTCTTCTCTTCTCCCCTCCCCTCGTCTCCCGTCCTCTCTCCTGTTTTCCCCTCTTCTCTTCTCTTTTCCCCTCCCCCCTTTCCTCTTCCCCTCTTTGGGGGCATCCTTGGTCTTCATCCTTCTCATCTGTAAAATAGAACCAAAATGAAAACAGTTTATCATCCCAATGGGATCATTTTAAACACATGTAAGTTATTGTTGTTACATTTCGTGTCTGTTAACTTTGCGGAGTCTGTTCTGATCGAGGGCTGTAATGTGGTTAAGGGAAGCAGCCCTGAAATCGCTGTTCCAGGACCATCCTTATCTGATTGAAAGTTACTTGGCTACAGTTCATGGAAACACAATGTCTGGGATTGTTTTCTTCAGCTGATTGTCTGGTTGTAAAAGTCCAACTTCAGGCCCAATTGAGCACGTCACTGCAGGACTCCAGGCTGTGCCCCAAATAGCCCTGTGACCTTGGGCAAGTTGCTTAACTTCTCATCTGTGGAGTCAGCTCTTTCCTTGATAAAATAGAGCGGCAAGACTAGATGGTCTTTGAGGTCCCTTCTGGATTATTTGGTTTGTGATGTTTGTAGTTGTCTGAGCTTTTGGTTTCAAGGGACTGGCTGAGAGGCCTGGAACCCAACAATGGCCGTGGGACTTTGCGTATCATCAGCTGGCACGTGAATGACCTTCAGAGCCTTGACAGTGCTCATCTGTCCCTTACCCTGTGTGGACACTTCCTCGTCAGGTGTTCCGATTAGACCTGGGGGTGAGTACAGTTCACAACGCCCCGTGGAATCCAGTATTTCACAGGATTGTTCCAGATGATTCCTGAATTGGCCAGATGAACAAGAGGTTGGGGAATAGCTTATCCCAGCACTCTGCATCTTATTCATGGCACCCAAACCCTTGAAGTGCTGGCCTATTTCTTGGGGTGCATTGCGACCATTCCCCACAGTTTCCCACCCTGCATCCCCGTGACAGGCTTCTCATGGTCCGAGCAGCCTTCGTTGGTGGGGATGTGGCTGTTGAGAGAAATGTGGATGGATCACAGCTTGTCGGCTGCCTGGACTCCAGTCTCAGTAGCTTCTCCGAGGAGGGAGCCCAGGAGGCAAGATGGCTCAGAGCATCACGTGGGCATCTGAAATTTCACTCGCCTCGCCAAACTGACCTGTCAGTGACCGAGGCAAGCTTACCTAAAGCTGGCTCCCGCATTTTGGTTCAGCTGCCTTATCTTGTACAGTGAAGCAAAACTCAGAGCCTGTAAAACCAAAGAAAGCACGCAATGAGGGTCCCGGGTTCTCCTCTCAGTCTTCACTCAAGAAAAGGGAATTTCACAGTTAGGCAATTTAAAGTTCTCACTTCTTATTTCGAAGACAAGATGATCCCAGTGGTATGTTAGGAATCATTTCTTCATTATTTCTTTTCGGG
>NW_006921854.1:4634765-4700033 GCF_000298275.1 Orycteropus afer afer
TGGTAAGGGTTGTGAGGCTGGCGCACGACTAGGCAGTGTTTCGTTCTGTTGTCCATGGGGTTGCTATGAGTTGGAGCCCACTCGACAGCACTTAACAGCAACAACAACAACCTAACAACTTGTGGAGAACTTATATTGAGCCAGTCTTTTATAAGTACGGGCATTTGCATATTTTTATTCAGACCTCATAATCCTGAAAGATGAATATTATCATCCACATTGTACACAGAGGGAAACTAAGGTGTAGAGAGATTACTAATTTGACCAACATCACGCAGATAACAAGTGAAAGACCTGGTGACCTGTTATAAAGATTACAGCCAGGGAAACCTGATGGGGCAGTTCTCCTGATTAACATATGGGGTTGCTCTGAGTCGGACACAGTGGCACCCAACAACAGCACCAACGCAGGATTCAAGGCCAGGCTCGCAAGCTCCTCACTGAGTGGTGAGGCAAGTCTTTCCAAAGCCTGTGCTCTTTCTGCCCCACTATCTCTCTACATAGGAGCTCTGGTAGCATAGTGGCTAAGACACTTGACTGCTAACCAGAAGGCTGGCGGTTCAAACCCACCAGCCACTCCTCGGAAGGAAGGTTGGGCAATCCTACTTCCGTAGTGATACTGCCTCGGAAACCCAAGGAGGGGTCGCTATGAGTCAGGGCTGACTCGACGGCACATAACAACAACAACAATCTCTCTACATGGGAGCTCTAGTAGTAGCATAGTGCCTAAGGCATTTGACTGCTAACCAGAAGGCTGGAGTTTCAAACCCACCAGCCACTCCTCGGAAGGAAGGTTGGGCAATCTACTTCCATAGTGATACTGCCTTGGAAACCCAGGGAGGGGTCACTATGAGTCGGTCCTACTCAACGGCAGGGAGTTTTTTTAGATCTCTGTACATAAGGAGCACTGGTGGTGTAGTGGTTAAGGCATTTGACTGTTAACCAAAGGCTGGTGGTTTGAACTCACCATCTGCACTGTGGAAGGATGAGGCAGACTGCTTTTATAAAGATTTACAGCCTTGGAAACCCAATAGGGGTCGCTATGAGCCAGAATTGACTGATGGCAGTGAGTGGTTTATCTCCCTACATGGTAGGGGGTGAGGCACACTGGGTCTGAGGACAGGGAGTGGTGGGAGAAATAAGAGTATCCACAGGAGGTCAGCATAGGAAGCAGGGTCTCCAGGCAGTCTGGGACACGAATGTTGACGGTCTGGAGTTTCCTTGCCCTGAGTGGGTAAGCGGGGACATCTGTAGGGGTGGGGCCGGCGTGCATCATGGTAGCTGGGAGGTGGGCTGGGTCCCAGCCCTCTCTTCGGATCCCTTTGTATGTTGCCCAGCAGGATGTGCTGGCTTGGTCCCAGGTGCCCAGGGTGTGTCCTGGTTTGTCCCAGGGCAGTGCTTCCTGGGTGGGAGCAGAGCAAACTGGGTGTTGAGCCAGGACAGTGTCATGGGACAGTGGGGCTTGGGGCCCTGCCAGAGCATCGGCCGATCCCACCTCTCCTCTTTCCCCCAACAATATAGGTGGGGAAACTGAGGCCCGGAGGGAAGGAGGCCTCTGCTCAAGGTTTCCCAATAGATCAGTGTGCGCTGCCTTCTTGTCTGCGCCTGGCTTGGGCCCCTCACCTGGCCGGCCCTTCGTTCTCCATGAATTGGCCAGCGCCCCTGCAGTTCCCACCCCGTGCTTGGCCTTCTGGGGCTTCCCTCTGCGTCTGCTGCTGCCCAGCCCAGCTCCTGCCCTCCTCTTCCTCCCGCTCCGCAGCCACTCCCTTCCTCTCTACCTACTTCAGCCCCTCAGCTCTCTCTGTCTCTGTTACAACCACCCGCCTACCTTTTGTTTAATGTATCATCTCTTTTCTACAAGAAGACAGTATTTGAATGATTTGGATAATTGAAGTTTTTCTCACCCACCATTCTGGCCCAAATACCTCAATTTGTCAGGAACATGGGCTGGGACACCAGTGCCCCTTGTGGGGGCCAAGTTCTCTAGTTTGGTCCAGAGCAGCCTGTGAAGGTCAAAGGGCTTGTCTTCCCTTGTTCTGCACATGCTCTGGGGGTGAACCGACACCCCCATATCTGTGGCTGCTCAGCCTTGTACTGCTTTCCCACCCTGCCTAGTGCATCTGAAGGTGACGTTAAACTCCAAGGGCCCCTGTTGCTCTTAGAATCTTGCTCTCCAGCCAGAGCTCCCTGCAGCCCTGCCTATCTACTGTGCTGCCTCACGGGGACAGGAAGGCCCGACCTCTGCAGTTTGTGCCTTGGAATCTGGCTCGGCCACTTTCCCCATCCCTTCTGCACGAAGTACTTCCTCTGCACTGCGGATAAGAAGAGGGTTGTGGCCGGCAGAACATGGCGCTAGAGATGTCCATGACCTAATCTCTGACACCTGAGCATGTGCCGTATTACACAGCAAAGGGGACTTCGCAGGTGTGATGAAGTTAATGGTGCTGAAGGAGGAGATTATCCTAGGTTATCCAGGTGGGTGTGGTGGAATCATGAGGGTCCTACAGGGCCATGTATAGTTGAATGAGACACCGAGGAGGTGTGGTGATGGGAGCAGGAGTAGAGGCAGAGGTTTGAAGATGCCAGACTACTGACTTTGAAGATGGAGGAAGGGGCCATGAGCCACGGAATGCGGGCAGCCACGGAAGCTGGAAAGGGCAAGGAGCAGAGGCCGCCCTGGAACCGCTGCAGTTCAGTCCAAGCGGGAGGTGGCGTCAGGGAGCCGGGGCTGGGGCCAGGTTACCTGGGGCTTTGGGAGCCACTGTAAGGACTTTGGCCTTGACACTGAGTGAGATGAGGCACGTGGGAGAATGTTGAGCCGAGACGTGGTGTGATCTGACGTCTGACCTAACTCTGAGCCTCCTGAAGACAGGGCTTGGTCTTAGTCATCTTCTTTTCCCCAGAAACTTGCCGAGACCCTGGCACGTGGCTGCATCCACCAAACATTTATTGCTTTCTCCCCTCCCTCTAAGGGCCAGAGACTCTGGTTTGGTGGTTACACAAAATACTTGAGTTGGAGATGGGCTACCGAAAGCGTGGCCAGGTTCTTGAAACATGGGGAATGTGCTAATGATGATCAGATGTGGGTCACTGAAAGGAGACGTTTTTCACTTGATATGCCTGCTGTGGCATTTTGTATCGTGTTGGTGGCAACACACAGTGTTCGTCTTAAAACCTTCTAGTCAGTTGTCTCATATTTTGATTTTAAAAGTGTGCGTTTTTAAGGCCAGTCCATACAGTATCGATCTTCAGACTCTCAGTGTGGTTGATATATTGCAGAGATAAGCGGCCATTCCTGCTCCGTGAGGCTCTCAGCCCCGGATATCTGTCTGCACGTTATTATGGGGAGGCATTGATTTTTGCCTGCTATGGTATGCCTTCTCTTTGAGGAAATGAAAATCATGGCAAATGAAAAGCCATTTTTCAAAGTGACTTTGATTTTTGGAGTTTGTGATTCAAAAACGAGGCCTGAGAGAGGCGGTCCTAATTTTCCGTGATAATTATGTGGCTCGCATGGCAAGGAGCACATTTCTTACTGAAGGAGTCCTTAGTTGGCCCACGGGGTGTGATGATCAGTGACCAGGGTCGCTCTCATCCTGTAAACCCAACCAAACCAAACTCACTGCCGTCGAGTGAAATCCACCTCATAGCAACCCCTCAGTTCACAAGGCACTACTCTGCTGCTTCCAAGCCCGCTGAGGTGGAAGGTTCACCTCCTATCGTTCTGTCTAGGAATAGAGGCTCAGAGAAGCAGCGTCTCTTTGCCGCAGTCATGCAGAAGGATGCGAAGTCTGTCGGGATGTGATGGTTCTCTCGAGGGCCTGAATAAGACAAGACTAGTGTTCTTAAGGCAAAAATGGTTGCAGGGCCACACGGTGCCTTAGTAATGGAGCCAGGACTCAGAACTGGGGGGAGAACGGGGGTGGGAGCCCCTCTAGCCCTGATTCCCTCTGTAACCAGCTGGGCATCCTTAGCTGGGGAACTCACTCAACCTCTCTGAGCTTCAGGGTCCCTTCTCTAAAGTGGGAATAATTGTCCCTGCACTGCTTCCCTCCCTGGATTGTTGCGTGATGCACAGCAGGTAATGGACTTGGAAGTGCTGACCAGCTGGTAAAGGGCTCTTCATGAATTGAGGGGAATTGCCGCACAGGCGAGAGCCTTGCTTGGAAAGTCTGTAATTTCTGCAACGGTAATAACAATGATAGCTCCCTGCTCCCTGGCCCCGGCATTGAGCCATTCCTCTGTGCCAGCCACAGTGCCTAGTGCTTTACATGGATGGTCACATTGAATTCTGACTACAGCCCAGTTAGGTGGGCACTGATGTCAGCACACTCCTTTTGTGAGTGAGGAAACTGTGAGTGAGCGGGCTCTGTATGCCTTTAAAAGCTTGTGAGTCTCAGTGCCTTCCAAGAGTGAGGACAGGTCCCCAGACTGCACGGTGCAAGCCCTGGCTTCACTCACGGAAGGCTGTAAGGATGAAGTGTTAGGCCTCAGGTCACCTCGTGCCAGGGGCCCAGAAGGATTCAAACTCAATTCAGAGGGTTCCTTTCTGCCTCTTCTACAATAATCATCTGCTCTTACTCCCTGCAGACTCCCCCCGCCCCTGCCCATTCCATTTAAAAACCAGGTGGTTGGGAAAGAGACATTGACAACCAACTGCCAAATGCATTTTAAAAAATCTGACATTAAAAAACCATAAAAGACATTCTTAAGACAATTGGGAAATCTTAAACACGGATTTTATTTCGATACATTTTTAAAAAATGTGTAGTAGCAATGCTGTAATATGGGAGAGTTTTCCTCATCTTAGGAGATGCAACCCAAAGTCTAAGGGCTGAAGTGGTCTTATGTTTGCAACCTACATTCAAATAATTCAGGGGTAAATTACCAGAGAGAAATAAAGATGCAAATTGGCAAAATATTAATAAATGGTGAATACAGGAGAAGTATATGGGCATTAATTTATGTTCTTTCAACTTTCCTGTAGATTTGAACATTTCAAAATATAAGAAGCAATGGAGAGGGGGACAATCGAAGGTTTGGGAGAGGACTGGCATTTGTAGAATGCCTTCTGTGGCAGACCTTGTGCCAGGCCCTTACCCGTGCTGTCTCATTTGTTTCTCACAGCCTCTCTCTATGTGGTAGATGTCATTGTCCCCATTTTGCAAATGACCTAAGGAAGCACAGAGAGGGTGAGTGACCTGCAGAAGGTCACACAGCAAGTGAGTCAATAAGCTGCAAATCGCAGGCTCTTCGTGAAGTTTTCAGCTAGACCATAAACAAATCCTCCTCCCTCCACTGCCTTTAACCTTTCCCCTTCCATGGCGGCAGTGCATACAAAAATTACTTTTTAATATCCCAAGAGAAGCCCTAAAGGCTGAGTGAAAAAGTCTCAACACTGTTAATCAGAAGGCAAGAAAACAGGAAGTCTTACCTATGGAAACCTTCCTCCGCTGACCAGGGTTCCCACAGGAAGGGGAGTTGCGGGGAAAACAAATGTTGACATTTGATACCACAGGAGCACCAATTTAAAAAAGCATTTTAACCAAAATTGACTCCACAAAAATCAATATTGAAAAATCAGCCTTGGATTCTGAAATATCAGTCTCTGGATGTTTATTGACTTGGGTAAATGTTGGCATTTTACAGCCCAGAATTAAAATAATAGCATTTTGGAGCCAGACAATCTCTGAGATCATCCTGTTACCTGCTAATATCTCTTTCTGGGCTCCACTTAGCTGGACATTGTTTTTATTATGTTTAATTATCTCCTCTTAAACTGTGTTTAATTTTATAAATCTCCCTCCTCTCTTGGTCTCATGGGCACAAGGGCTAATAAATACCTTCTTTTGAAAAAGAAGAGCCTGGTGAGGCTTCAACCAAAGCTGGCATTTCATAGAGGAGCAAACTGCCCCAAAGAGGGGAGGGACTTGCACAGATCCCGGACTCGAGGGCCAATCTCTCTGGAGGCCTGGGGGCTTCCACCGCATCGCTCTTTGTCTTCCGTCCTTTCTTTTCCGGAGGTCCTCAGTGATGTGTGTCGAGGAGTTCCTGGCTGACATACGTGCTCAACACACCCTGCAGCTAACAGAAAGGTGGCGGGTTCAAGTCCACCCAGACCTGCCTCAGAAGAGCGGCCTGGTGATCAGCACGCCCAAAATCAGCCATTAAAAGCTGTCTGGAGCACAGGTCACCTCCGACACACATGGGGTCACCAGGCATCAGAGTCAACTCCCTGGCAGCTGGTTGGTTGGTTGGTTGGAGTCTAAAGGAGCTTGTCCACCAGGACGTGGTGGTGAGAAGTGGGCATCAGGTACACTGATGTCCACAGAGATGCTTTGAGTAGCCTCGAGAGGAGGAGAGAGGGGAGATAGAGGGAGCGGAGCACAGCAGACATGTTTTCCTTCTGATGGAAGCATTTTCTGTCGTGGCTTTAGGATTAAGATGCAGAGCACGCCATTAAATTAGAGATACTATTGTTCCATCGCAGCATGTTTTCATCTGCCTAATTGAATACCACACACAGCCCCCCAACTATTGTGATTAGACGATCCCCGCAAAGTCAGGGTGACAAAACGGGCACGAGACTAGCAATTACGCAGCCCTGGCTCCCCTTCTGAGGGCCCTGTTATTAAGGCATTAACAGGGTCTTGAGGAACAAAGGTGGATGCCCTTCTTGGGGCCTGAGGATCCGTCAGCCCCGGGCTGCACAGCCTTGGTCTGACAGCTGGGAGGATGCAAGTAAGAGTGACGTTTCTTAAGGCGGCAAGAACAGCTCTCTCTTTGGAGCACTGCCTGTGTACCAGGCTCTGGGCTGTGTTTTCCATGGACATGTTTTCTTTCAGGCTTCATGACAACCTGATAGGATGGATGTCGTCTGCATTTTACAGATGAGGAAACTGAAGTCAGACAGGTAGGAGGACTTGCTCAGTGTCACACAGCAGCAGGTCGTGGAACAAGATTGGTTAAGTCCAGGGCTGGCCTCACACTAGGGCATTGTGAAGGGGATGCCAGTACCCTGGTGCCACCCGAAGGGGCCGCCACTGAGCAGTTTCTGTTAGCCCTCACAGTTGCCATCTCCAGCTGTGCAAAAGCATTCAGCGAACTAAAACGGATCCTTTCGTATTTGGGAGCCTTCCTGGGTCAGAACAGATGGCGTGATCTTGCTCTGTCGAGTGCAGAGAAGAAACAAAACCAAAACATGGCTCTGGGAGCATCGTGCACCAAATGTCATCAGTGAAAAGCCAGGAAGGAGGAGCTGTGATTTTCATGTAGTGTTATAATGTGTTAAGTAAAAGATGAACAGGCTGGCCTTGTGCTTTTGAGCTGATATTATGGTAAAGTGATCTAAAGGACGCTGTCAGATGTTCGGGCTGGGCACAGTGTCAGGGCTTGCCGTAGGCACTGTTTTCCGCAGGTCCACCTCTGTGGTTTGCCCAGTGTGGTCAGCTCTTTCCTGATTCCCTGCCCTTCCTGAGGCTGTTCCTGCAGCCTGGAATCCTAACCAAGCCCTCATCCCAGCCACCCACTCAAGGATGAGGCAGGACTCAGATCTCACCAGGACTCTGAGCCTGACTCCCGCTGCAACTGCAGCTTTTTTGAGTAGCAGACAGTCCAGGTGTCCCGTATTCACTGGAGGAGTGGTGAGGGTTCCAATGATATTGGCTCGAGATGATCTAATCAGGGGATCAAAGCCAAGGAGATCCATTTAGGAACCTGAATTGTCTGATTGTGCAAATCAACCGGAAAATTCTGTCTGTCTGCTGCTCCCTGCACAGAATCTTAGTATTTTTGTGTGGCCATAGCAGTGTGTCCAACATACATGCTTTCATTACGATTCCAGCAACCACAAGAATGTAGCCGTGAAACAAGCTTCGGAACTCATAGAGGTCCGTGGGGCCTTCAGTAAAATGCTGTGGCCTCGGCTTTCCCCAGGCCTTGTTTGTACTCCTTTCTGATTGCTCTTCAGTCCTTTTGACTCTCCTGGACCTTCTCAGACCCCCCTTTTCTTTCTCTGTGTCCTGTCTCACCTCCTCTCCGGAACCCTCACATCTTCCAGGTGCAGCTTGGGTTTCTCTTACCTTGGTACCCCAAGGACCCAGCCCAGAGCTGTCACCCATACGTGTTGAACTTGCTGCCTGGTTTAGTATTCAGACATGCTTGTGTCTGACAGAAACTGGCGACCATCCCTGATAAAGAGGATTTATTGTGGTGAGTTGGGAAGTTGTTTAAATGCCACCTG
The DNA here is from genome assembly GCF_000298275.1 of Orycteropus afer afer. Taxonomy (NCBI): domain Eukaryota; kingdom Metazoa; phylum Chordata; class Mammalia; order Tubulidentata; family Orycteropodidae; genus Orycteropus; species Orycteropus afer. The sequence goes on from NW_006921854.1 coordinate 4,643,008, forward strand.
GCACTGCGTGACTGTGGCCCTGGTCTCGTTTAAGCCTCTGGGATGTGCATGTGGAGAGGCTCTGGCCGACGTGGCTGTACCTGGGCAAGACTAAGCTGCAGATACTTAAAGGGAAACAGGCTGTCACGAGACCGGGATGGACAACGGTCCTGCGTTCCAATGGCAGGGGCGTTAACAGTGCCTAACCCACAAACGGTCGTTTGGTTTTAACATTTGGAAAATGGAGTCAGAGAGTGGTGCCTCACTCACCCAGAGGGCTTGGTTCCAGCCACCTCAACCATCCAGAACCCAGACAGGAATCCGTTGGTCTCTGATCAGCTGAAATAGGACACTTATCTTCATACTCATTCAGTTGACGTGTGAATGTTCTGTCCAGGTTTCAGTCAGTGTCTGGCTGAACTGCTTTATGTGCTGTTCTGGGCAGCAGAGCACACAAACCAATTAGGAGCAGGTGGTCGCTAGATAGGAGGCCCTGGGTGGCACAAACAGTTCAGCACTTGGCTACTAACCAGAAGGTGGGCAGTTCAACTCCAGCCAGAGGCACTGTGGACACGAGTCCTGGAGCTCTGCTTCTGAGAGATCCCAGCCATCGATGACCCCATGCAGTGCAGTTCCGCTCCAAAACACATGGGGCTGCCATGAGCCAGAGTCGACCTGATGGCAGTAGGTTGGTTGGTTGGTTTGTAGAGTTGATGGAGGCAGGTAGCAAGAAGTGACAGCTTACCACTCAACCCAGAGGATGAGAGAGGAAAAAACGATCAAACAAAGATCTAAAGACTAAAATAACATTTTGGGAAGTTAACATGTAAGGCAGACTAGTGTGTGCGCGTAGACACTCTCTCTCTCTCTCTCTCTCTCACACACACACACACACGCACACACACACACACCCCTGGTACCTTTCAGCAGGCTTCATGTGTTCCTGGCAGGCACATGACTTGATTTTCATAATCATCTGCTGGGTTTGGGTATTTCCTTCACCTGCCCGAACCTCTGTTTCCTTATCTGTACAATGGAAATTATTGTGTTTCTGTGAGTCAGACACTGCTCTTAGCTGTTTATGTGTGTTGATCTATTCTCACAGCTTACTAGGAAGAAAGTGCTGTATTAGCCCATTTTGCATGGGAGGAGACTGAGGCACAGAGCAGCTGCAAACCTGCACATCCACCTAGATCACAGCTTCGGAGCCAGGCAGCGGGCCCCTGCGCCCATTCCTGACCAGGGCTGTTATCCTGGGAGCAGTGAGCCTCCCTTCCAAACAGGGCTGCAGAGAGGGTTTAATTAAGGACTCCCGAAGGCACCCAGCACAGTCCGTGGCACACACCTAGTGGATTCAGATGTCTCATTGAAAGGACGGGCTGTGTACAGGTCTCGTTTGTTTAGGGAAGCTGGGAGCCGACGGGGATGAGATTTGGTGGAAGGGAGGGAGGAAGAGCACTGATTCCCTCCTTTATATGTGGCTATGTCATTAGTATTTCCTATGTGTTGCTTTGCAATTCAAACAACATTCTTTGCGGGAAAGAAGGAGTAATAAACAATAAGAAACAGTATCAATAATAAAAACCTGCAGGCAGATGTGGATTGCTTTGTAAAAATGCGTCTCTCAAAAAACACTGGGAAGTTTAGACATTGTAAGAGAAAGACTAATCTAGAAATTCACTTCCAGGGAACAGTGGGTGCTGTTGACTGGTTCCGCTGTGGACACGGCCTGTGATTGTGCTGAGATGAGCTTAGGGTCTTGGCTAGTTTTCTATCCTTCTCACTCTGGAAGGCTCTGTGACCTCTGAGGTCTATCACTGGAGTGTTCAGTTCACTTTCAGGGACATTAAGGGAGGGAGGTAGAGTGGATGAGCTACCCAAGGGCTGAACTGTGGAACAGGGCTAGGGGAGCCACGAACTCCTGTGGAGGCATTCGGTAGAGGCATGGTGGAAATGGTGCTTCACTTGGTACTAGAAGGAGGAGAGGAGTTTTGAGAGGAAAGGCTTCAGGGCAGGGAGGCTGTTTGAAACTCAGGGAACATCGTATGCCAAAGTAAATGGAGGAGCTTTATTCATCCTAAAAATCTGTTTCTGACCAGTGAGACTACAGAGACGTTATGAAAAAGAACCAGCCCCTGGGTGCATTGGTCTCAATTCCTGACCACATTCTGTTGGGCTGATGTCTTCCTTCTTTCTCTCCCTCCCTTAAAAATGTACCCCAAAATATTTCAAACATGCAGGAAAAAACTGTATAATAAACCCCCTTATAATGACAACGTAGAAAAAATATGAACATATTCCCACCAGATCTTGTTTTTTAAAGAACTAAGACGTTGCAGAAGGAACTCTGGTGGTGGTGTGTCTAAGGCAGTTGACTGCTAGCCAGAAGGTTGGTGGTTCCAACCCACTAGCAGCTCTGTGGAAGGAAGATGGGGCAACCTACTTCCGTAAAGATTTATCACCTCAGAAACCCAGTGGGGATCGCTGTGAGTTGGAATCGGCTTGATGGCAGTGAGTTGGGTTTTTGAGTTTTGAAGATGTGGCGGATACCGCCCGAGCCCCTTTCTGCTTTCTCAATCCCATCTCCCTCCACAGAGGTGACTGCTGCCTAGAAGGCGGCTGTGCTGTTTCCTTCTGTCTTCACACTTTACTGCAGATGCACGCGTCCATCAACAATATACAGTGTTTTGAAAACTGTCTAAGTCTCATCCTCTACATAAATTTCTATAGCCTGTTTTGCTATACTCAGTTTGTCTTTTAATATTGTTGTTGTTGTTATGTGCCATTGAGCCGGCCCTGACTCATAGCGACCCCTCCTTGGGTTTCCAAGGCAGAATCACTACAGAAGTAGGATTGCCCAACCTTCCTTGAGAGGAGTGGCTGGTGGGTTTGAACCACCAGCCTTCTGGTTAGCAGTCAAGTGCCTTAGGCACTATGCTACCAGAGCTCCTTGTCTTTTAATAGGTAAACTGAATTGATTTGTATTTATTGTGATGACTGTTGTATTTCTACCATCTTATTTTGGGTGTTCATTCTACCACCTCATTCTTCTCCATCTGCTGACTTGGTTTTATCCTTAAAAAGTTTAACATGTATTCAAAATTATATTTATTTTCCTACTAAAATTATTCAGTATCTTTCTATTCTGTTGAATCTGACAAAAATTATCACTGTGTCTAAAAGCTTCCAGATATCTGCTCCTATTTCTGATTGTTTCCTAGAATTTGATTTCACCAATTTTGTTTTGTTTTGTTTTTATTGTGATTTGGGTGAAAATTTACTGAGCAAATTCACTTTCCATACAGCAGTTCACATACACTTTGTGTCATGACATTGGCCACAATTTACCACAATGCAACAGCTCCCCTCTACTTCCTCCCAATAGTTACCTCTTCCCTGTGTCCATCCCTCCATGCACTCCTGCCCCCTGAGCTGTCTCCCTGTGCATAAGCAGCCCTTCTTTCTTCCATGATTGTTCTCTCCAAGGAGTGTATCTACCTTAGGTAAATGTTCAACTTATATGCCTGTCTTTTGTTTGGCTGGAAACCACAGGTGTGGGTTCAATTCCAGACCTGAAGGGCAGCTAGGGACCATAGTCTCAGTGGTTCCACCAGGCTCAATCAGACCAGCAAACCTGGTTCCCCACCTTTTTTTTTTCTCCAAATGATTTTGAGTTTTGTTCCACATTGTTATCCCTCTCTATCAAGGTCTCCTACATAGATCTCCTTCCAAGTGGATGACAGTGATAGTTCTTCTGATCTCATAGTCGTATAGGCTGAGGATTGCATGGTGATTTCACCAATTTTTACACAAAACAATTTAGTTATTATTTTTGGTTTATAGTTAATAATTAAATTAACAAACAAATTTTACTACTGTCTTTGTTTCACTTGGTTTTTGCATTCCTCTCCTTCCTCTGGGTTTACTTTTCTTTTTGCTGGGTTCATCCTTAAGTTATAGTCAGTGCACAGAATGAGGGTCAGGATGATAAACTATTAATATTTGAATGTCTAAATATTTCTTTGTTTTTTTCCTTACTCATGAATGATAGTTTAGCAGGGTATAGAATTCTAGGTAGACAGTTATTTTACCTCAGAATTTTGTCTTTTGGATCCTGTGTTGCTGATGAGAGGTCTGTGTCCATCTAGTTATTGAGTCTTTATAAATTATCTATCTTTTTCTGGTACTCTTGAGGTCTTTGGGCCCAGATTGCTTCTGTCCTATTTTATTGGCCAAATGAAGTCACAAAGCCAGTCCACATTCAAGAGATGAGGAAGTAGACACAACCTTTGGATGGAGGAGCTACAGAGTTCTATCAGAAGGGCCATTGATGCAAAAAGAGATTAGGGCCATGGTTGCAATCAGTCTGTCATGCTGTTTTGCCTCCTCTTGCCACCCTCAGCATATGGCTTCATATGGACTGCTGCCCCAGACAACAACTAGTATAACTTTGTTCTAGTCTTGTCTTATGGTTAGATGAGGCTTCTCTCCCTGTTCTGCTCCAGTTTTTGACTTCAGATACTGAGGCTAGTTCTGTTCCTCACTTGCCTCAAATGTGGCTCTAGCCTCCTTCCTCTCCTGGGACCACTATGATTGTCTGTTACCCTGAAGGATTCTCACTCCCAGGTGCCTTTGGCTGTTCTGCATCCAGAGCCTATCTGGCACACAGCTTCATCTTCACTTCGCATATTGTGGGTGGTTTTTTTTTTTTTTTCTCCTCAATACTTTATCTTAAAGCATTGAATTGCTAACCAAAATGTCAGCGGTTCGAACCCACCAACCGCTCCATTGGAGAAAGATGAGGCAATCTGCTTCTGAAAAGATTTACAGCCTTGAAAACCCTTTGGGACAGTTCTACTCTGTGCTGTAGGGTTGCTATGAGTTGAAATCAAGTCAGTGGCAGTGAGCTTTATTTTTATTTATTTATTTTTTTTACTTTATTTTCCCTTAATGCTATGTCTTTAAAGTTCCTGTTTTTGTATTTCAGCTCTTATTGCTGGGTGTTTGGTACAATGAGGAGGAGGGAGGCCTCAAAATGTGAATGTAATTTGCAGTAGTACCTTGGCTGGGATTGTGGTGTTTACTTGCTATATAAAACCGTCTGCTTGTCACATTCTCCAGGAATGTGTTTGATGAGTTTGTGACAGGCACGTTAAAATATACATACTTGTGAGAGTAAGAACCAAAACTCAGACTTTCACGGTTAGGAGGGGCCCTCTAGCAGTTGAACCTGTCCAATATCTATCCCACAGTTAGGCATCCCACCTCTACCTGGCCACCTTCAGGGATGGCTGCCCTACCACCTGTCCATCTTGTCTCTGAATCTGATATCTAAAAAATTCTCCTTCAGTTCAAATTTGCCTCCTCATAGCTTCTCTGCTCCAGGCTTCCCGTCCTGGTTCTGGTTCTTCCCTCTGGAACCAAACGTGTGTCTGTGCCCTCTGGTTCTGAGAGACTTCAGAGTTGTGAAAGCCAAGACTGTGTCCCAAGGGACATCTTCTGAAGGCTGAACAGCTCCAGGTTCTGTAGCCAGAACTCGTGCGATATGATTGCCCATCCTGTGCCCACACTGCCTGCCTCCACCGGACATTATACAGATTGGCACCCTTACTCACTAGTCAGGGCCTGGGAAGAGCCTTGAAGGTGGATTTGGATGGACCTACCCGAACCCAAGCAGGCTGTCTCCACCCTCCTTGATTCTGGAGCCCATTCTTCTGTCTGTGTGGCCACGAGCTATGTTGTGAGATCGACTCCCACGGCCCTTCAGTTGAACGTTATTCATTCATTCATTCTGTAATGCAATGTTTCCCAAATGCTGTCTTTGATCCAGTTTTGAATTCCTGGCTAGAGGCTGCTCAGTTTTCCTTGAGCAGCTCATTAAGTCCATTCTCCAACCTCATGGCTAAGCCCAGCCTCCACGTCTGGGTTTCTGAGCATCAAACACCTTGCCTGCACTTCCCTTGTTACTCCAGAGCACAGGAAATGTTTCCATCCCTGGGGCAGCCAGCTTCTTTGGAACTGCCAGGCCACTGTCACCCTCCTGACCCTGACAACTGACTCAGGGTCCCTCAGTGCCCATGCAGACTTAGTGGGTGGCTGAGAGAGCACCACGGAGAGGTTGAGGACTGAAGGGCCCTGCAGCTGGCACCTGAATCAGCCTGGAGCCCACTCTCCACAGCTCCACTCTCCTGAGGAGGGCCCCCCTTGGCACCCTCTTCCCTGGAGTATGCCCTCCTCACTGCCGTGTGCTCACCTTGGAGCTTGGCCCTTTAACCACAGTCTTGGCCCCTCCTGCTTAGGACTTAGGGATCAGCTCACTTGGATGGGTTATGGCTGGGGTGGGGGTGGGGTGGGGGGTGGGGTGTGAGCTCTGTTGTGGAGGAAGCACCATCCAGTTAAATGTCAGGACATCGGTTACCACTCCCCCTGCACTTTCTCCTGACACGTGGGTTGGCGTCCCTGGGTGGTGTAAATGGGTAACATGCTAGGCTGCTCACTGAAGGCTTAGACATTTGAGCCTGCCTAGAGATGCCACCTAAGAAAGGGCTGGTGCTCTGTTTCCAAAAAATCAACCATTGAAAACCCATGGAGGACGATTCTCCTATGACACACAGGGTCACCATGACTCAGAGTTGACTTGATGACAGCTGTTTTTCCAGTGGCATGGATGTAAGGGGAAGAACATTCCAGGTGCAAGACGTTTATTTGGTGAAGACACAGTTGGGAAAAGATGTGCTATGTGGAGAAATGGCAGCTGCAAGATGACTGTGAGGCAGGAGCCTGGGGAGAGGCTAGAAGAAACATGGGGCGGCTGGGATGCCAGTCTGGAAAGGACAGAACAGTGATTTGTAAGAAATGACTCTGTTTCAGCGGCAGGGATCCTCTGTGATGCATGTTGTATGCACTTTCTTCTTCTTTTGAGGAAAGTGATAATAAAAGAAAACAATGTTAGCAGGTACACAGTGCCGAGGATGTATGGGGCCTTGTTCCAAGCAGTCTGTCCATATTTACTCATCACCCTCGCATCAACTCTAGGAGGGTAGATGCTGTTATCCCCACTTTACAGGGGAAGAAATGGGGTACTGGGAGGTTAAGTGAGGTGTCCCAAGGTCTCTTGGCTAATAGACTAATGTCACATTGTTTGAAGCGTAACGTAAAAGAAGAATTGATAGCAGTAGGGCATCCTAGAGAAATTCCTCTCCATAGCCCCACAAAGCAGCAGGAATCTCTTTCTGACCTCCTGGAAGATCTGTTAAGGAGCCCTGGTGGTGTGGTGGTTAAGTGCTTGGCTGCTTTCCGAAAGGTGGGCGGTTCGAATCCACCCAGCACCTCCGTGGGAGAAAGACCTGGCAGCCACAAAAAACCCATGGGGCAGTTCTGCTCTGTCACATGAGATTGTATGGGTCAAAACCAACCCTACGTACCTAACAGCAACAACAAAAGATACATTAAGAACAGCAGGTGACAACTCAGATGTCATGGCCATTGCTGACTCTCAGGCAGTGCTTGTGAGTTTATCGATCATGTTCCTGTTGACATCACTCACACCTTTCTATAAAGCAGGTGAGAGTCCATAACACTGAGATGCAGATGGAAGCCTAGGCTCATAGTGGTGGCTGGCCACTGCAGGTCTGCCCTGGACAGTGTGGCTTGCACTGGGACCTCCTCAGTCCACCCCAGCCCCTTCTGGAAAGCTGTGTTTTCCCTAACCTCTCCCTTCTGGGGCTTGCGGCCCCTGAGGCTGGCAGGGTGTGTGAAGTTAGCTGCCTGACCTGGGGTGGTCTGGTCACTGCACTGCTCCACACATCCCTGCCCAGGCCCCGGACAGGAGGCAAGGATGCAGTTTTGCCTCATCAGCACCCTATCTTTGCCCTTGAAGGAGGACTCCTACCCCAAAACTCCAAACCACACAAACACACACTGCTGTAATAGAAGAATAAAAGAAGTGCTGGAAGGCTCAGTAGGAATCTTTGGTGAATAACTGCAACCACGGGCAGACCAGATGCAGAATCAATTATAAAAGTTCCAGGAGTAAACTTCTCCTTTTTCTTGTCACCTTTTCATTTATTTGTCTCTTCAGTTGCATCATCTTAAGCTTGTTGACAATTGCTTCCTTGTCATTTGGGACAATGAGTGGGGAGACTAGGACGGGAGGGACATTGTCGGTCTTGACCATTCGCCCCCAATGCCAGTGAGGTGCTCAATCATTATCTATTGATCAGTGGAAGAATCTGATTGGAGCAAGAGCTCTGCAACCAACTAGCCATAGGTCCTCAGGAAACTCGCATGACCTCTCTGAACCAGTTTCCCCACCTGTTGGGTAGATGTGCGTTCTGTTCATGTCATAGGTGATTGTGGGAGTCAGAGGGACAGTGTAACCTGAAAGGGCCCTGAGGAATCTTTACTGCCAGCATCAGTACTACAGTTGTTAGCACTAGTATCTGGTTAGCATTCAGTCAAGGCACATTGAAGGGAACAGTCTTCCAGTGGGTAGTTCCAACCCATGAAGGTGTTGTCAGGGGTTGCTCGATCCGTCAAGCCCTGTCGGAGGGCCTACCCTGTCCTCCAGGATGTTCGTGGTTTAGTGGTAGAGTCCTTGCCTTCCATGCAGGAGTCCTGGGTTGGGTCCCCGGCCAGCGCACCTCACACACAGCAACTACCCATCTGTCATCGCAGGGTCATGTGTTGCTGCAATGCTGACTGGTTTTGAGCAGAGCTTCAGAAGAAGACAGACTAGGAAGGAAGGCCTGGTGGTCTCCTCCTCCAGATCAGGCCATCAGCAGCCTATGGATCCCAGCAATTGAATTCTCAGTTGATCGTGGGGATGGTGCAGGCTAGGGCAGCATCTCAGTCTGTTGTGCACGAGCTCACTGTGAGCTGGGGGCCGACTCAACGGCAGCTACCAGCAGAACCCTGTGCCCAGCCTTTTCCCATCGCAGATGGAGGGGCAAAGCTTGGAGAACACCATCATTAGGAACCTAAAGGGTGGGGAGTAGCCACTTCAGCCAAGGTAAGGGGAGTGTTGGGTGCAGACCAACACCCTGAGAACTTTGGAGAACCTGCCATCTTTGAGGTCCCAGAGATCCCCACCGGTGTCCTGTTTTGCAGACATGCAGTGGCTCAGTAATGCCTGTGGAATGGATGTGTGTGTGGCGTGGGAGGTAGGGAGAGGGGGCATTGAGGAGTGCTCCCTGGCAGAAAAACGAGTTGGAGTCTCAAACCTTTAATGTACATTGATCATCGGGGATGCTTATTAAAAATGGAGCAGCCCTGGAGTCTGATCTGGTGGGTCTGGGATGGATGTGGGGAAGCTGCATTTTAACCAGCTACGCAGGTAGCTCTGACTCATCGTCCACAGATGTCTTGGAAAAACACTACCCTGTGCCTGGGGTAGGATTCCATGCCTCAGCTTCCAATTATCGAAACCCAGGAAACAGCATCTGCACAGGGCACAATGGGGGAGCACCAAGGCCAATTCTGAGTGGACATAATCTTGGTGCACATTGCAGGAGGGTTCTTGGGTTTTAGTGAAGTCGACTTGAGTCCGTTACTCCACGCTGCTCTAATTACAGTCCCAGAAGCTCTCAGTGGGAAGCAAAACCCAGAATTTTCTTTCTGAAGATCTTGTGTGCTGCCCTGGAAGAGCTGTTTTGCAAAATTAATCAGCTTTGGGCTGGTTTCTTATCCTGAGCCGTTTGGGATTTCTGCACTGCGGTGAGAGGATGCACATACAGGGAGAATCATTGCTTCTCATTTCAGTTCCCAGTGCTCCGACTTACCACCTCTGATGTTCCAGGCCCAGGCAGAAACATCTGAGACGGATCTCTGCCCTTGAGCGAGGACTCCCACCCCAAAACCCCAAACCACACAAACACACGCTGCTGTAATAGAAGAATAGAAGAAGTGCTGGAAGGCTCAGTAGGAATCTTTGAAGAATAATAGCAACCACGGGCAGACCAGATGCAGAATCAATTATAAAATTTGCAGGAGTAAACTACTCCCTAAAAAGTAATTAGAAATATTAAATTCCTCCTTCTCCAGCATGAATGAATGTTGAGTATTGAGAACACACAGTGGAAAAGTAGTTCCAGACCAAACCCTCTGCCTGAGAATGTCCATTCAGATCACAGGCAGCAGGCATTGAGGAGGATTTATTTGCAGCCTTCGGGGACCTTGTTTCTCTCTCCCAAACAGGAAGTGCCATGGCGACTGAAATGAGGTGCTCTGTGCAAGTCCGGGCAGAGAGAGCGGGGCTGCTTATCCGCATCCGACCCCTTCCTTGGCACCGACCTGCTGAACTTGCCTTCTTAGCAGCAGGACCAGCGACAGTGGCAGCCACCCCTAGTTGGCGCAGCACTGGTGGTTCCAGAGCTCTGCTGCCAGTGTCTCTGTTTCCCGCTCCAGATAGCTCTGTGAGATAGGCACCTGGTGCCCCCAGGGCTGGGCCTCCTTCTGACTCTAGTGGACTAGACGCTCCGCTACCGACTGTGCGGCCTGCGTGGGAATCCAGGCAGAGTTTGGGGGTGTTTAAGGAAGGTAGGGGAGCCCTGGTAGCGCAATGGTTTAAGCGCTTGGCTGCTGACCAAAAGGTTGGTGGTTCAAACCCACCCACCCGGCAGCTCCACTCCGTCACATGGGATCAATGTGAGTTGAAATAGACTTGACGGCATCAATAACAACAAGGAAAGAAGAGACGACATAAAGGTAAAGCATATTTTGCTAAATAAAGCCGGCATCTCCGTAGGGGCTCGCTTCCAGTTTTTTCCTCTCCCATCGAATCAATTAACAATTACGAATTGTTCCTTAGTGGTGGGACAGCTTTAGTCTTTATATTAGTAGTAGTAGTAGCGGAGGAAGAAGTTACTTGCATGTTGATTAGAAAGAGCAGTTAGTTGTTCAAATAAAACCAGCGCAGCAGCCCAGGCAAGTGCCCTCTCTGTAGCTGAATCTTGAGGCGGTAAAACCCAGCGGCCGTCAGGTTGAGTCTGACTCGTGGCGATCGCGTGTGTCAGAGCAGAATGTGCTCCGGGGGTTTCAGTGACTGATTGGAAGTAGACCACCCAGCCTTTCTTACCAGATCCCTCTGGGAAGACTCGAACCCCCAGCCTTCCGGCAGCCACCACGCCTGTTAACTGTCTGCACTACCCACAGATGACTCTTGCTGTGTTGTGGAAAATCACATTTCCAGGCGGCTGGGATTGGGGGGGCGCAGATGAGTCCCACTGCCCCGTGCAGCCACAAGTGCTCCTTCATCTGTGAGGCCCTACGAGCACCCCTGACGAGCACCCCGGCTCAGTCTGCAGGCGTGGTGGAGCTAATCCTCAGACGGCTCACAGTCTCCCGTGGGAGACACGAGCAACCTGGCCCAGCTCTGGACCCATACTATCCCTGACAGACTTAACCATGGCAACATGAGAAACACATGAATTTCCACAGGGCCGCTTGTTCTTTAAAAGAACAGCCTATATTTTAAGACATACCTTCCTTTCCCCTCTTCCTCCTCCTCTTTGTTATTATAATGTTTTTTTTCTCCAAGTAAGTAAATCTCGGTGACAGAAGATGCTCATATCTGTTTATTTTGTTGCTTTGTTTTTTCCTGTGCTTACTTGAGAAAATAAAATGTGACAACCACACATTGACCCTGATAGATATATATGTGGCCTTGTTAGGTGCCATCAGTCTATTTTGACCCATCACCATCCCACCAGCCACTCCTCGGAAGGAAGGTTGGGCAATCTACTTCTGTAGTGATACTGCCTCGGAAACCCAAGGAGGGGTCGCTATGAGTCGGGTTTGACTTGACGGCACATAACAACAACAACAACATCCCATGTGACAGAGTGGGATGGGCCTGCGGGTTTTCTGGGCTGTAATCTTTATGGGAGCACATCACCAGATTTTTACTCCTGAGGAGCCTGAGTGCGTTTGAACTGTCCTCCTTTTGGTTAGCAGCTGAGCACTTAGTTGTTGCACCACCAGGGCTCCTTGATATTGAGGTATATATGAAACCAAAACCTTGTGAAATTTTCCTTTTTCAGTAAACAGTAATTAAGACGAGCATACACAAAGAGACGGCAATGCCACAGTTTAATTTCTTTATTTGAGCTGACTGCATCAGCCAGCCTCCTCAGGGAAGTCCTTTGTTTTCTTGTATATACACCATATTAACAATATCGCTCTCCACGTGGTTAGCGTTCATTGTGTTTCTGGAGACACTGTGGGAGTGTCGTGTGGGTGTCATGCCAGGGCTGGTACCTGTAAAGCAGGGGATGCATTTTGGAAAATTAGGACAGTCTTGTCTTCCTTCCAAGTCAGGAGCTGCTGCTGGCCTTCTCAGCCCTCCTCACTGACCCCTTTAAGAAATCCTTGCGGTGGCTGATGCAATCCAAAGGACCTGCCTGGTTCACTGGATAACTCTCAGCACTAGTGTTTTGTTTTTTATTTTTTTAATTGTGGCAAATACATATGTAACAAAACATTTGCCAGTTCAACAGATTTTTATGTATAATTCAGTGACATTGATTATGTTCATAATTTTGTGCAACCGTCATTATGGCCTTTTTCTGAACCATTCCTCCACTAGTAACAGAAATGCAGCGTCCCCAAGGACTGTCTTAGCACTAGTTTGTAAAGTTAGTTCTCTTTCCTGCTCTCCCCCAGTCACGTGCCCTCCCCCACCCCCAGCATCACCCACTTCTCTGCGCATCTGCTGCCTCCTATTTCTAGAAGTTTCCTTGATCTGTGCCATCAGCCTGGGGGACGCTGGGGATTCCAGGAGGGCAGGGATGCTTGCTGCCGCTTCATCCTTGGTCCCTGCCTGAGATCTCATGAGTCATGGCCAAGTGCATGGACAGCCTGGCTCCAACTCCAGTCCTCTTTTGCTGTCTGTATGTTCTTGAGCTAGTTAGGCAAACTCTCTGAGCTCCCATTTCCAAATCTGTCACATGGGGGAGGCTGTGGACACTCAGTGGCAGGAGTTGATACTTGTGCGGTGTCGCAGTGTTTTGTGTAGGGCACTGCAAGCCTCAGAGCGCCATTACAGTTATTGCGGTTGTTACCAGCAGAGCACTCAGTGCATATGTCCCAGCTGTGTTTGTGATTGCAAAGTCCCTGGTATTCAGAAAGCATTCTGTGCGCCTCGTTGTTGGGCAGAAGTGTCCAGCCCATTCGTTGGGATTTGTTTGAGAGCAGCACAGGTGGACCTGGGGGTGTGGTGAGTCCCAGGCTGGCAGGTGTGGGCTTCTGCGTGATCTCAGGTGAGCTGCGATCTGTACAACGTGGCACGGGGTCCCGGCAGCCTGAGTGATCTCTTCCTGACCTAACATCTCTTAAAATGTGACCTCACGGAGCCCGAGCATGGCAAGGTGGAGGACCCTCATTCACTGCTTGTTGGGGGATGGCGTCTCCGTGCCCAGGCTTTAGTGGAGCAGGCGCGGGTGACCCAGTAAGCCAGGTAAGCACAGGCTTATTTGTGCTTACTTACTAAGATTGCAATTGTAGACTAGATTAGTAAGTACACACACGCAAGCCCATGCTCACCTGGTTTACTGGGTCTTCCGTCCCTGTCAGGGAACATGAACTGGAAAAGCAGCTTTGATTCTGTAGAAATGTGCTGTGGGGCTGGGAGACAGACAGATGCCAGCCACACCTAGTGGCAGAATCTTGCAGACTAGTAAGTAAGCACAAGTAAGCCCATGCTTACCTTGCTTGTTGGGTCCCCTGACAGTGGGTGGAAGGCTTCGAGTGGGGGGCCAGCCTCTGTCTGTACTTAGGCCCTGCTGGTGGCTTTGGGGAGCAGGGCTGCTTGTCACGGAGGAGCACCTGGCGTGACGTCCCTGTCTGCTGTACCTGTTGGGGGGAGGGGACTTGACAGACTCATGACGATGCCTCTCCACTGTGGAGGCAGCTGGTGGAGGGCGCGCCTCAAAGAACACAGCGCAGTGATGGGAAGCTGGGTGGCAGGATGGGGGCAGTCTGGTTGTCATGTCAACAGATTGGCCCAAAATAGCGAGGGGCAGGTCCCCATATGGTGCCTCTTGTGACCACATCATCCTTCCTACACGGCAGAGCTGAGGCTGGACCAAGCTTTTATAGGAATAAAAGTGGTGGGGTGAGGCCAGACGGGGCAGGCACAGCCCCAGGGGGTTGCTGTATAAATATGAAGCCAGAGACAGGAACTCTTAAGCAGTGCCCATCCCTCACCCCAGGCTGGGCCACGAGGCTTTTCCTTGCCCCATTGGGCTCATCCCCCAAACATTCCCTGAGCTCCTAGTTATACGTGCCAGGTGCAGTGGGGTCCAGAGGACAGTGAACATCATAGCTGACAGTTAGCAAGCTTTCACTAGGTGCCAGGTAGTCCTCCTAGTGTGTTGAATGAATTCACTCATGAGCCCTGGCAACTGTATGAGGTGGACACTTATTATCCACGTCTATAGGGGACAAAGGGAGCTCTGGTAGCATAGTGGCTAAGGCACTTGACTGCTAACCAGAAGGCTGGCGGTTCAAACCTACCAGCCACTCCCCGGAAGGAAGATGGGGCAATCGACTTCCGTAGTGATACTGCCTCGGAAACCCAAGGAGGGGTCGCTATGAGTCGGGTCTGACTTGATGGCACATAACAACAACAACAACAACATAGGGGACGAAAGGAGCCCTGGTGGTGGGATGGTAAAGCACTCACCTGCTAACTGAACGGTTGGCAGTTTGAACCCAGCCAATATAACACAGAAGAAAGACCCGGAGGTCTGCTGCTGCATAGGTTACGGCCTAGAAAACTCTGTGGGCAGTTCTGCTCAGTTACATGGGCTCATTATGAGTGGACGCTGCCTTGACATCACCTAACAGCGACATGGGGGAGGAACCCACTCATGTGCCCAGCTGCCAGGTAAAATATGGGAGGTTGGAGCCCAGCCAGGGGCCTCCTGGGACAAAGCCCTGGCATCTGCTTCCAGAAGATCAGCCGTTGTGAATGCCGTGCAGCAAAGTTGTACTCTGACATCATGGGGCCACCGTGAGTCGGAACGGATGTGCCACGAGCTGGTTTGGTTTGGATAAGGAGGACATGGAGGCACAAAGAGGCTAAAAGAACCTGCCCAAGGTCCTTCAGCCTGTAGGAGGGGGTTTGAACCCAGGCTTCCAGGTCCAGAGTGAGTCCTGGGCCACAATGCTCCAGAGACAAAGGATACAGCCCCACCCCTGGGGAGCTCACCCCAGCAGGTAACCGACTGGTCCGTTCCAGTGTGGGGAGTTAGCAGACGGTGCCGGTCAGCCCAGTGAAAGGATGTCTCACTCAGCGCAGGATCCTGGAAGAGCCCTGTAAAGAGGCTGGGGACTGCGGTTGCCATGGCAGAGGCCCTGTGTGGTGTGAGGAGTCTGGGGACCTACCTGTTGCTGATTGAGTGGCACGTGGGGTCTGCCGGAGTCAGGAGCCCCACTGGTCCCAGTTTGCTCGCCCGGTGCTGTGTGTCCTGGACAACCCCTCCTCTTCTCTCAGCTCCAGGTTCCCCAGGAATGAAGAGGCCGGAGAGGAGCTGGGCATGGTGGCCTCCAGCCTCTTACTGCTCAGAAGTCTGCCCTCCAGACGTGAAGCCCTTGTGGTGCTGGTCTGCATTCGTTATTTAGTTCCATTTGAGTTCTCTTCAGTTTCTCTATAAAGTGTCGTTTGAAAGACGCCTTCCTGGCCCGTCAGGGAACGTGCACAAGGTCTCTCTCCACAGCCAGGCTCAGGAAGTCAGGAGATAAATTTCCCCCCATTTCACAGATCAGGAAGCTGAGGCCCAGGGGGGCCACGAGGCCTGGCCCGGGGAAGGTATCTCACCTTCCTGCTTGGTTTTTTAAATTGTAAGAAAAACTGTTTTTTTTTTTTTTTTAAATTCAGAGCTCAGAGAGGATCTGTTAAACTTAACCAGAAAACA
The DNA here is from genome assembly GCF_000298275.1 of Orycteropus afer afer. NCBI lineage: Eukaryota > Metazoa > Chordata > Mammalia > Tubulidentata > Orycteropodidae > Orycteropus > Orycteropus afer. Next base: position 4,658,901 of record NW_006921854.1, read on the forward strand.
AAGTAATAATTTCACAGCCAGTTGGTGCTCCAGGAAAAAAATGATCCTATTTTCTTCTACATGAAAATGAGTGACCCTGGCAAAGTCCTCCCACCCTATTGTTGGGTTTATGAGGGTGCTGTTTTCTTTGTCCTCAGACATGGGCAAAGGGCCCGGGGAGCTGTGACGGGAGGTATTGAGCTGAGGCATGGGAAGGGGTGCTGGGGGGGACCCTGACGACCCTGCTCACCCTGTGTTGGGGCAAAGATTCCCTGTGGTTGGAACCTGGGATTGGTCTGAGGGGGATGGTTCTGGCAGGACCTGTTCTAGAGGCACCAAACTACCACACGTAGCAAAGTTCCTGGAATCCTTGGAGCTCGGGGGGCCCAGCGGCTGTCCTGAGATGGGGGTCGTGAGGCCCCAGGTCATGCAGTGAACAGTGCAGAAGGGGAGCCTGGTCTTCTGGTGCCCAGGTGTACAGGGAGCACGCAGGCCCTTCAGCGGGCACGTGCCAGCCCCCCAGATCCACCAGGTGCACAGTCGTCTCTCCAGTCTGCCCTGGGAGGAAGGGAGGGTCGTTAGATCTACTCCTTAAGAGGCTCAGCAGTCACCAACTGGGAGTTGGCAGATGCAGGATGGGGGGCTGGGGTGGAGGTGCTGCTTCAGAGCTCAAAGACCCCTTCCTCCCGTCAGCGACTCACTCACCTGAGTTCACGGGCCCCTGTGCTGCTCTGCTCCTGGTAGGCCACCCAGCCTGGGAGAGGGCCATCTGAGGGTAGCAGTCCCCCTAGACTCTGAGGTTTTGAGCGGCTGTTTCATTGCGGGGTATGGATGCTTCCAGAGTAGATGGGGCTTCCCCAGGCGTCGCTGTTCTGAGCTGCGTCGCCCTTCAGTAGACTGTTACTGAACTGGTGGTTGAATGATAATCATTACTGTTACTCGTTCCCCCGATGCCGCTGGAGGCTGCCCTCACGTGCGTCCCCTCACCCTCCCCGACCTGCACAACCTCATGCCATATGCCTCGTATGTCGGGCTCTCTCCTGAGCACCAGTTGGTAGTGGAGACTGAATTGAGGGCACCTGCTTCAACCACAACGAGCCCTGGTGGTACCATGGCTAAGCTCTTGGCTCCTAATGGAAAAGAACCCACCCAGTGGCTCTGTGGGAGTAAGACCTGGTGATCTGCCCCGTACAGATTATAGCCCAGAAAACCCTGTGGACCAGCTCCCCTTTGTCCCATGGGGTCGTTATGGGGCAGAACCAACATGGCGGCAGCCAACAGGAAGGCCTGTTGACAACAGATCAACCCCCACACACAGCTGTCCCCCGCTTCCCTGTATTTGTCCTATGACCACTCCTCAGCAAAGGCTATACGTTTTACTAATCACTCTGCAAGCTAATGTTGACCATCATTTTACTTAACCTACATGTGTATTCTCACTCCCTCCACTGGAATGGAAGCTCGCAGGGGCGGGGATATTGTTCATGGCTTTGTCCCTGACACCTAGTAGGTGCTCAGTAAATTCTCGGAGGATGAGTGAATGGATGGATGGATGGATACTGTTCTCACTGCCAGGCCACCTTCTTCCACCTCCTCCGTCTGCCTGAGTTGTTCTTATACATCGAGACTCAATATAGTGCCTCCTACAGGAAGCCTCCCCTGCCTCCTGGTGCAGGTTAGGAGGCCTCCTCTGTGGGACTGCACCCTCTCTGCTGCCCCTTGTATGGCATGCTTTGCCATCCCGTGGGATTTTGTGTTGCCTGTTAGCTCGTTGAGGATGGGGCTGACCTGTTTCCTCCTGTTACCTTGGCACCTGGCACAGAGCTCAGCTCCCAGGAGATGAGATGTCTGACACAGGATTAGGCCTTCCTAACACATGTTTTCCTGAGAACAGAGGCGCTCTTTTGGGAGTGGGCTGCCCTCTGAGGGTCTGCCCTCCCCTGGCTTCCAAAGGCTGCTGCTGTTGGAGCTTTACCAGCCACCTGATCGGGGGGGTGGTGCTGAAAAGGGGCCTCTGGGAGTAGGTCACACTCCTGAATGTTCTCACCGGTCCCACACTGCTGCCTCAGGAAGGGCCACCTGCCCTCCTGCCCAGGTGGACTCCTCCTACTGAGGCCCCCACTGGCACTGGGTGGTATCTGCTTGCTCGTCTGTCTCCCCAGTGAGGCTTCAGGAGGAAACCTCTCTGTCCCCCTTTCTGGGCAGGGAGAAGCCCCATATTCTTCTGAGAGTCCAGGGGTAGCCCAGGGCACCATGTTCCGGGCAGGCAGTGCTGTGGTGGGCTTGGGGCACCCTTAGCAGGGTCTCAGGGGTAGGGGTCAGGCCAGAGTTGGGTCCTGGGGCTAGAGACCTGGGGAGGTACTTTAGGACGTTAGACTTGAAGAGCTGGAGCAGGGGAGCAGGGCACTGAGGTGGGGACCCAGTTACCAGAAGCTGGTTGCTGTTGAGCCACTCACGGGGACTGTGTGTGTGTCACAGTGGAACTGAGCTTCACGGTGTTTCCAGCAGCTGATGTTTGGGAACAGACTGGCACATCTTCCTCCGAGGCACCTCTGGGTGGGCATGTCTCCAGCCTTCGGTTAGTACCACCAGGGACTCCCAGGACCCCAAGCCCCTTAAAAACTCCAGGTGAAGTCAGCGCTACATCTGTGGGGCCAGGCAGTGGCAGCTGGAGGTGGGAGGTGGGGAAGCAGGCCCAGGGTGTTGGGGAAATGGCCTCAAAAAGGACTCGGAGAATAAACTCCTGCAGCAGATCCTGCTGTAGACGGTGGAGGGTTTGTTACAGGACAGAGGAATCGAAAGGTCCCTTGGGGAGAGCCCCTGGTCATAGTGATGTGTCACAGTGGCCCAGTCCTTATCCATCAGGCTGGGGGAGTGATCGCGTGTCCCCAGCTGGAGGATAAGAGAGGCATGTAATTAAGTCCAGTGGAGATGCTACTGATGGAGGGCGGGCTGGCGGAGTAATGAGTGTGGTTGCAATTACTGCTGGCCTCTGAGCAGGAGCTGGGTGAGTGTTCAACGCAGGCAGGGTCTGTGTCAGCTGCTGCCCTCGGGATGAGTGATGGGGACAGCTCTGGCCCGCGTCCTGGTGGGGACTGTCAGGAGTTTGGAGAAGTGGCTTCCAGGGAAAGTGGCTGGAGCAGGCAGCCTGCCGGCGCCTCCCCCGCCTCATGCCCAGGCCTGGACTCAGCAGTGTCCTCGGGGCCCTTCTGGCTTCTCCACCTCCCAGGGCCCAGGGGGGAAGCTAGGATGGCAGTCTCCCTCTGCCCACGGCCCTGCACCTGTCGTGGCTGCTACCAGCCCGGCCCACCCAGTCCCGTGACTGGTCCCCTTGTCTGGTCTCCCTTCCCTCCCGTAATGCCCTTCAAGCGACAGCCGGAGTTGTCCTCCCAGCCCTCAGCTCTGATGACGTCACGCTCAGGTTTCAGTACTTCTAAGGACTCTCGAGGGCCTCCAGAGCAGACAGAAATCCCTTATACGGGTAATAAACCCACTGCCGTGGAGTCAGTTCCGACTCAGAGCCCCTACAGGACAGAGTGGAACTGCCCCAGAGGGTTTCCAGGGCTGTCATCTTTACAGAAGCAAAGCCCAAACCAAACCCGCTGCCATGGAGTCAATTCTGACTCACAGCGCCCCTAGAGGACAGAGTGGAACTGCTCCAGAGGTTGCCAAGGCTGTCAGTCTTCCTGGAAGCAGACTGCCCCATCTTTCTCCCATAGAGTTGCTGGTGGGTTTGAACCACCAACCTCTCAATTAGCAGCCAAATGCCTTAAGCACTATGCCAGCAGGGCTCCTTTAGACTGGTGCTTGGGGCCCATCAAAGGCTGCTCCAACCTCCCTTTCCAGTCACATCCCTCATCTCTCCCAGTTAGTGCTTCAGCCAAATTAACCACTTAACTGTTCCCAAGACTTAGTCCACTTTTCTTGTCACCTCCCCTCATGGAATTTCAGATTTGGAGTCTATTCCGTCATGCCATGAAATAATCTGTTTTACAACATCCCCCTGTAGGTTTCTGCTTGAACCCCTCCAGTGATGGGGGACTCATTGCTTTACAAGGTACCCTGCCCCATCTCTGGACAGCTTTAACTGTACGGGAGGATGCTTCCTAAGTGTACAAGGAATGTGATGGCCTGAGTTTGATTCATTCCTTATTAGTTGTGTGACCCTGGGCTTGTTGATTGATCTCTCTGAACCTCTGTGTCTTTCTCTGGACAGTGAAGGGCATTAATGGACCATCTCATTGATTCAGTATGAAGTAAACGAGAGCTGGACATGTATAAATTGAACCCAAATCTGGCCTAGAATACAGACAGAAACACGGACTGTGAGGACAGAAAGGGGTCTGAGAGGTCAATGGTGGTGGTCATTAGTGGATGCTGTGGATTGAATTGTGCCCCCAAAATATGTCCCCCTGGCTGTGATTCCGTCTGGGCATAAGGTTTTCTTTGCTGTGTTAATGCAGCCACAACAGTGTAGGGTGTGTCCTAAGCCTGACCACTTCCAAGGTCTGAAAAGAGCAAATTAGAATCACACGTGGGCACACACTAGGGAAGACAGACGCCATGGGAGGGCCACCAAGGACCATCCGTGGCTACTGACCAGGAAGGAATCACACAGCCAAGACCCTGACTGGACTTGTAGCCTCCACAACTGTAAGAAAATATATTTTTGTTCTAGTTAGGCCTGTGCACTAACTAGTTTGCTGACAGCCAGTTCTCCGATTCTGCTGAGCACATAGTAAGTCGTGCTTTGTGTCCCCCTTGTGCTTGGGTCAGTCCCGTTTAATAGCAGCTGGGCCCCCCTAGACTCCCCTTTTTCCTTTAGCAGCTGGCAGCTTTCATGAGGGTGAGCCTTCCATCAGCTGGGCCCGAGTCACTATGACTCACCCAGGCCTCCTCGCTGAGAGACAAGTAGGCTTTTCCACAGGTGATCCACTGGAATTTGGGGATTGTCTATTACCGCAGCATGGCCTGGTGTCTCTGACTGATAAATCTGTTAATGTAGCTTTCTCATTCTTTAAGGGAAGCCAGATGCAGAGGAGGCCGCAGATTGCAGAAGTGGCAGGGCCAGGGCCCATGGCCAGGCCCACATCCGCTGCCTGGCATGGCTGGGTGTACTCTCTGGTCTCTTTCCTCATTGGTCCTCCCCATCACTTACGTGTCATTAGGGTGTGTCCTGAAGATGACCCATTGGAATGAGCTCCATTGATGATGTCCTGAGCTGTCGAACCCACGCCTCAGAGCCTCTCAGTTAAAGCGCCCTTGAGAGACAAGTTCCACTGTGGACACATGTCCTTCCCAAGGGTGTGGTCCAGTGCCCCCTAGAACCATACACTGGCACCTCACACCTGGGCCATTGTGCCACCTCACCACTGGCCTCCTTCTTTCCTGTTGGAAAACTTCCAGAGGCACCTGTCCAAACAGCTTCCCCGACTCTGTGTGAGGGGAAGAGAGCACCCACCTGGTGTTTAGGGTTCCTGGATGCCTCAAGCAGCCTGGCCCACGTCCCTCGCCCACTCTGTGCTCCTGCCACTACAGTGGACACTCCATGTCTCCCATCTGCTCTGCCCTTCCCCACCGTCGACCCTGCCTGTGCTGCAGTCTCACCTGGTGAGCCCTCCTACCGCCTGGCTCTGAGCCTCATTTCCCAGGCTCAGCTGGAATGCCTCCTTTGCCAAGAAGTCTCTGCAGAGTACCCCAGCTTCTCTTCCTTTTTGCCCGACCAGAGTCTCATCCTTAGTCCCACTTTTGTCCTCCTTTGTGTTAAGACTTTTTAAAAAATTATGGTAAAATACACATAACATAAAAGCCACCATTTAAAGCAGACAGTTCAGTGGTTAGTATATTCACATTGTCATACAACCATCAGCTCTGTCCAGTTCCAGAACCTTTCATCACCCTGAAAGGAAACCCTGGCCCCATGAAGCAATCACTTCCCCATTCCCTGCTCTCGGGGAATGCTCCCAGCCCCTACTAGCCCCCTGTGGTCTTTCCTGTTGTGGATATTTCTGGAAATGGAATCAGACAATACGTGCTCTTTTGTGTCTGGCTTCTTTCAGGTAGCATAATGTTTCCAAGGTTTATCGATTTTGTAGCATGAGTCAGTAATTCATTCCTTGTTGATGGCTGAGTAATAGTCCCCTGTATGGATATACCACATTCTGTTTACTTGTTCATCAACTGATGAACGTTGGGTTCTGTGTTACAGCTTTTTGTCGGAATCTTCTCTCCACCACTGGACTGAGTGTTCTTTGATGGCTGAGACCATGTGTAACCTTTTCTGTGTCCCCAGCACCTGCCACAGGCTCTGATCTTCATCATTATTTTGGAATGAACAAATGTTCCATTGCTCCTGACCCAGCCCTTCATGACACATGTATCAGATTTTATTAGACTATTTCTGGATCTTTCACCCCCTCTAGACTGAGTGTCCTGAGGGCAGGGACCATGTCTTACCCATCCCATAGCCCCTGAGCCTCACCCAGACCCTCTGTTGTTGCCCAGCACAGGGTGAACGAGCACACCACTCTGGAAAGCAGATGTGGAGTGGGGAGGAGTGGAGATGGCTCGGCTGTGGCACAGAGCCACGCATGGTTCCTGTTTAGCAGGTGACCCGGAGCCCCCGTCCCCCGAGGAGGTGCTGGCATGTTGTGATATTTACATAAACCTGCAGAAAAGAGCACCCCCGTCCCGACAGGCTGCCTGCATCCTCTTTGCATCTGTGACCCTGACTTTTGAAAATGTCACACCTGCACACGTGGGGAGACCTATTGACAGCTAATTAGGGAACGCAGTCTGTATCTCCCAGTCTCTGAAAAAAAATTTTGTAAATTGGATAATTGCTTTCCCAGTGCAGAGCAGAGCCATGTGCTGTGGCTCCAGCATCCCCAGATGACACCGTCTGCGGCATCCAGGAATTCAGAGTGACAGCGTCAGGGAGAACACAGAATGCCAGTGTCCCCAGCTTCATGATGGACATTCTGGCTCTTGGGAGACTTTTAGAAGCAGATGGTCTATCCGTCACTCTGGGGAAAGGGTGTGAGAAACTCAAGACGGCTGTACTTATTAAGCTCTTTGGGGCGGCACTATAGCTATGACTACTTTTATTTCAGGCTGGATCTACCACCAGGTATGGGATCCACTATGCCACAGTCATTTAGTCCAGCCACCATGGATTAAGTTGGGGCCAGGTCCTTGGCTAGGCCCCGGGGGCAGAGGGGGAGTAAGATAGCCCATTATAGCAAACTTTAGGTCTATCAGGTTACGTCTCTTAAATTTTGGGGTGATGCCAGTATTCTGAAGGACAGGAGAGAAGATGTAAAAATGTCAGATAGACTTTCTTTCTGCCTTTTCCCATAATCTTTCCTGTCTTTCGTTAAATTCCTTTTGTTCTCCAGTAGTTGCCTAAGTGTGTTGGTTCCTTATTTTGCAAAATTCTTATAGCAGATGGCCAAGGATGTTTTTTAGTGGCACAGGCTACTTTCAGTAGTAGCCACAAAACAACAAAAACCCACTTGCCCTTGAGTCGATTCTGACCCCATGTGTTCTGGGTGGAGCTGTACCCTGTGAGATCTTTGGTGGCCAGGACTTTCTGGAGGAGATTGCCAGGACTTCCTTCCAAACCACCTCTGCTGCTTTGATTTGATTTTTGTTTGGTGGCTGAACACATAACCATTTGTATTACCCAGGACTCCTTAATTGAAGTAACAAACACCCCTGAATTCCAGTGACTTACAATGTAAAGGACATTGTCAAGTGCAGGTCAGAGGGATGTGTTGCTTGGATCCTCTGGGAAACAGTTGTTAGAGGTGCCAGCGATGGGCTGGGAGGAATGCCTATGAAAGAACAAGGGGAGAGGAAGCAGAGAAAAACAAGGAAACTTCCGACTGGGGTGCAGGTCTGACACTGTGAAAGGAGAGGGGGGATGGCAGGGGATCGGGCAGGAAGAGCCTCGGGTGGTGGCGCAGCTCTGAGGAAGTCTCAGCCAGCCTCAGGGAATTTCAGAGATTGTCCAGTGGGGTGTCTTGTGGCCACAATTGGCGAGCCCTCATCTGCCACCCTGCTCAGTCCATGCATGAGGTTGCCTGGGAAGAACGTGGCTCATCTCACAGGGGTCAAGGCAGATCTGGAGGGTGTCTGAGCCCAGAGGTTGTCAGCAAGTGGCCTGTTGCAGAGGGAGTCATGTCCTCCCAAAAGGGATGCTGACATCTTGACCTCGAGCGCCTGTGAACGTGACCTTGTTTGGAAATAGGGTCTTTGAAAGTGTTATCAGTTAACATGAGTCATGCTGGAGGAGGGGGTCCTAATGCAGCCTGAGTGCTGTCTTTATACAGCAGGAGAGGAGACACAGAGACAGACAGAGGGAAGTGGCCAGGTGTTCACCTGTGCTTCAGCTGTAAGCCAGGAGGGACTGGGGCTCTCAGAAGCTGGGAGAGACAAGAAGGGATCTTCCCTAGAGACTGTGGAGAGAGCGGGGCCCTGCTCACACACTGAATGGGGCTTCTAGCTCCTGAACTGTGAGGCTGTGCATTCTGTTGTTTAAAGCTACCCACTCTGTGGCACTCTGTTATGGACGCCCTAGGAAACGAAAACGCTGGCCGCCTTGAAGTGGTGAGGCACTCCAGAGGGGCTTGGGGCTCCATCCTCTTCCAGTCCTTGGAGTGTTCCCCACTCGGACTGTGGGTGGGAAAGAAAGCCCAGAGCACCTGTGGAATGCTTTCATGGGCCGACGCTGGCCATGGTGTGCGTCACTTTTGCTCACAGTCCATTGCCTGGCACTTCCTGGCTACACTTAATCCGCAGGGGAGGCTGGGGAGTGCAGTCTGGTCACGTGCCCAGGAAAAAGAGGACATGGGTATTATGCAGCCTAAGCCCCTGAATCCCATTTCTGCCCCTTAGTCACTGTGTAAAACTGGGCAAATTCCTCACCTCTCTGAGCTTCAGTTTCACCATCCATTAAGTGTGGACAATAGGCAGCCAATAGCTGCTGTCAAGTCAGCATTGACTCAGGGTGACCTTACGGACAACAGCACCAAATGTTGCCCGTCCTGCTTCATCCTCATGATTGCTGGCGAGTTTGAGTCCATCGCTGCATCACTGTGCGGTCCATCGAGGGTGAGGCCAGGAGGAAAAGGGAGAAGACACATCAGCCCAACGCTGATCATTAGAAGGTGGAGGTCAAACATACCTCCAGTCTCCAATCTTTTTACCAATTCTGATGCCAGCCGTCTATCCGATGACACTCTCTACTTCTCTGCTGGGTCAATAATTTGTTGCAGTGGCCACACAGAACCCACAGAGGGTACTCAGGATTGTGGAGTTTATTAGGGAGGTGACAGGTTATGACTCGGGGTCAGGATCAGGGAGCATATAGACAGTCTCCTTTCTTCGGTGCAGGACAGCTCTCTCACTTCCTCCAGGTCATGCAAGGCTTCTCTCGGCCCCTGAGGACAGCTCCTCTCAGTCCTCTGAGGACAGCTCCTTTCCTGGTTCTCAGCCCTCGGGCCTTGGCCTGGCCTCTTGGCCTCTGCAATGCTAGGGTAGGTGTTAGAAAGTTCTTTACACCTGCCGATTAAGTGCTGGGTATGCCACTCCACCAGCAAAGCCTCCTGCCCGAGGTGCTCAGCTCTCTGCCTCCGTGGGTCAGCACACCCGCTGTAACTGTCTCGCTTCCTGGGCTGGGAAGCCCACTGCACCGTCTCGCGCTGGTCTCCTGGTTCTTCTGCTGCCTTTTTGCTGCTGCTGCTTCTCACCATCTCTGGTGTTACAGTGCTCTCTGTGTCTCCTGGGTCTAGGAGCTTCTCAGTGCAGGGGCCCTGGGACCAAAGGATGCTGCACTCCTGGCTTCTCTTGGTGGTAGTGAGGTCCCTTCTTCCTGCCTCTGGAATGGCTCGTTGTAAGCCTAGAAAGATGCAAAACTGACCATTCCCCTCTTTAGGGTTCTAGCTACTTTATTTGCATGGTCCCACCCACACAAGGGTTCCATACACTTTATTTGCATTATTAGCAAGCTGTCCCATTCCCTTGGTGTCCAAGCCCCAAGGGTATCCAAGCACCTTATTTGTGTAGTCCCACCGAATCATGGAGTAAATTCACTGCATGGCAGAGGGTCTCCCTGGCTCTCAACTTCACCCAACGTGATACCCTTCTCCAGTGACTGATCCCTCCTCATGACATGTCCGACACAAGCCGGTTACACAGTGTTCTGTTGGGATCTGTAGGTTTCCATTGGCTCACTTTTAAAAGGAGCTCTCCTGGTGCAGTGGTTAGGTGATCAGCTGTCAACCAGAAGGTTGGCAATTCAAACCCATCAGCCACTCCATTGAAGGAAGATGTGGCATTCTGCTTCTGTAACGAGTATAGCCTGCAAAACCCTATGGGGTAGTTCTACCTTGTCCTATAGTGGTACTGTGAGAACCTGTTTCATAGACTTGTTGGGAGGATTAAGTGAATCAATATACAGAAAGCAATTAGAATAGTACCTGACACAAATGAATGCTTGATAAAGGTTTGCTGGTATTACTCCTTATTTCCAAATATAACACATCAGTCAACGTTTTTTGAGTACCTGCTCTGATCAACAGAACAACAGAACAAGGGGCACTGTGTGGTTTAAAATCAGGAAAGGAGTGAGTCGGGGCTGTATCCTTTCACCACACTTATGCAATATGTATGCTGGGCAAATAATCTGGGATGCTGGACTCTAGGAAGAAGAGCGTGGCATCAGGATTGGAGTAAGACTCTAGCAACCTGTGATATGCTGATGACACAATTTTGCTTGCTGAAAGTAAGGATGACTTGAGGCACTTACTGATGAATATTAAAGACTACAGTCTGCAGTATGGATTACATCTCAATATAAAGAAAACAAAAATGCTCACAACTGGACCAATAAGCAGCATCGTGTAAATGGAGAAAAGATTGAAGTTGTCACAGACTTCATATTACTTGGTTCTACTGTCAACACCAATGGGAGAAGCAGTCAAGACATCAGACAGTGTATAGCATCGAGCAGATGTGCTGCAGAAGACCTCTTTCAAGTGCTGAGGAGCAAAGACGTCTCCTTGAGGACTAAGGTGCGCCTGACACAAGCCACGGTATTTTCAGTCATCTCACATGCATGTGAGAGTTGGATAATGAATTAGGAAGACCAAAGAAGAGTTGATACTTTTGAGTGTGGTGTTGGTGAAGAAAGCTCAAAGTACCATGGACTGCTAAAAGAACTAACAAATCTATCCGGGAAGAAGTACAGCCAGAATGCTCCTTGGAAGCAAGAATGGCCAGACTTTGTCTCACCTACTTTGGTCATGTTTAAGAAGGGACCAACCAGTCCCTGGAGAAGGATATCATGCTTGGTAAAGTGGAAGGTCAATGAAAAAGGGGAAGGCCCTCAACAAGATGGATTGACACAATGGCTACAACGATGGGCTCAGGTATAGCTACAACCGCGATGGCATAGGACCAGGCAGTGTTTTATCACTGTACATAGAGTCGCTATGAGTCAGAGCCAACTTGATGGCACCTAACAACAACAGGAGCTCGGATCAAGAAACTTTTGTAGATCATACAGATTGACTGTTTCTTGGATACCTGCTGGTACTTAGTAGGTACTCAGAAAATGTTTGGAGGGATTATTTGTGATGAAAAAACAATATAGTGTATGTTTAATTTATTTGGCCGTGGTGTTGAGTTGACTTTCATTTTAATATGATTTAGAAATCCTAAGTATAAGCTCCTGCTCTCAGACATAGAAAATCAAGCCCAGAAGAACAGGAAGAGGGAGACTTCACTGGTTGGGAAAGCATCCTGGGGGAAGGCTTGCACTGGACTTTTTAGCCTTATAAAGTCATGTGTTTATTAATTCTTATTCAATAAAACAGACGGGATACAACGAGCAGAGCAAGAACCACCACTCAAATGCTCAGCATCTTTAACGTTCAATTACTCTCATTCCAGACCTGTCTCTACACTGTATGTGTAGAGGTGAGCAGAAATAATGTCATGAAACGAGGTCATTATTGTATGTTATATGAAATTAATGTTTAATTTGTGGGAATGTAACAGAAGAAAATAAGGCAACGAAATATGCGAGGAACTGTTCGGCATTAAACAATTTTGCTTTCACTACAGAAAATATTTGTTTCTAAATTTTCTCTCTTGGGTAATAAAAGATTATCAGAAGCAGTGAGGTTACAGCCTTGGCTTTTAAACTCCAGTTTTCCATTTGAGATGGTATCGATTAAAGCCATGCTATGGAAGAGGAGGAAATTAGCAATCTTAGAATTCCTTTTCCCTCCACCTTCCGAATTTTATGTAACATTATTATCTTCACGGTCTCCATTGTTTGATGTTAAATGGATCCTGCTTGTACACTCGCTCCTTTTTATCACAAGGCCTCCATTCCTGAGATCTGCATTTTGATTCATTTTTTGCTTGACCAGATTTGATCATCAAGTAAGTATTAGTGTTCTCAGAGAAAGTAGAACCAATGGGATGTATGCATTGGGGGAAAAAAAAAACAAACCCAAACCCACTGCCAGCTAGTCAATTCTGACTCATAGTGACCCCTTTGGCTCCCCAAAGTAGTAAGTCTTTATGGATGATTGTGTCATCTTCCTTCTGTGGAAGGGTAGGGTAGGTGTTAGAAAGTTCTTTACACCTGCCGATTGTGGAGTGGCTCCTGGGTTTGAACTGCCAGCCTTCTGGTCAGCGGTCAGATGTTGCCTTCGGCACTGTGCCACCAGAGCCCCATAGACATAGAGACAGAGATATACGACACGTTATATACGGACAGCCTTCACTTCTCCTGCTTTGGTCATGTTGTCAGAAGGCACCAGTCCTTGGAGGAGGAACCATGTTTGGTAAAGAGTGACTCATTGAAAAGGAGGAAGGCCGTCCATGAGCTGGACTGACACAGTGGCTATGCCGTTGGGCTCAGGCGTGGCAGCAGCTGTGAGGGCGGTTCGGGACTGGGCAGTCTTTCGTTCCATTGTACACGGGGTTGCTGTGAGTCAGAGCTGACTCAGCAGGACCTAACAACATGAAAAAAACAAAAACCTGCCATCGAGTCATTTCTGACTCATAGCAACCCCCATTGGTTTTTCTGAGGCTATAGATCTTTACAGAAATAGATTGCCCAGTCTTCCTTCCACGGAGCAGCTGGCAGGTTTGAACTGCTGACCTTCCGGTTAGCAGTCAAGGAGCTTATCCACTCTGCCACCAGAACTCCTGACAACATATTACAAACATAATGGCAACTCCATGTGTTACAGAGTACAACTTCTCCAGAGGATTTTCTTGGCTGTAATCTTAATAGAAGAAGTTCATGGTGCTGCAGGGGGGCGGGGTTCACACCACCAACCTTCAGGTTTGCAGTCAAGTGCAAAGTGTTTGTACCACCCAAGCATCCTCTCTCCCTACCCTGGTGGCACAGTGGTTAAGTGCTTGGCTGTAAACCAGAAGGTCGGCAGTTTGAACTCACTGGCCACCAGCTTCCTCCCTGCAGAAGAAAGATGTGGTGGTCTGCTCGTGCAGGTGACAGCTCTGGAAACCCTGTAGGGCAGTTCTGCTTTGTCGTGGAGGGTTGCTGTGAGTTGGAGTCAACTCAATGGCAAAAGACTTGGCACATGCATGCACACATGCATGCATGCATACGCACATGCACGCACATACACACACACACACACCCCTCTATCTAAGAGATGGATTCATTTAAATGAATTGACTTGTGAAATACTGTGAGGGCTGGCAAGTCAGGTGACAGGCTGGATGGAAGGGCTGGCAGTCTCGTGCTTGAAATTGGTAGACCAGGCAGTAGGATGGCAGGTGTCAGTGTTTTTGAGGCAGAATTCTTTATCCTCTTAAAAATCTCTGTTTTGGCTCTTAAGGTCCTCAACTGATTGAATGAGGTCCACCCATGTTATCAAGGGGAATCTCCTTGACTTAGAGTCAACAGATTGTAAATGTTTAATCACATCAATGAAAGACCATAACACTTAAATTAGTGTTTGACCAAACAATTGGGTGTCATAGTGTAGCCAAATCGACATATAAAATCAACCATCACAAGTAGGTTTTTTTCTGTTTTCCCCAAGAATGCCTCACAGGTGTTTTGCTACTAAGATCATGTGTGCTGGTTTAGTAGTGTTACTGAGAGTGAGCTCTGTGCAATGTAGTTGCCTGGGAGAGAGACTGTGTTCTGAGGCTGCCTTACCAGAAGTCTATACTCATCTGATAAATGGGGAAGAGATAGAAGTTTCCAGGGATTTCATTTTACTTGGATCCACAATCTACACCCATGGAAGCAGCAGTCAAGAAACCAGATGACGTATTGCACTGGGCAAATCTGCTGCAAAAGACCAACTTAAAGTGCTGAACAAAGATGTTGCTTTGAAGATGTAAGGTATGCCGTGGTCTTTTCAGTAGCCTCATATGCACATGAAATCTGGTCAGTGAAGAAGGAAGACAGCAGAAGAGTTGATACATCTGAATTGTGGCTTCGACAAAGAGTACTGGAAATACCGTGGGCTGCGAGAAGAACAAAACAAATCTGGCCTGGAAGAGGTACAGCCAGGTGCTCCTTAGAAGCCAGAATGGTCAAATCCAATTGCTGCCTGTTTTGTGAATAAAGTTTTATTGGAACACAGCTAAGCTTATTCATTTACGTACCGTCTATGGCTGCTTTCACGCTGCAGCAGCAGAGGTGAGCGCTTGTGACAGAGACTGGATGGCATGCAAAGCTTAGAACATTAACTCTTCGCCCTTTTTTGAAAGGAGTTTGCTGATGCCTGCTATAGAGTGAGAACTTGGAGCAGGGCATGCAAAAGGAGGGAGGATTCTAAGACCAATGTAAGGAAGAACTTTCTGAGACACCGACCGAGCTGGCCAACAGGCCTTAGCTCCATGGTAAAGGAGGGAGAACCCTGTCACTGGGGGTTTTGCGAGCAGGTGCTGACTCCTTCTTGTGCGGGATGCTTAGAGAGGGCTTTGCAGGTCGGACACATTAGCTTTTAAATTCTACTCCATGCTAAAATTCTGTATGGAATAATTCCCAGATTTAAACAGGTTGTTATTAATGGACATTTCACATTTTCACTCTCAGCAACATTTCCTTGGAAATTTTTAAATCCAAAAAGTAGTTTAATTCTTTAAAAATGAGACTTAAATGAAAATAATTTTATTCTGTAGTCCCACTTTTTCATTTAAAAACTGATTTTTCATGGCTTTTGGGTCTGTTCCCATTTATAGGTGCTGAATTTTAAGACCATGTGTGTGCCAAGTATGATTTCTTGGTGACAAGTCTGTCCTTACAGTGAAGGAGAAGCCACTAGTAATGAAACAGTGGAACAGAGTTTGGAAGTAGGGACCATGAGCCATGAAGAAAGGCAGTGGGAAGAAGGGAGGGAAGGGAGCCACCAGGTACCGAGGGCCTTCTATGTGCCAAAGGCGCTCTGGTGGTGTAGTAGTTAACACATTGAGCTGCTTACCAAAAGGTCGGTGTTTCAAACCCACAAGCTGCTCCACAGGAGAAAGATGAGGCAGTCTGCTTCCATAAAGATTTACCTCATTGGACACCCTATGGATTGGTTCTGCTCTGTCCTGTAGGGTCATGGTGAGGCAGAAGGAGCTCAGTGGCAGTGGGTTTGGTTTGGTTTACTGTGGGCCAGGGGCAGCGGTGGTTCAAGGGTAGAAGACAGGCCTTCTGTGCAGGAGACCCGGGTTCGACTCGTGAGTAGGGCACTTCGTTCACAGCCCAGCCCCCACTGACAGCGGAGGCTTGCATAATGCTGTGATGCTGAACGGGCGTCAGTGGGGCGTCCAGCCTGGCTCACACCAGGGCGGAAGGCCTGGCAGTCTCCTTTGGAAACAAGAATCACCCAGTGAAAGCCCTGCTGACCACAGTGCTCCAATCCACAAGTCCACTGTGGGGATGACGCAGGACCAGGCAGGGTCTGTTCCATTGTGCATGGGCTCACTGTGGGCCGGGCTCAACCTGACAGCAGCTAACAGCTAGGTGCCAGAGCTGTGACAGGACTGCAGGTGGGAAGCCAGGCCAGTCATTAAGCTTCAAGCTGGTGCCCGAGGAGGTGAACCACGGAGGAACTACTCGGTCCAGTCTGCTGCTTTTTGAAAAAGTTCGGGCTGCAGCAGCCAATCAGAGCACCGCTGCAGGTGAGGGAGGGGCAGCCAATCAGAGCACCCCTGCAGGTGAGGGAGGGGCAGCCAATCAGAGCACCGCTGCAGGTGAGGGAGGGGCAGCCAATCAGAGCACCCCTGCAGGTGAGGGAGGGGCAGCCAATCAGAGCACCGCTGCAGGTGAGGGAGGGGCAGCCAATCAGAGCACCGCTGCAGGTGAGGGAGGGGCAGGCGGTCAGAGCACCAGTGCAGGTGAGGGAGCGGAGTTTGTAGAGTTGGGGAAAGAAACTGTAAAACCCATTGCTTTAATCCAGGATGTGGAGCCTCTGGTGGGCTCTGAGAGCAAGTCATGAGAAGCCAGATGACTGAAAGAGAGTTTGCCGTAAATAACTTCTCAGAAGGGCCCTGTGCCCAATGGCCAGCTCCCTGAAGCTGTCAGACAGATGCCCTAAGTGGGTTTAGAGAAGCTTCCAGCACCTCCCTGGCTTATGAAGGGGTGGGGCTCCCGCCCACCAGAGAAGCACATGCCCAACAGCCTTCAGCGGTGCTTCTCCTAGGGCAGAGGGCAGCGTTTAGGGAGGACTGGACATGAAGTAACCGGAAATCGGCTTTCACCTGAGTGAGAAGAAAGGCACTCTGAGGTTGCAGTGGTTAAAGCATTCAGGTGCTAACCAAAACGTCAGCTGTGCAAACCCACCAGGTGCTCTGCGGGAGAGAGACGAGGCAGTCTGCTTCTGTGAAGATTGATAGCCTTGGAAATCACATGAGGCAGTTCTACTCTGTCCCACAGGGTCACTATGCCATCAACTAGATGGCAGTGGGTTTGGTTTTCTGGTTTGAGTAGAAAGGACAAGTTTGTGAAATGGCCCCAGAAAATGTCTTCCAGGAATCCTTTGGGAAACTAAAACTTAAAAAATTCCCCAAAGATTAGGTAAATTGATTGTCAGGCAAACATCACGCATCAGAGAGTAGCCTATGGTGTAGGTATCCCAGTGACAGGCTCAATTGAGCCTGGCCTATGGGACACTCCCTTATCAGTCTTTCCTGAGGCCAAAGACAGAAGTCATACACTGGCAGAGACGTCAGGGGCACCTCCAACGGGGATTTCAAATGTTGTTGTTGTTGTTTGCTTTCAGCAGTGAGATCCTCTTTTCAAATAAAGTCACATGTGGAACACTGCTGCTGTATGTTGTTGTTGTTGTTGTTGTTGTTGTTATGTGCCATGGAGTCGGACCCGACTCATAGCAACCCCTCTATGTAAAGGAGCCCCTAAACCCACTGCCATCAAGTCACTTCCGACTCATAGCGACCCATGGGGTTTCCAGGCTGTAAATCTTTATGGAAGTAGATTGCTGGTGGATTTGAACCACCAACCTTCTGGTTAGCAGCCAAATGCCTTAACCACGTACCACCAGAGCTCCTTATAGGAGCCCCTGGGTGGTGCAAATGGCAAACACGGTCAACTGCTGACCAGAAGGTTAGAAGTTCGAGTCCAGCAGAGGCACCTTGGAAGGAAGGCCTGTGATCTGCTTCTGGTAGGTCAGACCTCGGAAAAGTTCTGCTCCAGTGATTACAGAGTCGCTGTGAGTCGAAGTCAACTCCACAGCAACTTTTTTGTTTTCTTCTGATGTATAAAGCACACACAAGGGGTGCTCCTGGAAGAAGTGAGGGTGAGGCGCTCTGAGCCCCACTTGCTGCCCCAGCACCTCTCTGCCAGCCCCCAGGCCCCTGAGAGGCAAGCTTTCAACTTTGTCAGGAGGAAAGTCCGTTGACTTAGACACTATCATGTGAGGTGAGAAGATAGAGTGTTAGAAATGGAGGATGAGGGAGAATAGCATCTGAAATAAGGCAGATATTCCCATGGGATGTCTATCTCATTATTCGTACAAAGCTGCTGCCTTTAGGTGCTGTGATTGGCTGCTAAAGAGAAGGTGGGCAGCTCAAACCCACCAGCAGCTCCATGGGAGAAAAGCAAACACTCACTGCCATTGAGTCAATTCCCACTCATATCCACCGCCTTTGGGTTTCTGAGGCATAATTCTTTATGGAAGTAGATTGCCCAGGCTTCCTTCTGCAGAGTGGCAGCTGGGTTTGAACCACCAACCTACACCACCAGAGCTCCTTCCATGGGAGAAAGGCCTGGTAATTTGCTTCCATAAAGATGACAGCCGAGAGAGCCCCTTGGAGCAGCCCTGCTCTGTAACACGTGGGGTTGCCGTTCACCAGAACCAAGGTGATGGCAGCATGTTGAGTTTCTTGGTTTAGATGCCCATTTGCTTGTTTCTGCAGCTGCAAGCCAAGAGTACTCATCAGGAGGAGGCTGGCGTCTGCACATTGCCCTGGGAAAACGGTCCTTTCTAGAACCTTGCTAGCTGTAGACTGCCCTTTGCCTCAAGAGCAGAGTCCTCCAGGTTATTGAGAAAGTGATCATGGGAATCCAGACCCTCTCTCCTAATCCTGGGAGGACAGTGGGGAAGTCCCTTCCCTTCACTGGTCTGGAAAATAGAGGTGCAGGGCTATATTAGTGATGCTCAGATGTTCAGATTTCATACACCAGGAACGATGGGACAGGTGCACTAGAAAGTATGTATTTTTTTATTTTGTCGTTAAAAACAAAAATATACCATTGTTTTATGAAAGAAACATTTCCCCATGTGTGGGTGGTGATGTTAGCTGCCATTGAGTGGGCCCTGGCCCGTGGTGACCCCGTGTGCAATGAAGCGAGTTGCGCTCGGTCCTGCCCCGTCCCTGTGATGAGCTGTGCTTGCACCGCTGTGACCTGTAAGGCTTTCACTGACTATTGGAAGCTCATCACCAGACCTTTCTTCCTAGTCCATCTTAGTCTGGAAACCTGTTCAGCACGTAGAAATATACAAGCCTCCCTGACAGATGGGTGGTAGTGCAATGGCTGTGTGTGTATAAGATGCATCAGCTGCAAATAAACCCAGGTCTCCATGCAAACGATAAAGGACCCTGTCCGTAAATGATAGATAGTGCTTTCAGTGGAGTCCATTCACCTGTAAGGAAAACCTACTATATTGGTCCTACTGTTTTCATTTTACCCCAGTGTGTTTGTTTTCTTTTGCTGCTGTAAAAGATTACCACAATTCAGGGGCTTAAAACGACAGCCGTTTATTATCCCTCAGCCCTGTGGGTCAGAAGCCCTGGCACAGTGTGACTCAACTGGGTTCTCCGCTCAGGGCCTCACAAGGCTGAATCAAGGTGTCAGCTGGGCAGGACTGTTATCTGGAGGCTCTGGGCGAGATTCCAACTCCAAACCCATTCAAGAGGTTGGAAGAATTCAGCTTCTTGGGACTTGGGACTGAAGTCCCCCTGTCCTTGACACTTGACTGCCTTCATCCCGAAGCCAATGGAGGTCCATCCAGTTCTTCTGAAGCTTCAAATGTCTGACTTCCCCTTTTCCTGCAGCCAAAGCAAGGGCTCTGCTTTTAAGGGCTTTCTCAATTCCACAGGGCCCACCAGGAGAGTCCAGGATTGCTGCCCTATTTTAAACCTTCCATGACCAAATTATTTTCTACTTTGAATTTTTCATTGTGTTTGCAGTAATGGAAGGCATGCTAAAATCAAAGGGGAAAAAATTGAGGTATTATAGATCTTGATACAATTTGTGGGACACATTTGTCCCAAGTGGACTCTGGTGATAGGATTGGTGGTGTGAGGCCCATTGCTTCAGATTCATATAGTTATAAGGCCACTGCCAAGTAATAGCATGTACTACAAGTGGGATAGCAGCTTCCCAGGAAACTTGAGGCTGAAAATGGTGGAGGGTGATATATGTCCCATGGGTCATGAAAGGGTTAAGGTCAGCTGATCAGTAGCCTTAATTACATCTGCAGAGTCCCTTTTGCCATGTATCAACATATTCATGGGGCCCAAAATTCTGCCTATAACACCCAGCCTGCTGGAAGCTGTCAGAGGATACTTGGGGATGTTGGGATGGCAGATCTCTAAGGTTCTTCCAGCTCCAATACTGGCTGTCAGATTGTCTCAGTTTTTTGAATTGACATAGTCAAAAGTTCTGTGTTTGTAAGAAACCAGGACATCAGTATGAATACAGAAATGTGCTTACTAGGTTCATGAGAAAAGGTTGGTGAGCAAACAAATGCTAACAGGTTCATTGTTGCTAGTATTACTTTAATGCAACATTGTCTCTAAGTCTTGTGATACTGTGTTACCATTGTCATTAATGCAGCGTTAGGAAACAAGGTAACATCATGGCAGGACTGCATTAAGACAGGAAATGATTCAGTAAATCATGGTGGAAACAATTAAACATGAACTGCTCTGTGATATCCGCTGGTGCTCCACTGAGGGTAGGAAGTGTTGCTTTCCATCAAGGAGCAGGGATAATTAACAGTGGCCCAAGAAGCAATGAGAGGCTAACCTTCCCTCCCCTCCCCTCCCCTCCCCTCCCCTCCGTTCCATTTCCTTCCTTCCCTTCTCTTTCTTTCTTCCTCTCCCTCCCTCCCTCCCTCCTTCCCTCTCTCTCCTGTTCTTCCATGGCAAAAACATAAACTTGGCCAATTTCTGAAGAGGACCGGGCAGTGTTTCATTCTGTTGCACATAGGGTTGCCTTGAATCAGAATCAACTTGACAACACCTAACAACAATTTCCGGGAGCTCTGGTGGCGTAGTGCCGAAGGCACTTGACTGCTAACCAGAAGGCTGGCAGTTCAAATCCACCAGCCACTCCTCAGAAGGACGGTTGGGCAATCTACTTCCGTAGTGATACTGCCTCAGAAACCCATGGAGGGATCACTATGAGTCGGGTCCGACTCAAAGGCACGTAACAACAACAATTTCTAAATTAAATTTTAAATTCATTTCTTTCCCAAACATCCACAAGATACATCACGAACTCCTTAGCCTGGTGTTTCAAGCCCCCTTTGACCTTGGCCCAGACTGCCTTGTCCTCCTCCCTAGTAGGTGGCATGAGCTGGGAGGCGCCTGTCGCCCTGTCACTTTCCCAAGTCCTTGCCTTCATTCATGCTGCTCCTCCACCAGCAATTCCCACCTCAGATGCCCCTCCCCAGAGTCCTCCCTGGCTCTCCCTCTGGGGCTCTGCAGCCTGGGTCTGCCTCTCTCCAACAGCTCTGAGCACTGCCCAGCACATGGTAATGGCCATGTTCAAGTCCCATTATGTCTACAGGCAGTGAGTTACTGAGGCAGAAACTGGACCACCCTCATTTTTCTGTTCCTGTTGGCACCTGCCCACCTCGGGCTGCAGTCCAGAGGGGTTCCTGGGAAACAATGAGGAGAGAGCAACTAACTGGAACCAAGTCTGATCCCCATTATGGCCACTAGGAGGAGGGGTGGAAGAGAGAGAGGAAACAGAAAGGGGAGACTAACCGGGGAGAGAGACTGGAGTAGGGGGAAGGAAGCACACCAAGGGAGAGTTAGAAGGGGCTTCAGGCAGGCACTCTGCAGTCCTTGCTGAGGCGCTGGGCTCGGCTCTGCGGAGACGGAGACGCAGTGAAAAACAGACACAGAACCCGGCCCTCGTGGGGCTTGTACTCTAGTTGCGGTCAGGCAGTGTTCAGGCCAGCACAAACAGGCAAGGTGGTTTCAGAAACAACGTTAGGACGTTACAAAGCTGATGTATTGGAGAGTGGCAGGTGAGAACCATTTTGGATAGAAGGACTGTGAAGCCCGAGTGCTGAGAAGGAGTGAGTCACGGCAGGAGCAAAGGGCAAAGAAAACAGCAAGTGCCACTGTCCAGGGGCAGGAGGGGACTGCGGAACAGAGAGGAGGCTGTGAGGCTGTGAGGCTGCTCTTGGTGAGCGGGCAGAGGGGAGGCCACGGGGCCAGAGTGGTGGGCAGGGCAGGACCGGGTGGTAGCTCAAGTCGATCAAGATGAAGCCTGTTCGGAAAACGATCATTATCCCCTACTTGTAAATAACAGAAAGTAATGCAGCTGACCAGTCAGCCGAACACTGCGAATGCTTTCTAACGGACCTGCCTAAAAGCCATCCGACTCTGGGGACAGAATTTTGAGCAATGGATCAAGTCCCAGACACTTTACGGTTCTGTAAAGCTAATGAGATGTGATGGTTGTCAGTGATTTTCTTTTCTAGCCTTAAAGGTTATGGTTTCATTGCCCCTGTAGGACATCAACCACTCCAAATAATTTAGCAATCCTATCTTACTTTTTTATTCACTGTAAAAGTCTGTTTCTCAAATCCTCTTTTGAATCTCCTCTGCCCTGTGGCAGATCCCCTTTTAAAAACTAAACCCACTGCCATTGAGTCGATTCTGACTCATGGTGATCCCCATTGGGTTTCCAAGGTGGTAAATGTTTATGGAAGTAAATTACCTCATCTTCCTCTGGCAGAGTGGTTGGTGGGCTTGAACCACTGACCTTCTGGTTAGCAGCCAAATGCCTATGAACCCCACCACCTGAGCTCCTTCTGGAGCCCCTTAGTAGAGAGTTAATAAAGTTCTCACATATATATGCTCACTAACTATTGGTGCTATGTTTTTAACCTTTGGAGAACTGTACTCGGTAGAAGTTTACACACTGAGTGTATGGAAAGCAGGGAGTGAGGAGAACGAATTTCTGTTTTACAAAGGACTCTTAGACTGCTAGGTGCCGAATGGGTTTAGGTGGCCCAGTTAGGAGGCAGTGCCACTGTCCAGGGGAGAGCTGCCCAGGTGGCTTGAGTGAGAGAGGAGGAGAGGAGAGGCAGGAGTGAGCCCGGACTGACTCCTGACGTGTCGTGGGCATTTGTCCCATTTCTGTTTCCGTGCTGGGTGGTCGTGGTCTAACTCAGTTTCTTCTGCAAAATGTAAGCTCCTTGGCAGGGGCTTTGTCTGTCTTTTATGTTCCCAGCCCTGAGTCCAGAGGAGGGCTGGACAAGTGATTGCCAAATGAGTTTTCCCATCGGATTCGTCATCTTTTGAAATAGAAATGCCTCTGGAATGGGGAGACCCCAAGGGAAGGCATGTTGGGGGCTGTTTTTCAATGTGCTTTTGGGGGAAAATAAATAGGGGGGCTGGAAGTCATAGACTTGGTGGGCACATCAAGGAAGGATGGACTTTCTGGGTGGCACAATCGGTTAAACAAGCGATCAGCAACCAGAAGGTTGGTGGTTTGAACCCCCCAGATGTATCTTGGAAGGAAGGCCTGACATTGTGCATGTGCAAAGTCACAGCCTTGAAAACCCTATTGCAAGTTGTGCTTTTTACACGTGGCGTCACCGTGAGTCAGAACTGACTCCATGGCAACTGGTTTGGGGTTTTTAATGTTTTGTTTAGTTTTGTTTTTAGGGGAAGGAGGATGGGTCCCATTGCGCTGAATTCACAGCTCAGGCCCCACCCACCACGGGAGAAGGAGACCCAGAAGGTCTCCCGTGAGGAAAGCTCTGTTGGTGTAAATGCCCTGAGGAGAGCGGTTTCTAATCTGGACCTTCTCTTTCTGTGTGTTGCTCCCCAGTGTGACAATGCAAAAGGCTTGAAGGCCTTCTACGACGCAATAAAATACGGGCCGAACCACTTGATGGTGTTTGGAGGCGTCTGTCCGTCGGTCACGTCCATCATCGCAGAGTCCCTCCAAGGCTGGAATCTGGTGCAGGTAAGGCCTGGCCGCTTCCTATTTGGGAACCGTCGCTGATTGGTCACAAATCTTTTGTAGAAATGGTTCTCCCACGTGGTCCCTCAGTGGATGGATTAGGCCTCTTGGGTTCTCCCCGGATGATCGCACAGCCTGGGGGCTCCCACCTCCAGGGTTGCCTGCTCTGGCCTGAACTCACGTGGGCAGCCTTGATTCCACCCTGTATTTAAAAACCGTTGGTGGCCCAGCCCTGACTCCCTAGCCTGGCTTTCAGGGCCTTCCATGTCTGCCCAGCATTGTCTCCTGTCGGAGCCTCTCACTCTGCGCTGTGGCCCCTCCAGACAACGCCTCTCCCCTTCAGGCCTCAGCACCTTGATCTCGCTCTTCCCTTAGCCAGAATGGCCCTTTATTCACTCCATGCTGAATCACCGCACCCCACTTAAATTCCTTTTTGTCCACTAAGACTGCCTCACGTCCTTTCTTTGGGATTCAGCCTTTCCTGGGGCTCCTGGACTATTACTGACTCTTTGCACAGGAAGATTTTATATGCCATTGAGTGCCCACCCATGAATGTATGGTCTGGTGTAGGTAGGACACACCAGTGTCAGCTTCTCTTCAGATTCAGAGAGAGGAGCGTAGCAAGGTATGAGTGCTGGACTGAGTGACATCTTCTTTTTGCTGCATCCGTCCGTGTATCTATCCCATCCATATAACAAATACTTGTTAACAGCCTACTGTGTGCCTGCAATTTTGGTAGGTACTGCGAATATCCAAAAAGCTGAACCCGCTGCCATCAAGTTGATTCTGACTCATAGTGACCCCAGAGGACAAAGTAGAACTGTCTCATAGAATTTCCCAGTCTGTACACCTTTACAAGCAGACTGCCACATCTTTCTCCTGCAGAGTAGCTGGTGGGTTCAAACCACCAGCCTTTTTGTTAGCAGCTGAATGCTTTAACCACTGTACCACCAGAGCTCCTGACTGGGAAGAGAGTGCTGAATAATTCAGACACAGTCCCTACCTTTCTGAAACTTCCATTCCAGTGGCAGAAGATACCAAAAAATCCCACTGCCATCAAGTTGATCCCATAGCAACCCCATTGGGTTTCCAAGGCTGTAAATCTTTACAGCAATAGATTGCCTCATCTTCCTCCCATGGAGTGGCTGGTGGGTTTGAACCACTGACCTTCTGGTTAGCAGCCAAATGCCTTACTCACTATGTGAGATAAGCACGAAGCAATTAAGCAGTAATAGTAAGAACTAACATTTGTGTAATACATATGCAGGGCTTACTAGGTGCAGGTGGGTAATGCCGTCAGCCATTACTTAATTGGAGGAAGGTTGACTGGTCCACCCAGAGGCACCTTGGAATGAAGTCCTGGTGGTCTCCTTCCAGGGGTGGGGAGTGGGCACTGAAACCTCTGTGGAGCACAGCTCTACTCTGACACATACGGGGTCATCCTGAGTCACAATCAACTTGATGGCAACTGGCTAGGGCTCACCATGGCCCAGAGCTGCTCTGGACACATCTATGCATTAGCTAACACAGTCCCTTTATCTTCTCTCTGCAATAGCATTCCCATTTATAGGGAAGAAAACTGAGGCACAGAAAGGCTAAGTAGTTTCCCTAAGGACCCACAGCTGATAAGTAATAGAGCAGGACAGAGACTCAGGCAGTGTGAGCCTTGAGGTAAGACTGGTGAGGACGATGACAGAAGTAAACAGGTAATGGAATGAACAGTGAGATGTGGGCAGGCCTCTTGGAGGAAGTGACTTTGGAGCTCAGACCTGAAGGGTGGGAAGGAGCCTGCTGGGTGAAGAGGTTCCCTGTTGGTGGTTGGACAGCAGATGCAAGCAGCCTGTGGTGGGAAGAGCTGGTCTGCTCATGGAATAGAAGAGAGGACAGTGGTGCGGGAGCGTGGTGGGTGAGAGTTGGGATGAGGAGGCTGAAGAGACAGACAGGGGCCGGAGCATGCGGGGGCATCTGTTATCACTCGTGTCAACTGAGAACCTTCTCTGAGTCAGGCCCTGCACGCATCGGGTGCTGGGGAGAGAGCTCACCGCCAAGAGGGGTGGGGGCAATGAGCTACGGCAGAGGGGTGGTAAAGGAGGGGAGAGGCCCAGGAAGGCTTCCCAACGGAGGGGATGTCAAGCTGCTGACGGAGGAGGGCGTTGGACAGCTGGAGTCATGGAGGAGACTGGGCGTACCAAAGCGAGAGGTGGGAAGGTGCGTGGACGTGGGGAGCAGTGAGTCACTCACTGTGGCCGGAGCAGCCATGCTGCATGTGGGCTGATGCAACAGGACACGAGGCCGGGAAAGCAGCTCAGCGTGCTGCTATGCAAACCTTGCAGTGTAACAGGGAGCCGCTGGGCTCGGTGTGCCAGGAGCCTGGCCTCAAGCCCTCGAGGAACCCACAGACAGTGGTGAGGCAGGGCAGGTCACTGACCCTCTCTGGTCGAGTTTCCCCTGCTCCGTTAGCTCCCCACAGCACCACTGGGCAGGTTACCTGCCTTGCTGAGACCCAGCCCCTCAGTTGTAAAATCGGGGGAGCGATAATAGTGATTTCCCAGGGTTTTATAGGGATCAGAAGTCCCTGTGGTGCACGCGGCTAAGGGCTCGGCTGCTACAGAAAGATTGGAAGTTCGAGCCCCTGCACCCCCAGAAGCACATCAGGAAAAAGACCTGGTGATCTCCTTCTGAAAAGCTAGCCACTGGAAACCCTGTGGGGACACACGTCCTCTGACACGTGGGGTCGCTGTGGGTCGGAGCGACCTGAAGACAGCTGCTGTGTCTGTTTCTGTGTGGGTTGGAGCTAGGCCGGCACGTAGGAAGCACTGTGCACTGCGTGGATTTCTTTGTTGTATTATTCTGTCCAGCCTCCTGCTTCTCCCCTTAGTACTCCAGCTACTTAGCATTCCTGGTCTTTCCTGTGTTCCTGCCTTTGCTCACAGTGTCTGGACCCCCGAGACCCCCTTCCTCCCTAGCGCTAGTCTATCAAGCCTACCCATATTCTCAGACACCAGCTGGAAAGCTGCCTCCTCCAGGAAGCCTTTTCCGATTGCACTAGCTCAAATAGGCCCTCGGAAGTTGTCTTCATGCCATCTCCCTAATGAAAATAGAAGTACTACCAGGGAATGCATACCACCCAGGAGCCCATGCCCCTCGGCTGGGCCCTCTCTTAGGCTTTGCCTAGGGACTCTTCAATGTCACGTGCCATGCCCTATTATTAAATGAATTGCATTTTGTGGGGAATAATTTGTTCCACATACATTACACACGTGTTTTACGTGTAGTCTTCTCCACTAGACTGAAGGCAGGGCCGTTTTCTTCAGCTCCCGTTCTCAGTGCCTGGCACAGCACCCGACACACAGTAGGCCCTCACTGTGTGCCGACCGGAGTTGAACTCCGTGCAGTCTCTCGAGTGCAGACATGGCCATGAGGAGGGGTGGGGGTGGGAAATGCAGATTCTGGGCCTCCACCCCGACAGCATTGGTCTGCGTTGGACAGGAACCTTGTCCTGTGGGTGGGGAACTGGCTGGAGAGCTCTCAGGGCCTGGGGACGAAGTCCTGGGGTGAGCCCACGAGAGAGGCTCCTCCCTACTTGTGGAGCTGGACAGGGAGGAGCGGGCACAAAGACCTGCATCTTGTAGGGGGGTAGCCCTAGGGGCCTGGATTTCTGCCCCCTCATTTTCAGGGAACGGAGCCCCTTCCTTAATGGACCAGGCCCTGAGGCCCTCCCGGCCCCCTCCCCATCTCTGAGGCAGAACATGCTTCTAGAGATGGCGGAGGGGTGTGGAGCGGTCTACCCGCATTCTAGGGATCTGATGTTGTTGTTGTTGTTGTTATGTGCCGTCGAGTCAGCCCTGACTCATAGCGACCCCTCCTTGGGTTTCCGAGGCAGTATCACTACGGAAGTAGGATTGCCCAACCTTCCTTCCGAGGAGTGGCTGGTGGGTTTGAACCACCAGCCTTCTGGTTAGCAGTCAAGTGCCTTAGCCACTATGCTACCAGAGCTCCCAGGGATCTGATGACCACCTAACTTATTCACACTGGGCTCCGAGACAGTTTTGCAAATGAGGAGAATGGTGTCCTTTGTATAACTGAAGAGGCGCTCTGAGTGCCCTTTGGGGGAGCAGCGCCGGCTGGACAGAGAGGGCCCCGAACACGTGATCCGTTCTTCCCGGTTCCCGGTGCAGCAGAAACAGGGATGCGCAAGCCGGAGGGTGAAGGCTCAGCCGGGGCTGGAAGTGGTTCAGTTTAACTTCTGCCTTTTGCTGGGCTTCTTTTGTCATGGCTGTTGCATAGAGAGGCTGGTGCTGTGTAAGCCGTGATGTGAGTCACTGAGCTGCTGGGAGCCGTGGTTCGCCTGTCAAGCTATAAGGACCTTTGTAGGGCTCAGGTCTGATGGGCAGCCAGGGGGCCCCGACCCCTCTGACCTGGTCAGACTTGCAGAGTTCAGGTCTGGGCCTCACCCTGGGTGGGCCAACCGAGGCATGGACCGGGAAGACTTCTGGGAGAGGTTGGGGCCTGGACCTTGGGGAAACTGCTGAGCATGTTCAGGCCAGAAAACATGCAGGGGGCTGGGGACGGGGGGCGTCTCGGCTTTCAGAGCTGTGGGGCTGTGTCTGTCACTGGTTCCCTTGTCTTCAGTGCAGAGAAGCGGGAGCAATGGCTGAGCATGGAGGGAGATTTCAGCTCCCACAGACACGCCAGCGTGGAGCAGGCTGCCCCACTGTCAAGTAGTGACGTCCCTGTGCCCAGGGGCCCCGAGGTTCTGGTCTCAGCCAGGCCTGCTCCTGGGGAGAGTCAATGCGGGAAGCAGATGTAGGCCAGCTCAGTGGGCCACACACTTACTGTAAGGTGATGTTAACAATGCCGATTCCCAGCCCCCCCTCGGAGCAGGTGAAAGGACCCGTCAAACCCTCAAGGACTGGAGATTCCACTCACGCCCCCACCCCCACCCGCTGCCCCCGTTTCAGCATCAGCAGCTCAGGTGAGTCAGAGCAGCATTCCTGGGGCCTGGCTGGGCCAGGTGGTCCCTACGGCCCTGTTCCTCACCCAGATGCCTGGATTCCCTGAGAGCTCCTGGTCCACAGACCAGAATTCCATTCGTGTTGCCTGTGTGGCAAAGAGGACGTGGGGGAGATGGCAGATATGTCAGGGTCACCCTCTTCCCCTTGCCATGCCCTCGCTCGGCCTCAGCGGTCACTCCACCTGGCAGTGTGGATGCGCCTTCCGCTGTGAAGCTCCTGCCCCGGGCTCTCTCCCCTACACACCCCTCCCCGTGGTGCCGGCTGGCCCATGTCTGCGCGCACACTGCCTGCAGCTGCCTGAGAGCAGCCCACCCACCTCAGCAGCCTGGCCAGGAGCAGGTGGACGTAGGTGCTACGTGGTGTGTGGGAAGTGTGTGCTGGCCGAGGGAGCAGATACCTGCCTTTGAGGTGTGATCTCTCCCCTAAGGACTGAGGGCAGAGCTACAGCGGTGATCCCAGCACAGCCCCCGGTGAAAGGGAAACCCAGGGAGACCTTCGCTTTTGGCCTTTGGCTCAGCCTCGGCCATCCCTGGACCCGCTGTCTTTTTGGTTTTATTTCTTTAATTTTTCAATTTTTATTGTGGTGAAATATTAAATGTAACAGAACATCCAACCATTTGTACACACACAGGGACATTGTCTGCATTCTCCACCTTAGGTACCCATAACCATTACCCGTTTCCACATCTTTTCATCCTCCATAATAACAACTTTGTACTGCTTTAGCAGTACCCCTGGTTTCCCCTCCCACCTGGCCCGGGTGGTGAACATTGATCTCTGTGCGGTGGCCTATTCGGGATAGTTCATGTCAGTGGGGACCCGTGTTTTTAACGAACGTGTTTCCTTTGGCGTTTTCCTTAGACTCCATGTGAGTCTTGCCCTCAGCAGCTTGTGTCTGACCCCACCCCGCTCCACACTCTTTTGGGCACTTCTGCACATCTCCCAAGCAGCCCTGATGGTGCCGTGGTTAAGTGCCGGGCTGGTAATGAGGTAGTTGGCACATCGAACCCACCAGCCGCTCAGTGGGAGAAAGATGTGGAAGCCTGCTTTTGTTGGCAAACCTCTGGGACAGTTCTACACGGTCGCTGTGAGTCAGAATCAACTGTTGTTGTTGTTATATGCCATTGCATTGTCTCCATAGCGACCTCTCCTTGGGTTTCTGAGGCGGTATCACTACGGAAGTAGATTGCCCAACCTTCCTTCCGAGGAGTGGCTGGTGGGTTTGAACCACCAATCTTCTGATTAGCAGTCAAGTGCCTTAGGCACTATGCCACCAGAGCTCCCCAGAATCAACTAGGTTTTTTTTAATCTCTGCAGTGTAGTAAATTACCTAGTGTGGCTTTTCTAGTCATAAGTCTTTGTAAACTCTGTGGTGGAATTTGCTGTGAGCAACTGAGGAGCTCCTGATTGTAAAAGTTATCCACCTGGGGTATTTCTGTTGGGAGTGGCAGTGGGGCAATGTTCTGGGAGGGTCGCTCTCTCTCTCAGGTGCTTAGAATTTTGATGTTATGATTGGCTAGTTTGACCACTCTGCCAGGCTCAAAAGGAGGCCTCCTAGAGGCAGAGGTCTCTCTCTGACTGCTGGTTGAGGAAGACGTGCTGCTGAAAGAGACACGCCTTCCCGAAAGAGACACATGCTGCTGGGAAAGAGATGCAAGAGACATGCATTGCTGAGTGAGACACCGAGGGACACTCACTGTTGGAGAGAGACTGAGAGAGACTGTGAGAGACTGTTAGGAGAGAGACGGTGGGCTGGGAGAGAGACTGAGTGTTTTTCCTGAACTTGAATTGTAGCCTGGTGCTTCTCTAATAAACCCCATAATCTGTGAATTCTGTGTGGCTACTGCAGTGAATTATCGAATCCAGAAGAGAGGTGGTGGGTGCTCTGGGAGGAACGGTTGGTGAAAAGGCTGGAGGGAGGCAGCATGTCTGGCCTTGCAGTAATAGGCTTTGGGTTACTGATAGTGATTCTGTCTTCCTCTTGTGGCGTTAGAGGAGGTCAGAAGATGTGGCCTCCTTGCCTTTTTAGCAATCTCCCTCTAACCTTGTCTGTCCTTCTGAAAGCAGGGGGCTTCAGGAATAAGCAGGAGAACGTAGCCTGGGTGGGGAAGACAGAAACAGGGTGGCTCCTACAGTAGATGGAAGCAGAGCTTGGCGGAGGTGCAGGAGGTGCTGGCGACAAGGAGTGTGACATTCACAGAGATGATGACAGAACTCTTTCTTCTCGAGAGTGAGATGATAGCTACCCAGCTTGCAGACAGAAATAGTCCAGCTGATGAAAATAAAGTCAGATTCCTGAGGGGATAAAGGGCTGCTCGCAGGAAAATGCAAACCCTATTCGGCCAGGGACCGTCTCCCGCAGAGCCTGCCCTCCAGGAGCGGCCACGGCAGATTATTACACTGTGGGCACCTCCTCCTGGCACCGTCCTAGCCCTCCCCGCGGCCCTGCCTCTGGACTGCCTTGGCCCTCCCCTGAAGACCTTCCTGGGAAGGGAGCAGTCCGTGGAACAGGGCTGTCTCCTTGGAGAAGCTCAGTGACCGAGTGGCGTTAAGGAGAACATTCAGGCAGGGTATTGACCCTGCGTTTCCACACATGTTAGCAACTGAGTCCCAGCACACGTAGGACTTGATTTCTGAAAACTCTAAATTGTGTTTGGTTTTGGCATTTCAAAAAAAAAAAAAGTAAAAAATAAAAAAGTCACGCATACTGCATTGCAGCTAACAATGTGGGACCCTGTTGGTTGACGCTGTTTGCTTCAGAAGGACAGAGCTGTTGGGATCCAGCTGTGTTTGCCCAGGTGAAGATCTCATGGAAGCTGTAGGTTGCCTGGGGAATCAAAGGGATGCTTAGCACTTAGCTGTGGGCTGCGAGATTTGAGGCAAACTCAGAAGAGCAGAGCTGTGGGGTCTTAGCACTCATTGGACCCCATCACCCCATTGTACAGACTGGGAAGTGAGGCTCAGAGGAGGTAGGACCTTGCCCAAATTCTCTCTCACAACTGCAGCAGTGCCCTTGGGTCCCTGGACTGACTATCTGGTCTTTGAAATACAGCCATGGTCTGTCTTTATCGGTCTGAGCCTCACATTTTTTGTATGTAAAATGGACATGGCAAACCTTATGTGTTTCATGTGTTTGTTGTGAGAATCACTGGAGATTTTTCTCAGTGAAAGCACTTTACAATCTATGAAGCAGTAGCTGCTGCTTGGTGATCAGGATTCTCCACT
Organism: Orycteropus afer afer; assembly: GCF_000298275.1. Lineage (NCBI taxonomy): Eukaryota > Metazoa > Chordata > Mammalia > Tubulidentata > Orycteropodidae > Orycteropus > Orycteropus afer. Next base: position 4,690,842 of record NW_006921854.1, read on the forward strand.
GTGAGAGCAGACCTCTGATTCCAAACTAGAAATCCAACTGTCAGTTGATTCCACTCCTAGGAACCCTGTAGGACAGAGTGGAACTGCCCCAGAGGGTTTCTAGGACTGTCAGTCTTTAGGGAAGCAAAGCCCAAACCAAACCCACTGCCACTGAGTTGATTCAGACTCATAGCGACTGTGTAGGACAGCGTAAAGGTGCCCCACAGGGTTTCCAAGGCAGTAAATCTTTATGGAAGCAGACTTCTTCATCTTTCTCCTGTGGAGCAGCTGGAAGGCTCGAACCACCGACCTTTTGGTTAGCAGCTGAATGCCTTAGTCTCTGCATCATCGCAGCTCCTTAGAGCTCTGATTTCAGAGGCCTAACTATCACCCTCTCTTTGCATTGATGACAAGGGTTGTCTAACTCAAGTACTGCAGACCCTGAAACTCAGGTGTCAGAAGCCTAATGGAGGGTCTTCAGCCAAACACTCAAAGAGCATCTCAGCGCCCCTGAGTCAGGCTCCCCCAGGCCAGAATCCCACCCTCCAGCACATGTGGCTGCTGCCACGCCCCAGCCACGGAGCGGTTAATGGAGCCCGTGGGTTTGATTGGAAATCATTTAGGAGCAGCGTTGTGATCAGACACACTTGGAAACCTGCTGCTGCTGCTGCTGCTGCAAGGAGATGGAGACAGTAATGGAAGGCGGGGTGAGACATTTCTTGGCGCCGGTCTCCAGAGGGTCTGTAGGGCATTAATAATCTATGAGATAGCCTACCTTCTGGATTCACTGAAAAGGCACAAACAAACAGGAGGAGGAGGAGAAGTGATGTTAGAGTGAGGACTGGGAGCCAAGGGGGGGTGACAGCAGAGACCCCACAGCCTGGAGAACTCGGAGGAGCCTTCCTGCCTGTGTCCTGGGACGACGCCTGGTGCAGGAAAGCCGGGCTGTGAGAGCAGGAAGCATGTTAGGAGGCGGGAAGGAAAAGGTTGGGGACTTTTCGTTTAGATGCTAATGGGTAGGAAGGAGTACAAGTCCTCAGAGGATTTTCGTGTCAGAGGACTCTGGGAGTTGACTTGAGGCAGGACCAGTGGTGGCCATGGCAACAGAGGTGGTAGCAGAAGTTGGCTGAGAGTCCATGGGACACACGGCAGCAGCAGGTGGGCCAGAAAGGGTGGAGAGAGGTGCTTGTGGAAGGCTCCATGATGAAATGAAACACCTGGCTGGAGCCTTCCACAAGCACCTCATTTGTCCCAAGCCAGAGGCTCTGGCCACCCAGGATTCCTTGGGCCACTCAGCTGCTCTTTGAGCCTTGAGGCTCTGTTCAGGCTGTTTCCCTGGCCCGACAAGACCTGCCATCTCCTTTTCATTGTGGAAGCCAAGTCCAGCCTCTAGGAGCTGGCCTCAGGTATCCTCCTGTGGAGCTATTTGTGATTTCTCCAAATTATCTGGTGAGTGAGTTGCTGGCTGCTCCGAGCTCCTAGGCACGTTACCCCTCATGCAGCCGTTTCTACACAGAGCAATAGCAATCATCTCCATTCCGGCCTCCCGTCGGACTATGCTCCCCTGGGGACAGCAGCCATGCCTCATATGTGTCTGTGTGCCGGGTCCCACCTCAGGGCCTGACACAGGACAGGGCAGAGGTGTCGCTAGGATGGTGTCACCCTTCCTGTGGACCTCCACCCATACCAGACCAGACTCCTTGATGTTTATTACCCCTTTCAATCATAGAATAACATGTGATAAATAGTTATAAATTGCTTTAATGTACTATTTCTTAGATCATATGAATACTACCAACAAAATTGTTTTGTAAAATCTTTCTACAGTGGTATTACAATATTAATTTACATCATTTTTAGTAACTGAGCAGAAACCTTTTTAGCTTTTTCTGAAGGTTGGGCAATCTACTTCCGTAGTGATAATGCCTCGGAAACCCAAGGAGGGGTCGCTATGAGGCAGATCTGATTTGACGGCAGTGAGGTTTTTTGTTTTTTTTTCCTTTGATAATGACTTCATTCTCAAAAAAGTTATCAATATAGGTTCACAAATACTACTTATCACAATATCTTAGCTAACACACCAGAAAATTTGGCAAAATCTGCAGCTATAAAAATACCAGGAACAATGAGAACAGCATGTGGTTGTAGTGTGCAGATGAGACCACATGATTCGAAGCATCATTGTAACTGGGTAACAATGACAGCTCTGATTGGAGCATATTAGAAGGTTCAGAGAAAATCAGCACAGAGTTTCACCTTGTACATATATTGATTCATGTACACTGGGCTTACAAAACACGTTTTTTGATGTTATGACAAACTGCAGGGATATTTTTATTAAAAAATAATAAATTTCTGCTGAAACAATGCACGAAAATTTTATGGACAGTCCTTTCGGTGTCACCCCTCTGACTGTCTCCTGGTGTGGTCCGCACCCCATGCCCCTCCCTAGTGACGCCACTGGGACAGGGGCCCAGTCCTGTGCGCTTAGTGCATGGGCAGCGAATTCACTCCACAACTCCCAGTCAGCCTTTGGGGCCCTCTGCCCTTCGTGGTCTGAGCCTTCAAATCCTTCAGAGGAAGTGCTGGAGACACGAGTCCCCACATCTACCCTGGCTTCCGCTGATCTTGGGGGATGGGGAAGAGAGGTGTTCTATTCTCATTCATTCATTCACTGACCCACACTCCTATTCTTCCAGCCACTCCCTCACTCACTCTCTCATCAACTCATTGCCTCTCTCTTTCACTTAAACTTTCCCTCCCCTGCTCAGCCTGCCATATACCAGCCTGTCCCAGACCATGACCGTTTCCCCCACCCAGTACTGCCACCCCAAAAGAGAGGGCTGTGACAGAGAGGCCATTTTGTGCAGTAGCCAGTCCAAACCACCCTGCAAACCCCCCCCAAAGCACCCAAACTCATTGTACTCAAGTTGGCGCCTGACTCACGACGCTCCCACAGGTTACAGAGTAGAACTGCTCCGTAAGGTCTTCCTGCCTGGAATCTTTATGAAAGCCATTCACCAGGCCTTTCTTCTGCGGTGCCACTCAGTGGATTTGAACCACTGACCTTTCAGTTTGCAGCCAATCACAAACTGCTTCCACCACCCAAGCTCCTCAGAACTCCTCCAAAACACATTCTTGTCTGGTCAATTCCAAGTCATAGTGACCCTATAGGACAGAGGGGAACGGCCCTATAGGGTTTCTAAAGCTGTAAATCTTTGTGGAAATAGAATGCCTCATCTTTCTCCCATGGAGCAGCTAGCTGGTGGGTTCAAACCACTGACCTTTTGGTTGGCGCCTGAGTGCTTTAACCACTGTGCCACCAGGGCTCCCTCAATGGCCAGGACAAAGGACTAGAATTCAGAGGCACTGGGCAATTGCCCTTCCTATGTTTCTTCCTGGCAGAGCGGACTCGGGCCCATCAGTAACCTCAGAGCCTCACTGAACTCCTTTGTGAAATGGAGCTCATCGTGTCTGCCTTGGGGCCACTGAGAGTGGCAGGTGGGACTGGGTGGTGGAGCAGACTGGGAGAGCCCCTCCCCGTGGGTGGTAGTAACATTATCATCACTGATGCCTTTGTGATCTGAGAGGCTGCCAGGGCCCAGACAGGGAATCCCTGGAAGATTTATAGGGCTCCATTTATCTCCAGATTCAAAGTCGTGTGGATGAAGTGAATGGTCGCAGACCAGAAAGGTGATTAAGAACAGCAGAATGAAGACGGAGAACGGCGGGAGAGGCGCACCAAGCCCAAGGCGCCGGACGAGGGCCGTGTGCTGTTTTTCTGGTTGAGGCTTCACTGAAGCTGAGGCAGGTCCAAGGAGGCAGGGCACACTCAGGTGCATGGCGGATCCCAATCTCTTTCTGCCAAAGACCCAACCCACCTCTTTACTGTCGATCTAGTAGAAGATCCCATCCAAGGTTCTGACCCCCATTTGTAATTCAAGACCATGGAATCTAAAGTAATAATCAGTTCCCAGTGTGTGACTCCAGTGGCCTCATTGTTTACCCCTCTCTCACCGCCAGCCACGTCAAGCCTTTCTGGAAATGTGTGCGGTGTAAATAATTCATTCTAAATAAATAAATCACTCGCACCACTTACAGTACAGCTGATGCTGCTAGTATCGGGCCCAGCCACAGCCACTTCCGAGTTGAGTCTGGATGGAACTGAAGATGGGTGTTAGGAAACAGATCCCGTCCGGGCAGGACAAACACATGTAACATAGGATGAGAACACCTACTTGATAGGGTTGTTGTGAGGGTAGGAATAAGGCATGTGGAACATGTTGCCAGCCCCCAGCTGGCATTCAGCATTACTCTTAAATGGGTATTATTCCTTTAAGACTAGAGTAAGGATTGCCAACTTCTTAAGGAAAAGTGTGTGAATTGGACTTCCTTTAGAGCAGTGGTTCTCAAACTTTGATGGGGATCAGAATCACCTGGTACCTTGAAGACATGGCTAGTTCCAGGTGTAAGTCAAAGCAGGTAGAAGGTGAACTTGAAGCATCTTGCACCAGAAGCTAAGGCAGTGTTCAAACACCAATGGGAGGCAGTGAGTGCCTCCATGCTTTGTGGGACATCTGTCCTCATAATGCATGTGGATGATTTGTTCAACTCAGAAACAATAAAATAAAATCAAGTCTATGGGTTTGTGTTCTAACCAGTTGCCATCAAGTAGACTCTGACTCATGGTGACCCATGTGTGTCAGAGCAGAACTGTGCCCTCTAGGGTCTGCAGTGGCTGGCTTTGCAGAAGGGGGTATCCAGGCCTTTCTTCAGGGTATCTCTGGGAGGACTTGAAATGCCATCCTTTTGGTTATCGCTGAGTGCGGTAACTGCTTGCACCCCCCAGGAGTCCCAGTGGTTTGGATTAAGAGCCTTGAGTCTCGCTGCCAGCCCCATCACAGGCAGAGGGACTGGATGGGAATATCAGCGGGCCTTAACTAGGCTGGGGATCTCAGTCTTAAACAAAACAGAACAACCGGCACATGGTAAAAATACAAAAGCTAGTTTGATGAAACTTCCGTGGGATAGATTTGGGACAAGTCATATGTTAAAAAGTGTAATGGCTGTAATTGGTTCAAACATATTGATTATTTTAAAAATAACCCAGGAACTTGGTAAAATGCAAAAACCCACTCGGCATAGGGTGACCACCAACCTGGGTTTCTGGGACTACAGGTTTCCTGGTTGTAGGATTTCCAAGTTTAAAACCAGGGAATTCCCCAGTGAACCAGGACTAGTTGGCCACCCTAAGCAGGCCCTACCCTGCTGCCAGGAGCCTGGGCGCTGTGTGCTTGACCAAGATTCTGGGTGATTCTGATACATACCAGCAGGTGAGAACCACTGCCTTAGAGTGAAGAGCCACCCTCAGGTGGAAACTGAAGGCCCATGATGGGGACTCTGCGGAGGGGGTGGGACAGAGTGATGTTTCCCCAACACGTCTGATGGTGGAAGTCGTCTGGGTGGGGTGGGGTGGGTGAGGTACCAGTGTCCGAGTTAAGTCAGATTCTTCAGTCCACTGAGCACCTGTCCATGGAAGGGGCTAGGAGGCTGACACTCAGCTGGTGCTCTGCACGGTTCTTATCAGTGCAGGTGGGGAAGCCTGGTCTGGAGACTCTCAAAAGCCCTCGTTGGAGGTGCCCTGGATGAAGGGCCCTGGATTACCTAGCGTCTCTGAAGGGAGGCCAGGTGTGCCAGCTGAGGGAGAAGGGTCTAGGGGGCTGGTGTTCACACTCAGGCCCTGGCTTCAAGGAAATACTTACTGATTCTGCCTCAGGGACCACTCTTGGGAGTCAGAATGGAGCAGCAGGGACAGCCAGTGTCATCATTGACCACAGACATCCCTGTGGTCAGTGTCATGCAAGCAAGGGCTCCTGTCAAGCTGCAGTATGTGGGATGTGCCCTGCCCTAGCCTTGGTCTGGCATGGTGACAGATCAGCCAGATCCCAGACCATACCTCTTGTTGGCCAAGAACACACAGAGGGGACTCCCAGTAAGGCATGAAGGATAAGTGAGGGGACTTGGCTTCCGCTTCTGGCTCTGTCACTTGCTGGCTGGGTGAGCTTACACAACACTGGCCCTCACTGGCGCCCAGCGTTTTCGCCTATGACTGGAGAGGGGTGGTCCCTGCCCTGCCTTCCTCCCAGAACCACTGTGAGGCTGGTGGGAGGTGGAGCCCACAAGGGGCTTAGGGATTCCATAAGGTAGCTGTCTTAGTTTCTTGGTGTTGCTATAACAGAAGCACCACAAGTGGGGGGCTTTAGGAAGAGGAATTTATTTGCTAGCAGTTCATGAGGATAGATGTTCAAGTTCCGGGTGCTGGCTCTGAGGGAAGGCTGTCTCTGTCAACTCCGGGGAAGATGCCTGAGTCTTTCAGCATCTGGAGCCCCAGTGTTCTTCAGTTCCTTGAGGGTCTTCATCTAGTGTCTGTTGTCCCATTCTTGCTTTTGTGTCTAATCTGCTCTTTTTATAACTCAGAAATGATTGGGTTTATGACACCCCACCCCACCCCCACTGATATGAGCCCAAGAATATAAGACAGGAAACCCTATTTGCAGATGGGATTACATCCTTAGGTTAGGAAGTGGAATCCCAACACGTGTTCTGTGGGGACACAATGCTGTCTGTCACAGTGGTGGTGACAGAGGCCCAGAGGGTCAAGCGATCTGCTTAAGGGCAGTAGCAGGTAGTGACAGAGCTATTGGGTCCCCCTCTAGTCCTTCCCCTTGTGCTCTCTGCAGCTCTGGGGACTTTGCCCATGCTGTTCTCACTGCTGGAATGTTCTCTTTGCTACTTCTCCCTACTTGGCTTCTTCCTTTGTATGTTCTGGTATTTGGTTCAAGTGTCACCTCCTCCAGGAAGCCCTCATAATCTTCCCCAATCCTGCTCTCCACCTCTTCCTTCATCTTTGCAGTTCCTTCGCTGTATTACAACTCTCTGGTAGGGTTTTGGTCTCGCCTACCAGACTATAGTGCTTCAGGACAGGACTGTCTAAGCTGTGGCTAGAGCCCCAGGTCCTAGCATGGGGCCTGGCCCTGAGCAGGTGCTCAGAAATCATGAGAAGACAGAGAGGAGCCCTCACACCTGGACAACCTGTTAAAACTGCCCATCTGTATTCCTACTGGCTTACATTTCTATAAAGGAGCTCCGGTGGTGTAGTGGTTAAGGCATTTGGCCGCTAACCAAAAGGCTGGTGGAGGAAAGATGAGGCAGTCTGCTTCTGTAAAGATCTACAGGCTTGGAGACCCAATGGGGGGACACTGTGAGTCAGAATCGACACTTTGGCCATGAGCTTGGTTTTGGAGTCTTATATATCTGTGGCCTTTTCTGTATGCAAGGCATGGTTGTAACCACTGTGCATGAATTAACTCATTCACTCCTCATACCAATCCTTGGGAAACTGAGGTCCAAAGAGGGCAGGACTTGCCCAGCTTCCTGCTGTGAGCAGACCTTAGGGTGAGGTCGGCTGAAGGCCTCCGGGAGTGGGGTCGTTGGGGGCCATGGCGACTGCAGAACCCAGTCTCTGCCATCCCTCCAGAGTCTGCCTCAGCAAAGAGCTTCCTGTCTGTCTACAGAGGCCAACCCTTGCCACCACATGCCTCTCAACGTGGGTGTGTTCTCCCTGTAAATCATTCATGACTCGCACACCAACACCACTTTTAAACTTATTACTCATCCAGTAACTTATGTATAAAAAATAGATGGTTCCTTTGAACTCTGAAAATGGATGGCCTGGTTGTTGGTGAAAATCGATAACTATGCTAAGTAATTCAAGCACACAGTACTTACGGTTCTACTCGGGGTGGTTTTAGAATGAATGAGTTGATTTTTTTATTTTTTAATATAGCGTAGCCTGCGTTCGTTTTGAATTATACAGGAGCCTTTTGCTTGGAATCTGTTTACTAAGAAGATTAAATAATTTATTATTTCCATGATGAAGCGATTGAGCCTTCTATGGCAGGAGGGCCTCTACTTTAGAAAAACGCTCTGAGGTTAGACAAACATTTAGACGTTAGGGCTGAACGACAACATAAGCACACATTACTGTTTTCCCCAAATGCCCACCAAAACCTATTGTGTAGCACTGTCCTGGCTACTTCTAAGATGGCGTATGGCCTGTGCATAGATTAGGAAGTGGGCTCCTGTTCTGTGTGTCTTCTGAAACTCTGGGCCCATTTCTAGAGTCCTGGTGCTTGGACCTTTAGCATAGCGAAGCATCTCTAGCCTGCCAGCCCTCACTAACAGAAAGGGTTTACCCAGGTCTCAGCTTAAACATCACTGCCTCCTAAATGCCTTTCCAGACCACGCCCTGCCTCACGCCTTACTTCTTGTTCCCTGTTGATCTTGCCTGCTGGTCATGGGCTCTGTCCACGAGGGTAAGGACAGCGTGGGCCCTGTTGGCCTGGGGAACCTGAAGCCCAGCATGGCCTGCAGTTCTAGGAAACCTCCACCAATCTTTGTTTTGGTTTTGTTTTGAATTTCTAGGGTATGTTCAATGTACTGTGTTTAATCAGTTGCAGGTGTTATTTTAAAGGCAGACAATATTTTTGCTGCTCTATTTACATGTCTGCCTTTCCACCAACTTTCTTGCAACTTTTTATTTTGAAAAATTTCAAACCTGCGAAAAGGTTAAAAGAAAGAACAAGAAAAATCATAGACCTTTCATGTAGATTCAGAATTGATGACATTTTACCGTATTTGCTTTTCTTCTCTTTTCATTCTCTCTCTCCCTCTCTCTCACACACACTCTCTCTCACACACACTCTCTCACACACACACTCTCTCTCCCTCTCTCTCTCACACACACACTCTCACACACACACTCTCTCTTTCACACACACACACACAGCGAACTGCTTCACAATAGTGTTCAGACATGACATTTCACCTCTAAATAACTTTCATGTGAATTCCCTAAAAACAATAATATTCACTTATATAATTATGATAATTAATATCTAAATATTTTAACATTGACACAATATGATCCATACTCAGATTTCCTTAATTTCCCAAAAATGTCCTGTTATTGTTTGTTGCTGTTATGTGCCGTCGAGTTGAACCCGACTCATAGCGACCCCTCCTTGGGTTTCCGAGGCAGTATCACTACAGACAATGAATAAGGAAGACCGAAGAAGAGTTGATGCTTTTGAGTTGTGGTACTGGCGAAGAATGCTGAAAGTACCGTGGACTGCTAAAAGAACTAACAAATCT
>NW_006921854.1:4702661-4718312 GCF_000298275.1 Orycteropus afer afer
ATATTCCAAAGATGAAGCCTGACCTATTGACAGATGTCATGGTTTCTGAAATTATTATTAATTTCAAATGGTTCAAAAGCAAACAGGTATGTGTATGTATGTGTATAAATACACAAATATAGAGAGTGCACGTGTGCATGTACATACATGTGCACTTGTGCATATGTGTGTATGAATATAGTATATGTACATCTGTGTGCATATATGTGTATAAATATATATATACACAAAATATGTATATGTGTATAAATATACACACCTAGAGAGGGTGTATATATACATGTGTTTGTATGTGTATATAAATATACATATCTATAGTATACACACACACACACACACACACAGAAGGCTGGTGGTTCAAACCCACCAGCCACTCTTCGGAAGGAAGATGGGGCAATCTACTTCCATAGTGATATCGCCTCAGAAACCCAAGGAGGGGTTGCTGTGAGTTGGGTCTGACTTGACGGCACATAACACAACACAACATATATATAGAGAGAGAGAGAGAGAGAGAGAGTCTGTGTGTATGTAAAAAAAAACTCACTGCTGTCGAGTCGGCTATGACTCACAGCAACCCCTCCTTGGGTTTCTGAGGCAGTGTCACTATGGAAGTAGATTGCCCCATCTTCCTTCCAAGGAGCAGCTGGTGGGTTTGAACTGCCAGCTTTCTGGTTAGCAGTCAAGTACCTTAGGCACTATGGTACTAGAACTCCTATGTGTGTATATATATGTGTATAAACATACATATTGAAAGTATATGTATGTGTGTATGTATGTATATGTGTATAAATATACATATAGTGTATGGACATGTACGTGCATGCTTGTATATATGTTTGTGAATATACATAGTGTATGGACATGTGTGTGTATAAATATATATATGTAGAGGATGTGTGTACATGTGTATGTGTGTGTGTATAAATAGAGTATATATGTGTGTGTATGTATGTGTATATAAATACATAGTATTCATGTGCATGTGTATGTATATGTGTTTATGTATGTATGTATAAATATACATATATAGAGGATGTGTGTATGTATGTGTATAAACAAACAGTATGTAGATGCATGTGTGTATATGTATGTGTGTATCAATATATAGTGTACATGTGCATGTGTATGTATATGTGTGTATGTATATGTTTATAAATATGCATATATAGAGGGGGAGAGAGAGAGAGAAACAAGTGTGTAAAATGATGGACATAAGTGAACGGTATATGGTGTTCTTTGTACTTTTCTTTCAAGTTTTTTGTAGGTTGAGTATTTTCACAATAAAAATCTGTGATGTGCTTGTGTGTGTGTGTGTGTGTGATATATATATATATATATATACCCCTTTAGTTACACACTAAAAATGTGTCCAAAACTCCCTTAACATATTTTTCTCAATGTGATGATATTAGTAACAAAATATACTCATAGGTTCTTTTCTTTTTGCTTGTTTTCAATTTTTAGGGATTTATTGTTTTCTTACTGAATAATTTTTATCTTTAAAAACATACAACTTTGTATGATTTCACAGTTAAAACTATACAAGGTCGACTCAAGAATCATGGTTCTCATTCACCACGTTCCCGCCATGTTACCCCCATGTTGTTGTTGGTGGTGGTGTTAGGTGCCTTCGCATTGTCTCCGACTCGTAGCGACCCCATGCATGACAGAACAAAACACCACCCGATCCCACGCCAGCTCCGCGATCCCTGCTATTCTTGAGCACATCGCCACAGCCACTTGTCAATCCATCTTGTTGAGGGCCTTCTCCTCCTTCGTCGACCCTCCACCTTACCAAGCATGACATCCTTCTCCAGGGAACAGTCCCTTCTGATAACAGGACCAAAGGAGATGAGACAATCTGGCCATTTTCGCTTCCAAGGAGCATCTGGGCTGCACTTCCTCCAGGACAGGCCTGTTACTTCCTTTAGCAGTCCATGGTACTTTCAGCATTCTCCGCCAGCACCACAGCTCAAAAGCATCAACTCTTCTTCGGTCTTCTTTATTCATTGTCCAGCTCTCACATGCATACGAGGCAGTTGAAAATATCATGGCTTGTGTCAGGAGCGCCCTAGCCCTCAAGGAGACACCTTTGCTCCTCAGCACTTGAAAGAGGTCCTTTGCAGCTGACTTGCCCAGTGCTGTATGTCGTCTGATGCCCTGACTGCTGCCTCCTGACTGTTACCCCCATAAGTAACCACTTTTATTAAATTGTTGATCCTTCCAGTGTTTCGTCTTGTTAGCGTGAGCAAACCTGTGTGTGTCCCTCCTCTTCTTTCTTGCGCAGAAGGGAGCATTCTGTATGCACTGTTCTGTGCCGTGGTTACTTCCCTTAATTTTCCTGATGCTCTCTGTTTTATCCTGTGTAAAGACATCTCTCACTCTCCTTACGGCTGCAGAGCATTTCATCGTAAGGCTGTACTGTTGTTTGGGCAGCTAGTTCCCTAGTGATGGGCACTTGAGTTGTTTCCAGTCTTTGGAAAGACCTTGGCCATGTGTCATATTTGTGCCAGTGTAAACTGGGAATGAATTCCTAGAAGTCGGATTTCTGGGTCAGAGGGTGAATGCATCTCTCATTTTTCTAGAAAACAAATCTTTGTGGAATAAATGAGAAAACTAATGAATGAACTTGATTAAGAGAAGCAGAAAGCAAAAGGCTAATACTGTAACTGAATGGAGACATAAAACCATTAGATTAAATAAATCCCTTTGTGAAAGAAGCTAGTTAAAAACCCTCTGGCATTGTTGTCTCTAGTCTAGTAGTTTTCATTATCTTGCCTTAAGAGAGAAAAGTTTCTCCTTAGTTTGTAAATTAAACAGAATTACAAAATCATAAAATTTAAAGTTGAAAGAAAAATCTGCTTAGTACCATCTCCATATTTTATCCATAAAGGACCCAAGGCTCAGAAAGAGGTGGGGACCAACATGAAGATTAAAGACAAGACCAAATGCAGTTTCACCCCATTCAACTCCACCAGACAGGAGGGGAAATACCTGCTTTGTAATAGAGAATGATCCTTCTTTTTAGTTTCTACTGAAAAACCACCAAGAGCCCCCAGATATTGCATAAACAGGGCTTTGCTGTGACAGTAACATCTTCAACAGAAGTCTTGCAGTGTAAATGGGTTTTGTTTCACATCTTGTGTGTTATTCTAGGGCGTGCACATGGAGTCCTGATGATAAATTGGATCAGGTGGAGGGTTTGACGGCTGCGTGGTTCTGGCTGATGCTGTTGGCTGAGGACAGTCTGAGTTACATAACCGTGGTGGCGGTAGCATTTCTGTTTGGATCCTGAACAGGTGGCATGGTGCAGCAAATGAGTTTAGTCTCAGCTGGACTTGGAAGATGAGCCTGGACAAGTCCCTTCTTTTCCCAGTGTGTAAAATGAAGAGTTGGACTAGACCAGGATGGCAAATAAATAAATGGTGTGGGTGCCATTACTTCCCCCTCCTGTGCGAATTGCAGACATAACTAATTGATCACCACACGTTCTTCACACATTCCTCTTGGCAGCCCCTGGCAGCCCATTGGTGATGTCATAGAAGTTCAGGGCTGTTAAAGCTATTTACCATCCCTGGCGTGGAAGGCAACTAGTGTTACCAGATAAAATACAGGCTGCTCAGTTACATTGGATTTTCAGACAAAGACTCATTTCCTTCGATCATACAGGGGATCCCCAAACTGGCAGGGAGTTTGCATTAGTCATTGTTGTGTTTTGTGTGTACCCCCGGAGTCCCTACAATGATTTTCGATGAGCCCCCCAGATTAATACTTTATATCTTACTAGGTATGTCTTCCTTGTATTTACTTTTACAGTACCTTCTTTTTCAGGCAAATGATACTGCTTTTCCACTCATGGTATTCAAATAAAAGCATAAATAAAGAAAAATACTAAATAATAATCCAAGAGGTGTTAGGGATTGAATAATGCCCCAGAAATAATGTGTTAGAAATCCTAACGCCTGTGCTTGTGGTTGTAATCCCATTTGGGAATGAGTTCTCTCTGTTAACGAGGCTGGATTAGTGTAGGGTGGGTCTTGAGTCAATCTCTTTTGAGATATGAAGGAGATTAAACCAGTGATCAGAAGACAGATGGGGCAAGATAGCTGCCAAGACGTGTGGAGATCTCCAAGGAACCGGGGAGTAGAAGGTAGAACACAGAGACGAGACCCTTCCTGCAGGGCTGACACAGAGGGGAACCCTTCCCTGGAGGTAGCACTCTGAATTTGGGCTTCTAGCCTTCTAAACCGAGAGAAAATCAATTTCTGTTTGTTAAAGCCACCCACTTGTGGGTTGCTGAGGTGGTATCTCCGTGGAAGTAGGTTGCCCAGTCTTCCTTCTGAGGAGTGGTTAGTGGGTTTAAACCACCAGCCTTGGTGTGAACCACCAGTCAAATGCCTTAGGTACTATGCCACCAGAGCCCCCGTAGCAGCACTAGAATAGTAAAACAAGTGATTACGAATTTCACAAAATCCAGAAAGTGATTCACACTTGAGAATCCTGGATTGCAGGTTCATTAAGGAATTTTATAAGAATATACAGGTATCTGTCACTTGATAGCCATTTGGGTGCTGTCTAACTGCATACACGTCCCTGGTCCCATAAGTTTTTTCTCTTTTTTTCCCCCCTTAAAAGGAAAGCAGCTCTCCTTTTGCTTATTATTTCCCCTTAATGGTTGTAAAGACCCCAGACCCAGACACTTGCAGCCCTGGAGCACAGTGGGCTACAGGCAGGTGAGGCAGGTGACGTGGCTCCGGGTACCAGCTCTGGGGCTCTGGTGGGTAGGTGGCCGCAGCTGCGGAAGCCGTAGGGCCTGGGCTGCTGCTCCCGCACAGGCCGTCAGAACACGGAGCAGGGCTGGGTGCACGCCGCTCCCTCCCCGCCCGCTTCCTCTGGCGCCACTCCCGCCCCCACCCTCTCAGCTGCCTCTGCTCCTACCACCTGTTCCTCTGGCCTCTGCCAGCAGCCCCAGCAGCGGCGACAAGGACAAACAGGAGCGGGCTCCCAGGAGGCTTGAGTGTGGTGTTTGCACCACGTCCAGATCACGTGATATCCTATTTCACAGACTGTATCGTGGACGTTAACAACACATACCTGTATGCACTTCAGGAATAAAATCTGCCAAAAAGTTATCACCTTTAATTACATTGAGTCATAATATGGATTTAAACAGCTTGAAATGAGTTACACTTTTATCTGGGTGCTATCAGAAGTTAAAAAAAAAAAAGAGGATGGAGCTCTTAAATCAATAAATTACAGAGCACAAACAGAGAACTGACTCTGAAGTAGAAGCAGCCCAGGTAATAGATTTAACAATATTAGTTCATTCTTGAACTAGAAATATTCCACCCCGTAGCACAAGTTTGCAGCCCCAGGTGTGGCCTGGGCTCCCTCTAGATGTGGCTGTTGTTAGATGCTGTCAGGTTGGCTCTGACTCATGGGGACTCGATGTGTAACACGCAAAAATCCTTGCCCGGTCTTTTGCCATCTTCACGGCCCTTGGCGTGTTTAGGTCCAGTGCTGTGGTTATTATGTCAGTCCACCTCGTGGGAGGGTGGCTGTGTTTGCGCTGACTCTCTCTGCTTTACCAGACGTGATGTCTGTTTTGGTCAACAGGAAATACCACAAATGGGGGGCTTCAACAAACAGGGATTTATTCTCTTACAGTTTAGGAGGCTGGAAGTCTGAGTTCAAAGTACCAGCTCTAGGGGTGGGTGAAAGCCCTAGATCTTAGGCTTCAGCTCTGCCTCCTGTTCCTGACCTTCTGAAGCTGGAGGCTTTCTTCACTCAGGCAGCTGCTGGCTGCTGAGGCTGACAAACCCAAGGTTGACAAGTAAAATGAAAAAGACACAGTCCCAAGATTATCAAGCAGTATGGCAGGCCACTAATTCAAGTCCATTAACAGTCCCAAGATCGGCAGACAGCATGGAGACCACTGAGATGAAGACTCGGCTACATGGAGGGTCCAAGCGTGCCAAAAAGCTCCAGAGACCTTTCTCACTGCTGCTTCTTATATGCTGGAAATAGACCACATCCCTAAGCCAGCTATGCAGGTGCTCCAGCAGATTCCACCATGGAGATGATTAACATTCTCATCATGGGGACTCACTACATCAAGCTGCCCAGCCACTCAAAACCAGGCTCAGCCAAGTTGACACCTACCCCTAACTACCAATGTCCTTTTCTAGTGATTGGTCTTTCCTGATGACGTGTTCACAATAAGTGAGCCAGAGCCTTGCCACCATTGCTTCTAAGGTGTATTCCTATTGTATTTCATCCAATAGGATGGATTTGGCTAAAACCCCAACTTCCTCAACCAGAGAAGTAGTGCCAGTCTTTTCCCTCAGCCCACTTCTTAGTGCGAACTGCAGTGAGTTCTTAGCTGGAGGACAAAACCCTGGAGACATTTTGTGGCCCTCTTACCTCTGCTCTCCACTACTCCCACTTAACCCATGGCTACAGAGATGACTAGTAGGTAACCCCAAAAGAACCAATAGACAGTCAACGAAATGGGCTTGGTCCCCAGTCACCTCTAAATGACCCTCGGCAAGAGAAGAAACAGTGCTGGGAAAACTGCGAGAGGGCAAGGAAGTCTCCCTGGAGGAGGTGGCCATGAGCAGGTCTGGACAGATGAGGAGGAGCTGTCCCTGCAGAGATGGGAGGAGATGTGTTCCCAGGAGTTGGAAATACTGCATCCTGTCCCCCTGCAAGGATCAAGCCCAGCCCCAGCACACCTTTCCCCCATAGATGTGATTTCTACCTATCAACTGATTAGAGGTGCTGAACTGACATGAGGAGGCATGATTTTTGCAGTGTGGTAATTAAAAGGCAGTTGGCTTCACAGCTGTGATTGCACAGAAACGCTTCTTACCCCTAAAGACATCAGCTAAAATCAAAGTGCAAAGGAGCTGAGGAAACCAAAGAGGCTGCCAAGGTAATTCGTTAATTTCCTGCATTTGTCACCTGCACAGCTGTTGAGGGGAAAATGAAGCATTTTACCAGAAGTTTAAGAGAAAATTAAAGACATACATTCTAATTGTACACAGTTACACAAGCAATAGAATCATTTTTAAAATTTAACAAGCCATTTAAAAATCACTAGCTTAGGATTCTAGTGAAACAGAAGAAAATTAAAACAAGTCCTTGAGGGCCAAAGGAAGACCTTGAGTATGTCCCACCTGGATGTAGAGACCATCTGAAGAATAGATTTGACACAATGAACACTAATGACTGACGACCAGATGAGTTGTGAGATGACATCAAAGGCATCCTCCATGAAGAAGCAAAAGGTCATTAAAAAGACAAGAAGGAAAGAAAAAAACAAAATAGATGTCAGAAGAGGCTCTGAAACTTGCTCTTGAACAGAGAGAGCTAAGGCAAATGGAAGAAAGGATGAAGTAAAAGAGCTGAACAGAAGATTTCAAAGGGTGGCTCAAGAGGGCAGAGTAAAGTATTATAATAAAATTTGCAAAGACCCGGAGTTAGAAAACCAGAAGGGAAGAACATGTGTGATCTTTCTCAAGCTGAAAGAACTGAAGAAAAAAATTCAAACCTCAAGTAGCAATACTGAAAGATTCTATGGGTAAAATATTGAACAGTGCAGGAAGTATCACAAGGAAATGGAAGGAACACACAGAGTCACTGTACCAAAAAGAACTGGTTGACGTCCAACCGTTTCAGGAGGTAGCATATGATCAAGAACTGATGGTAATGAGGAAAGAAGTCCAAGCTGCCCTGAAGGCAATGGCAAAGCACAAGGCTCCAGGAGCCGACAGATCACCAATGGAGATATTTCAACAAATGGATGCAACACCGGAAGCACTCACCTGTCTGTGCCAAGCAATTTGGAAGACAGCTACCTGGCCAATGTACTAGAAGAGATCCATATTTGTACCTAATCCAAAGAAAGGTGATCCAACAGAATGTGGGAATTATCCAATAACATCATTAATATCACATGCAAGTAAAATTTTGCTAAAGATAATTTAAAAATGGTTACAGCATCTCATCGACAGGAAACTCCAGAAATTTAAACTGGATTCAGAAAAGGATTCAGTCAGTGTATTGAAGGATATTGCTGATGTCAGATGGATCTTGGAGGAAAGCAGAGAATACCAGAAAGATGTTTACCTCTGTTTTATTGGCTCTGCAAAGACATTTGACTGTGTGGATCACAACAAATTATGGATAACATTGTGAAGAATGGGAATTCCAGAACACCTAATTGTGCTCATGTGGAACCTGTACATTGACCAAGAGGCAGTTGAACAGAACATGGGGATACTGTGCGGTTAAAATCAAGAAAAGTGTGTATCAGGGTTGTATCCTTTCAGTATATTTATTCCGTCTGTATGCTGAGCACATAATCTGAGAAGCTGAACTATGTGAAGAAGAAGGATTGGAGGAGCACTCATTAACAACCTGCAATATGCAGACGACACAACGTTGCTTGCTGAAAAGTGAAGACAACTTGAAGCACTTACTGATGAAAATCAAAGCCTACAGCCTTCAGTATGGGTTACACAACATAAAACAAAAATCCTCACAACTGGACCAATAAGCAACATCATGATAAATGGAGAACAGACTAAAGTTGTCAATGATTTTATTTTACTTGAGTTGACAATCAACACTCATGGAAGCAGCAGTCAAGAAATTAAACAACGTATTGCATTGGGCAAATCTGCTGCAAGAAAACCTCTACAGTGTTAAAAAGCAAAGATGCCACTTTGAGGACTAAGATGTGCCTGATCCAAACCATGTGTTCTGGTTACCTAGTGCCGCTCTAACAAGAATATACTACAAATGGGATGGCCTTAACAAACAGGAGTTTATTCTCTCATGATTTGGAGGCTTTAAGTCCAAGTTCAAAGTGCCAGGCTCTAGGGGCTGTGTGGAAGCCCCTCAGCCTTGGGGTCCAGCTCTGCCTCCTGCTCCCAGCCCACTGGAGCTAGAGGTGTTTCTTCACTCAGACAGCCACTGGCTGCTGAGGCTGAGAAACCCCAAGATTGACAAGGAAAAAGGCACAGTCCTGATGTTACCAAACCACATGGCAGGCCATTAACTTAAGTCCATTGTAAGTCCCAAGATCAGCAGAGCATAGCAGGCTGCTGAGCAATAACATGGCTACATGCAGGGTCCAAGTGTGCCATAGGCTAGAGACCATTCCCAAGGCTTCTCCTTATATACAGGAAGCAGACCACATCCCAAAGGCATCTACTCAGCTGCTTGTGGTAGATCCCCCCATGGAGTTGATTGCCAATCTCATCATGGGGAATAACCATCACCAGCTGCCCAGCCACTCAACCAGGCCCAGCCAAGTTGACACAAAAACATAACCACCACCCCATGGTATTTTCTATTACCTTGTATGCGTGCAAAAACTGGACAATAAATGAGGAAGACTGAAGAAGGATTGTGCCTTTGAATTATGGTGTTGGCAAAAAACATTGAATGTACCATGGACTGGCCGAAGAAGAAACAAATCTTTCTTGGAAGAAGTTCAAGCCAGAATGCCGCTTGGAAGTGAGAATGGTGGGACTTTGTCTTGTGGACTTAGAGCCCATTATCAGGACGGACCAGTCCCTGGAAGAGGGACATCATGCTTGGTAAAATGGAGGGTCAGGGGAAAAGAGGAAGACCCTCCGAAGAGATGGACTGACAAGTGGCTGCGGCAGAGGACTCAAATCCAGCAAGGTTGTGAGGGTGTTGCAGAACGGGGCAGAGTCCATTCTATTGTACGTAGAGTCAGTGGCACCCAGCAACAACAACCGAGAAGGATAGAGAATGCCTTTAAAAGGACCTCTCTGTCTGGTGGTAGCTGCATCACCGGCAGCAAACCCTTTTACTCACTGAGGCCAAAATGTCTCATGTGTAAAATGGATGAACTGCTAACTCTGCCTGTGTCGGAGTTGAGGTGGTCTCGAGGGGAAGGGCTTTATCGATCAAAAGGCCTTTTGTAATTTTAAGGAATGCCATAGAATTCTGATAATGGGTAGTAGCTACAAGTTGGGATCTAACATCAGTAATCATTAGTTGGGTGCGTGTACTGTTTGGATCTTCACAACCGCCAGGAGATGGAGGTTGTGGCACCCTGCTTCACGGAGGAGAAAGGTAAGATCCTGAAAGATGACGCAGCTTTCCCTAAGTGAGCAGTGGGGCTGGTGTTCAAACCCAACCTGTGCGTACTGAAAGCCAGATTTCTTAACCACCGTCACCGCAGGGCTTTCTCAGCACTGGCCTGGGTTTCATTTCTCTACTTTATCCCGTTGTTTAAAAACTGAAGAAAAAAAGGATGTGAAGAAGTTCTATTTGTTTTCCAATAGGCTTTACATAAAATGATGGTATAAATGTTGAACAAGTGGATGAAGGAGGCAATGAAAGATAAATACCGCTAATGCCAGATATATGTTAAAGAGCCCAAAACTTGGCAAATTAAACACCTCGACAATTTCATATTTACAGCTAACACTGTTGTTAAACTGGTGATGGGTAGTTCAATGTTGGTTTTATTATTCCTCTTTAAACTGAACATACATATTTTATACACTTATAATGTAGGTTGTATTTCACAAATGAATGGCTGAGCACCACCGAGAGGTTCAGAACAAAAACTCGTCAACAGGAAGGAGAAAGAATTGCTCCCCAAGTAGTTCCAGGCTGGGCTGTCGCTGACTGAAGAGGTTTAAAATCTTCCAGCAAGTCTACGCACAATGCCCCAGAAGGCCTTTTGTGGGAACGGAGCTTCAAGGGCTGGCGTGAATGCCAGGCGCTCATTTTCCCTACTTAACTCGGGAAACGCTTTGCAGCCACCCCGCATCACATTAATCTCACGGGCGTCTGTGTCGAGCTGTTTGTGTCCAAACAGCTTCTGCCTGGGCTCCGGCGCAGCAGCAACCTGGCGCAAACCTGAAGGGGACCTGCGTGCCCAACGCGTCCAGCCCGGCGTCTTTGTATACGTCCTGGCACTGGCCACGGTGTTTTGTCAGAAGCTTCCTGAGAAAGTTGTGTTCCATTCATCTCAGCTGAAAGGAGCCCGAGATGACAAATACCTCCCTCATTTAATTACAGAAACAGTCAGCAAACCCATGGAAAAAGATTAAATCTAGCTGAGAAAAGAGCAAACCTCCACCATTTTCTCACTTGCTTGCATCTGGCCTGAGTTTCTCACCAAGGGTTTAGCAACTCGGCCTCTCTCCCCGCTGTTAGACTTTCCACCTGAAAAATGGCCTGTTTGTTCAGAAAAGTTTAACTCAGATGCCCCCAAACCAGTTAGAGATTGAATTGCATTTAGGTAAGAATTCATCAGTGGCTTGGAATTCAATAAAGATCCTGAAATTGGGAGGAATGTTTACATTTTCATCCAGGTTTCTATCTGCAAAGAGAACCGAAAACAACAGCAATTATCCGACTAAATCAAATCAGTTCAGACAGACACCCACACAAAAGTAACCAAGTCCTTCATCATCTTCCTGTTCCTTCATCATGCTGTTGGAGAGAGAAGTGCAGAACTTTGTAGTTGCAGGGAACCTTGGAAATCTTTGGGCAGATCCATCATTTTCAGAGATGAGAAAAATAGGTGCATTAAAGGAAGGTGATTGGCCCTTGCTCTCTCAGCTCCTGAATCTCAGAGACAGGGTTCAGCCCGGGTTTCCTGGCTCCCTAAGGTGGCCTTGTAGTGGCCCTAGCTCTCTGCATGTTTGTGCTTCACGCTCAAACGTCTCAGAGTTCAATATGCAGGCCCTGAGTCTTCCCATTCTTAGTGTGGAAGCCTTGCTGAAACCTGCCCACCATGGGTGACCCTACTGGGATTTGAAACACCGGTGACATGGCTTCCAGCCTCGCAGCAACAGGCAGCCACCACAGTAGGACCAGCTGACGGTTGGGGGTGGTTTCAGTGGAGCTTCCAGACTAAGATCAGGAAGAAGGGGCTGCAATGTGCTTCTGTGAATCAGCCAGTGAGCACCCACGGGTCACAGCAGCATATGCCCAGCATAGTGCTGGAAGATGAGTGTCCTCGTCGGAAGGCACTGACATACCCCATGGCCATGACGGTGGACGTGAGGGTGGAGCTGGACTGGCCGTGTTCCACTCTCTCATACATGGCGCTGTCGTGACTTGGAGTCGGCTCTCCAGCAACGAACAACAGCAGATCTCACAAACACGCCATGGCGGGGGCAGCGCCCACCTGGGGAGAGATGCTGGCTGCTTTCGCCCCTGAGCACCTCTGCTTCACTTAGCTCTCCTGCTGGCGCACGTCCCTCAGAATCTCCCAGGACCAACCGTGCCCATCAGGCAGTTGGGATGTTCAGCAGCCCCTGGAAGTCCTGGGATCAGCCGTCTCCTCCCTGTTCTAGCAGGTCTCAGAAGCAGGAGTGAGCTCCGGATGGTTGCCTGACCTTGCCTGGGGCTAACAGCGCAGAGCTGGGTTGAAAGAAGAACTGGAGAAGAAGTCAGAAGAACCAGTTCATCCCCCCTTACTGACCTCGCACAATTCACACCCCTCTTCTGGGCCACGGTTTCTGCAGCTGGTGGTGATACCAGCTGCTGGCTGGTCGTATCTACCCCAGACAGCCTCTCAGAGAGCAAGTCAGACGTGTGGTTGAGAAAACTCATGTGGATGGTTCATACTATGCCTGGACTATTGGGTGGTTGGTTTATCTCTCCATTCACACACTGATCCGTCCATTAACAAACAGGATTCACACTCAGATATATTAGAGAATGGATTTTCCTGAGCGAATGGAAGCTAAGGGCTTAAAAAAAAAATTGACCTTAGAACGATTGCAGGGGATCCTCCCACGTGAACGCACCCCACAAAAGCAGCATCTGCCGATGACTCTGGCATAATAATGAGAGTGTAATGGCCCTTTTGTGTAGAGCTTCATGGTCCAGGACGTCCTGTCCCATCCTGATACCACCCCTCCATGGCGGGCAGGACAGGATCTGAACTTTGTACATGAAAGGAGGTTAAGTGACAGGTCCAAGGTCACACAGCTAGCAAGCGACAGAGCTGGGGTTCAAACTCACAGTCCTCAGAGTCCAGAGCTGATTCGCTGTCAACCTCTGCCTATGTTTGCCTGCGTTCAGGTTGACAGCTTTGTCTCATTTCTGAGGGCCTGTGACTGAGTATCACTAAAAGATATGGGTTACATGCTTCTATTTAGAGGTGTATTTCCTTCTTTAATTAGTAAAATTCACATAGCATTGTTGTGCCCAGGTTATGAAGGAGTAGTTCGTGGCGAGGAATTGCCAACACACGATAATGCAAAAAGCAATAGGAAAGTTTATTAGCTAACTTAAGTTAGGGTCCTTGCTTTCACCCCCACAATGGGTTGAGCAAAAGACCCTGTGCTCTTACATTAAAAGATTTTTATAGAGGAACATAGGGTGGAGTAGATAATTTGGCTTTTATGATAGGGGTTTGGGAATTTGGGGCAGGTTGGAATCCCCCACCCCACCCCCCACCCCCGTTTCAAAGGTGAGTGAGAGCTTTTTCCGGGCCGGGCGGATCTCTTTGATATGTGCATACTCTCTGTGAAACCCCGGGAGGTGAGAGCCCTCTCTTCAAAGGTGGGTGAGAGGCTTTTTGGAGCCATGCAGATTTCTGATAAAAGGCTCTGAGGTATGGGACATTTACTACAGGCATTAGGGCTCAGCATGGGACGTGTCAATCTCCATACTAAAGGCTTCTGGTTAAAAGATCTTTCAGGCTCTACAGCATGAAATTCGCCATTTACACCATTGTCAAGTGTACAATTAAGTGGCATTTAGTACACTGCAAACACTTAACATTCAGCCTTTGAAGAGGTAACTACAAAACCAACCCAAGAAGCACAGTATTCAGACGGAGCAGAGGAAGGGCCCATCTCTGAAAATGATCCACTGTCAGTGAAAGGGGGAAAGCTGAGACGGACGTTGACATCCTTAATCATGTGTTAGGAAACGTGGTCTCCGTGAACCAGGTGTGGGACAGTCTGAGATAAGAGGTGGGGTAAGGCGAATGCAATCATAAAAAATTTACATGAAAATGGCAATCTAGCACAATAAAATGTTAGAGACAATAAAGTTTAAAACTGAGGCTGTTGAAAGACAAATGGATAATTCACAGAATAACCCGAATGGCTGCTATATGTCTGTGGAGCTCCCCCACTACGTCATATTGAAGAAAGAGCTGCAAAGCCAAATAATAACCACATGCTACTTTATCCCCCAGAGACTGGCAGAAGTTAGTGAAACTTAGTCTGCACATACCCTAGAATAAAACAGAATACACCTGCTTCTCATTTACCAATTCTCTCCTTATCTAACATTTTGCATCTACTATTTTGCATATTAATGACGCGTGTCTGGCAGTAACGAATGTTGAGATACAAAGCAAGAGTAACGCTGGCTGTGATGGTTAAAGTTATGTGTCAACTTGGCTGGACCATGAATCTCAGTGGTTTAGTGATTATGTAGTGATATAATTTGGCAGTTATGTAATGATGTAATTTGGCAGTTATGCAATGATGTAGTCATCCTCCATTTGTGATCTGATGATGTCATTCTCCATTTTTGCATAATGTCAATTTTCATATAATGGCCTGGTCTTTGGAACCTAACCATGTCACTGAGTGAGGACTGCATGTAAAATAAAATGCTCTTCCAAAACGCAGAGGAGAAGGACCATGAAAGAAAATATGACAGATACGGATTTATAGAGAATGAAGAGATAACATGCAGATAATCAGAGGTTTTAGAGGAGATACAAGAACAAATAAATAAGTATATCTATCCTGGTAAATTTTTTTTTTTTAATTCCAAGAAAAAAGAAAGGAAAAAATCCTTCAAGCATCCAGGTAGAGAAAACCAGATGGCTACAAATGAAACCAAACTCACCCCAGATTTCTCCTCTGCATTACTTTGCAGAAGAACATACTTGGAGACTTATAGCATTTAAGAGGAAAAGTGGTAGCCCAAGAATTTTATACTCAGCCAAGTTCTGTAAGAGGGGCGTCCTCAGCAAGTTTTCAGCCCCTTGCTCTGCTTTAAACATGAAGCAAGATTCATAAATCCAAAATGGAGATGAGTAGATACATAGTCTGAGTACCAAAGGGAACTGAAAGAAAGAAAAAGGAAGTATAAGAAAAGAATAAGATTGCCAATGAGATGATAAATGCAGGACCAAGTATTTATTACACCAATAAGCATATTTATTTTAAAATCCTTCCATGTGCTGTTCAGGTAGGTTTAAAAAGCAGCTTGATTGTTTTTAAAGAGACAGCGCTCTCGCAGATTCCTGTGGTGGTAGGACTTAAGAATTAACCTAAAAATCACCCTGATAGCCAGGGACTGCACCGAGGACTGTGCACGGTGGCTAGGGAACATACAGAGAAAGAGAAGATAAAGTAGGCTGAGTTGTGGACTTTTGCTGGTCCAGAGGGTGCCGCCATTTTAGGTTTAAAAAGCGGCTTGACTATTTTGGATATTTAAAGAGACAGCGCTCTCGCAGATTTCTGGAGCTTAAGAACACATTCTGCTTTCCAGCAACCCCAAGCACACTCAGGGCCTGCAAGACTGAAAAGGTACGACATTTTTCTTGTTACTACACCCTATACCTGCTTGGTGAATGGAGGTGTGGCCATCCCCACTCCCACCTACCTTCTGGGC
>NW_006921854.1:4723396-4759006 GCF_000298275.1 Orycteropus afer afer
GGGATGGCACATATCCCTGGTCCTGAAACAGTTCCTCTCTGGTTTTGGTCAGAGCCCCTTCTTACACTGGGAAGCAGAGGACGGCAGTGTTGTTTTAATCGTGAGAGCAGATATGATCATGAGTTCTCGGTTTGAGGGGATGGTCCCTACCACCACCAGTTGCTGTCGAGTTGAATCCAACTCATGGTGGCCCCGTGCATGACACAGCAGAACTGGGCTGCTTCGGGTTTTCAGTGGCTGATCTTTTCAGAAGTAGATCGGCAGGCCCTTCTTCCGAGGTGCCTTGGGGTGGACTTGAGCCACCCACCACATGCAGGATTGTTTGTGCCACCCAGGGACTCCACAGGGATAAGGGAGCTTCTGTTTCTCACAGTCACTGTGCAACCTAAATGGCACGTCAGGCAGGGGCGCTGCTCTTGTTTGCACGGTACGATCCTCCTTGTGAATTGGATGAAAGCCATGGCTACTCTGTTCAAAAAAACCTACGTAATCTGTGTAGACTACACATCTGAACAAACTTTCATATCATTTTCAGAAGGTTCACAGGCCCTTTGAGGCCCCTCTGAAGAGTCCGTGGAGTCAGGCTAAGCCCTTCTAGGTTCTCAGTAGGTTGTGCTCAGCCTCAGCTTACATGCCCCCAGAGACGGGGCTCTCACTACTGCCAATGCCAGACCTTCCAGTGCTGAACAGCTCTGAGGGGGAGTGTTCCCTAAAGTGTCCAGCTGAAATTTGCCTCTCTCTGGATTCATTCCATTAGCCATTAGTCTTCCCAGAACCCTTTGCACAGTAATTCTGCCCTTGACCCTTATCCGACTTGGGGTATCCTGTCTCTGTGGACATCTTAGAAATTGATTCTTCCAAGTGCTTGTAGCCCCGGGTAACAGCTGTTTCATGGTCAGCTCCAACAGGTAGGATGTGGTGAGGCTGCTGAATGACCACAGAGGATCCTGGGTCCTAGGCAGTGACATCCACCTTCTGAGCCAGACCGGGCTGAGGGACAGAATCTCGATTGTCCCACCTTTGTAAAGCCTTGGGAGAAAAGGAATGCTTCCTCGAGTGACAGGAGAGACTGCAAGGCATCTTAGCTGGCCCTGAGAGTGCCAGGATGTTGTTTCCCCAGATGCTGGGATTGAACTGTGGGGTATTTCGGGTCCAGAGCTATTGCTGTGACAACCAAGGGTTTGGGAGAAAGCTGGGGACAGTAAAGACTGAGCTTGCTTCGGCCTTCCCACCTCTAGATCAGAGGTTTAAATAAAACACAAGAAGAGCAAAAGGAAGAGGGAGGAGGAGAAGGAAGGAGGAGCGTGGGAGAGGGAAGGAGAGGAAGGACAGACTAATCCAGCCATAGAAGTCTGATGACCTCAGAGAGGCAAGGCCTTTCTGAATATGACACAAAACCCAAAGGCATTGATGGACTGCAACCACTTTTAAAATATAAATAAAAACTTCTGCATGCCCAGTCTTCCTTCCGAGGGGAGCTATGGGTTTGAACCGTCAAGCTCCTGGTTAGCAGTCAAATGCCTTAGGCACTATGCCACCAGAGCTGCTTCTGCATGGCAAAAGCCACCATTGACAACATCAGAAGACAAAGTACAAAATAGGGAAGGGGAAGAGGGAATTAGCCATTTATATGACAAAGAGTAAGTTCCTTAATATATAAAAAAAAAAAAAAAATGGCTTTTACAGACTGATAAGAAAAGGATTAAGAGTCAAAATGGAAACTGGGCGGGGGATGTGAACAGTTTCCGGAAAGGGCCCGCAGAAGACTCAGGAGATACTGCAGGCCCCGCATGTAGGAGCAGTGCAAGTTACAGTTGGAGCTTTGACGTGGGCCACTCTGGCTCCACCCCTGCTAAGGACTGGGTTTCTCTTATGTCTGTGTAAGAATCACCTGGGGGTGTTGTTGGCGCATAGCTTCTGTGTGTATGTGTGTGTGTGTGTGTGCGCGCGCTTTGGGTGCAAATTTACAAAGCAGGTTTCTTTTACATTCAGCAGTTCATGCACATTTGATTTCACAGCCCGATTCCAATCTCCAACCATAAAAAACTCTCTTCCCCTCTCCTCCTTGTGACCACCCCTTCCCTCTGCCCTTCTGATCTCTGCGTTCCTCTCTGTCCAGCTTTCCCTCTACGTCAATGCTGCCCCTCTGATGTCTCCTGGCTGATTGATCTAAGGCGTGCGTCTCCCTGGGTTAGGTGTTCTGTATGTAAGTCTTTCTGCTGTTGGGCTGAGAGTTAGTCCACGGAAGTGGGTCCATTTCTAGGCCTGAAGGAAGGATAACCAGGGCCATAGTCGTGGAGGTTCTACGAGTTTCTATCCAACCAGTAATTCTGGTCAGTTTTGGTCATTAAAATGTAGATTCTGACTGAGTATATGGGGGTGGAAATGTGCATCCTCAGCAAGGGGTCTAACCAGAATGAACTGGTTTGAAGCTCTGGTTATAACTAGAACAAGATACCATTTTTTTTCCTACCACCACCCTGCAAAGATCAGAAAAGTTTGATAAGCATCTCTGTGCTTGAGGCTGACAGGAAAGGAGGTCAGGGACAGAAGGAATGCCATGAAGAAGGTTACACTTAAGCCAGGCCTTCTCAACAGAGCATTACAATCCAGTTTAACAACTGAGTACTAAAAGAGAATTCATCAAAGGACAGATGGGAGGGGTTGACTTCTGAATGTAAATTAAAATGCACACACAAAATCTAAAGGCAAACAAATTGGGATATTTGCAGCAACTCTCATGGTCTGAGTTTGAATGCTATACATGTGGAAAGTCCTCAGTAGACTCAATATGAACAGCGTTTGAATGCCACTCAGAAAATAAACAAAGAACATGAAAACGCAATTCCCAAAATCGAACATTCTATTAATTAATGACCACATGGAGAAAATGTTTAATGTATGCAAACCCAGACCACTAAACCCACTGCCACTGAGAGGATTCCAACTCATAGCAACCCTCTAGGATGAAGTAGATGTGCCCCCTAGGGTTTCCAAGGTTATAATCTTTATGGAAGCAGACTACCTCATCTTTCTCTCAGGAAGTAGTGGGTTTGAACCACTAACCTTTTGGTTAAGGGCCAGATGCTTTAACTGTTATGCCACCAGAGCTCCTTTTAACCTATGCATAAACAATAAATGCAATAAGATTCAGTTTTTTAGATTCATTGTAAATTAGACAAATTTTTATTGCCTTCTGTTGACAAGAATGTGGTCAAATTTGCCCCCTGGTCTTATACCTGGCTGGAGGGTATACAGATTGATAGAAGCCTTTTTGGGAATAAGTATTAAATCTTCGGAGTCTCTGGGTGATGCAGATGGTTAAGTGCTCCACGACTAACTGAAAGGTTGAGGGTTTGAACTCACGCAGAGGTGCCTTCTAAGGAGGACCTAGTGGTCTGGTCCCGCAAGGTCACAATCTTCAAAACCCAAAGGAGCTCCATTCTACTCTCTACCCGTGGGGTTGCCATGAGTCAGAACTGACTCCACAGCTACTGGTTTGGGGGCTTTTCTTTGTTTCATTAAGTCTTTAAAACTTGTAACCATTTACCTGGGCGATTTTATGTCACAGACCCTGCTGTAAAGAGATGGCTGGAAATACAGGGCAGGGTGCTGCCACGCACAAAGATGCTTGTAGGATAATATGCCAACAACGATGAGCTTGAGCCCCTGGGTGGCACAAATGCTTCAGTACTGGACTAATGGAAAGGTTGGTGGTTCACCAACCACCCAGAGTCTCCTCAGAAGACAGGCCTGGTCACCTGCTTCCAGCCTTGAAAACCCGTGGAGCGTTTCTGCTCTGCACACAGGGGGTCGCTGTGAGTGGGAACTGGCTCGACAGCAAGGAACAGTGACAACAACAGTGACAAATTAGAGACAAATGCCCCAAAACTGGGAATGATTTGGTAGATTGTGGTGGAATATTATGCAACTAGTCAAATGTTCACGAAGAATATTTAACAGGGTGATGAAATGCCTGTAGGATAATAATGAAAGAGAAGGCACCTCGGTAAAAGCAGACCAGTGATGTGTTGATGATCTCAAGACTCTTGAAAAAAAATCTCTTGTCTAGAAAAAGGGCTGGAAGTGTTTTCGTTCTTATGTGCCGTTGAGTCGGACCTGACTGATAGCAACCCTCCTTGGGTTTCTGAGGTGGTATCACTATGGAAATGGATTGCCCAGCCTTCCTTCCAAGGAGTGACTTGTGAGTTTGAACTACCAGCCTTCTGGTTAGCAGTCAAGTGCCTTAGACACTACACTACCAGAGCTCCTTGGAAAGAAATAGAGGACAGAAATAGAGAAGGGATAGATTGTAGGTGGCTTCCCTCCTTTCTAAGGAGCTCTGGTAGTGTAGTGGGTAAGTCAGTGGGCTGCTAACCAGAAGGTCAATGGTTCAAACCCGCCAGCTGCTCCACAGGAGAAAGATGAGGCAATCTACTTCCATAAAGATTTTCAAAGCCTTGGAAATCCTAATGGGGTGGCTATGAGTTGGAATCAACTCAACAGCAGTGGGTTTGGTGGGCTTTCCACTTTTCTGCCTTATATATATATATATATATATATATATATATATTGCAATGTTGGCCTCTCTCCAATTATTATTCATTGCTTTCACAATACAAAAACCAAAGAAAACAAACCCACTGCCGTGAAGTTGGATCCAACTCATAGCAACCCTCCTTGGGTTTCCAGGGCAGTATCACTATGGAAGTAGATTGTCCAATCTTCCTTCCGAAGAGTAGCTGGTGGGTTTGAACCTCCAGCCTTCTGGTTAGCAGTCAAATGCCTTAGGTACTACACGACCAGAGCTCCCAATACTCATTGCTTTGCCCCAAATGTTTGTGTCCCATGTCGGAACTAAGGTATCTTCCCTTTGGAAAGCTCCTGGGCTCATAGCTGTGGTGGCCTCCAGTAAAGGTATTGTCTCTCGTGTGTTTTCCAGCTTTCCTTCGCTGCGACCACGCCTGTCCTGGCTGATAAGAAGAAATACCCTTATTTCTTTCGGACTGTCCCATCAGATAACGCGGTGAACCCGGCCATCCTCAAGTTGCTGAAGTACTACCAGTGGAAGCGGGTGGGCACCCTGACACAGGACGTGCAGAGGTTCTCCGAGGTACGCTGTGCTCACACACCCATTAGTTGGCCCCGGTCCCGCTTACCTGTTAGGTGCTGTCACCTCCTAACAAGGGACAGTAGGGTTTACTCGGAAGTGGGCAGCATCTCGAGGCTTTTAGCAGTGTTTGTTTTAGCAGGATCAAAGCTGTTTTCTCACTAACAGAATAGAGCTGGTAGCTGAGGAATCTGATGGTGCAGGGAGCTGGTGGAAACTTCTGACTGATGTCACCGAGGAGTGAAATCTCCCCTTTCCCTGTGCATTTCTGCCTCGATCACGCGGCTTGTTCCCTCAGAGTTGTCCTTGTTACTAATGCGTGTTGCCGTGGATGCCATTGAGTTATGTGGTGCCCTTGAATGGATTCCAACACACCGCGACCCCCTGAGACAGAGTGGGCTATACTTTTTATGGGAGCAAATTGGCAGGTCATTGCTCCTGCAGAGCCACTGGGTGGGTTCGAACCACCAACCTCTCATTTAGCAGCTCAGTGCTTAACCATTGTACCACCAGGACTCCCACTAACACTGTAGGAACCATTGAAAATGGCAGTGAAAAGGCTTTCTCCAGTGTGGAGGAGTTTTGAGAGGCTCTGGTCTGGTAGCACAGTTGCCTAAGGCATCTAACTGCTAACCAGAAGGTTGGTGGTCCAAATCCATCAGTTACTCCATAGAAGGAAGACTGGGCAATCTACTTCCATAAAGATTTACTGCCTCAGAAACCCACTCAGGGTCACTATGACTTGGAATTGACTCAATGGCAGTGGGTATGGTTTTCTGGTTTTTGGTTTAGAACCAAGACACCAGTATTGTTGTGGATTGGGTGATAGATTTTGTTTTCACAACTTCCAAACATACACTAATACATGGTTGGTTGGTTGGTTTGCTTTTTGAAAAATTTAAACAAAAGCAAAAACATTTATAGTAAAAAGTAAGTGTTGCTTTACCCTTTACCCCAATCCCTCTTAAAATCTCGTGAACTAACCTCTATTCTCAGTTTGGTATTCATATGCCTGGAATGAGTAAATATAGATTCTGAATCCATATGACTTCATTCTGTGTATTTTGCTTGTTCCTCTTTATAATAGATCTTAGAGCTCTTGATGGCCTTACTCTTATTAACGGGGCATGGTGTGCTGTCGAGTACAGATATCAGAATTGATTGACTGTGGATGGACAGGTTGTCTCCAGCTTATTGATAGTGCAGCCAGCACCACAGCACATGTGTGCACACACCTTCGTGCCTGCATGTGAGTCTTGGTAAAAGATTCCTAGAAGTGGAATTACTGAGTCATTTAAAATTTGGGGAGGATCTGATCTCCAGAAAGGCTGTCCCCATTTCTCTTCCCACCAGCAGTGTTTGAAAGCTCCATTCCCATGATCTTCACCTATTTGCTATGAACAAATCTTGAAAAAAAAAAACTCTATTCAGATCAGTGCAGACTTGCCACTTGTCTTTTTTTTGCCACTTGCTTTGTATATCGAGTTTCCCATTTCTTCTCAAGAGTGCTCTTGATACTTGGGAACCCCCTCAAAGACAAAGTATTCTGGGTATGCTTAGCAGTCCAAGAGGGAAGAAAAAAGAAAAGGCTTATATGTGAGTGTATTCATTTTCTAGGGCAGCTGTAGCAAATTAAAACAAACTGGGTGGCTTGGAATGATGATAATGTGCTGCTAACAGAAATGTATTCTCTCACGGTTCAGAAGGCTGGAAGTCTGAACTCCAGGTGTGGCCAGGGCCATGCTTCCTCAGAAGGTTCCAGGGAGGAATCCTTGGGTGCTTTCTCATAGCTCCTGGTGACTCCTGACAGGCCTTGACATTCCATGGTGTTGGGCTGCATCACTCCAACGTCTGCCTGGACCCATCATTGAGTTGGGGCCCACCCTAGTCTACTGGGACTTCATCTTAACTCGATTACATCTGCACAAAGACTCTATTTCTAAATAAAGCCACATTTTGAGGTTCCAAGTGGACATGAACTTTTGGGGGATGTGACTCAAGCCTAGTTGAGTGTGGTGAGGAGTTGTGTGAGTGCAGGTGTCCAGACAGACCTTGGGAGAGCAGGAAGGACAGGTATCCTCCTGCTGGCCGGGAGAGGCTGCTTCTGCCCAAACAGTGCCACCAGGGAAGAGGGAGAGGGCTGGGGAAGGAAGTCGGGGAACAGCAGTGCTGGACTCACCAGCCATGGTTTCCACTTCGCTGTGCAGTTCACCTTCCCAAGACTATTCTTCCCTTCTCACCAAAGAGAAGTCACTCGATGCATTGGCTGTGTGACCTTGGAAAAGTCACCTCTCTCTGAGCTACAGTTTCCCTCCCTGTAAAATGGGGACAGTGATCCTTCCCATGTCATCCCCAAAAGGTTCTTGCCAACATCAAATGAGCAGTGGATTTGAAGGAGCTTTGTGAGCTGCAGAGCCCACGCATACAGAGCGATGTTTTCCAAGGTACTGCGAAGCAGAAGTGTTTGGCCACATTGTCTGTGGTTATCCAGATAAGAAGATTTTCCCAGGCAAGACTGGTCCTCATTTTCCACCTCTCTGCTTTTCAGTTCCTAGGAAGGAGGCACAAAGCAAACTTGACCTCCAGTGAGAATGACTCATTGCCAGACACCTTAGAGGCTTTGGCTGGAGAGCTGACCTTTATACAGCAAGGACAAATGGTCTAAAATAAGTGTGAAGCAGGTTGATGGTGGTGGTGGTGGTGGTGGTGGTGGAGGTGGTAGAGGTGGAGAAGATGGTAGAGGTGGTGGAGATGGTGGAGATGATGGTGGTGGAGGTGGAGGTGGAGCTGGTGGTGATGGTGGAAGTGATGGTGGTGGTGGTGGTAGTGGTGGTAGATGGTGGTGATGGTGGTCACAATCTCATGGCTCCATTAACACCAGGTTCTGCAGTAATTTGGTGGGACTTGCTTTTTTTCTAGCACCATCTTTGGTTGGCAGAGCCTGAGGGCTCTTAGAGACATCTCCCCAAAACTCCTCATTGTATAGGAGGGAAAACTGAGGTCCAGAGAAGGGAAGGGACAGGGTTCAGGGTTTCAAAGCCCCTCTGAAGTCATGAAAGATTATCCCCAGAAAAGTCAGGGCTGACTCCTGGAGTCTCAGCTTCCATTCCAGCCTGCCTGTCACTCCTTGTTTCCCTCCATGATTTCTGTGGTCATATGGGAACTACTTGCATGTAACCTCAGAGGGTATGGAACAGGGCTTCTAACCTGTTCATTCCTATTCAACCCCCTACTGAGAATTTGCATTTCCAGATATACTGAGTCAGAATCTACATTTTAACATGAACACGTAAGAATCACTTGGATATTTTGTTAAAATGTAGATTCTGATTCAGTCTAACTGGGGTGGGAATGCATACTTTTAGCAGGGGGTTGAACCGGGGTGAACTGATGTGAAGCCCTGGTCTGAAATACCTGTAAGCCTGGACCGAAGGGGGATAAAATCAGCCTGGTGTTGTTGCGTGTTTGGTAGATTCCCAGCCACTCTCACCTCTAGTCACCATGTCAAGAGGGTTATGGTTCCCATTTTACAGATGAGGAAGCTGGGACTTAGAGCAGGTAGGAGGTTTCTTGTGCAAGAGCACCCGCTGGTGAAGAACCCAGCTGGGGCTGGAAGCCTCACCCCTGGACAGTTGGTTCAGTGTTTTCCCCGCTGTACCGCCCTCACTGGGACCAGGTGTGGATGGCTGGCGACCTCCTGTCCATCTCTGAACAACGATGGCAAGGCCTCAGCCGGGTTTCATGGGCTCTCAGCGGGAGGCCTCCTTCCCGAGGACAGGATGCTGCTTGCTGGTATTGCTGGCAGGGACTCCTCTTGATTTAAATCTCTCAGCCCAGCTGACTCCTCTCTGGGCCCAAGGGCTTTGACATCTCTCCCCGATGTCTAGGTTGCATTGCCAGAGTGCAGGCCCTGGAAACTCGCCAGGGGCTAACAGCTTTCCGTGAGTGCAGAGGAAACTGGATTCCTTTTATGAAACCGGTCGATCAGCAGTGGCAAGCATTTCTGTTCCGGACAGTGCACTGGAAGGACTATCAAGGGAAAGCAGTCTTGAAGCTGGAGGAGGCTTGGGAAGAACCTTAACCCCATGAGCTCTGACCACTGGGATGGTGGAAGAGTGGAGGGCTGAAGAGTCCCCACTCCCTGAGATTCAAGGCCAGTTATGGTGACCTCCAGACTGCTCGGGACTTGGATCAAATGGGCTGGGCTCTAGGCCCAGCTTTGCTGTGCGACGCTAGGTGATTCTCTTGACCTCTCTGACTCTGGAATTTATCGAGTCTAGAGCTGCTGCTGTGACAACCAAGGGTCCATGAGAAAGCTGGTGGCTGCCAGGATTGAGCTTGCCTCAGCCAAGCCTTCTCTCGGTGGGAGATTTCAGTGGATGAGAGAAGAAGGAAGGGGTCGGTCCTCTCTTGATTTAAACTCTTGAGCCCGTCGTGGCAGCCCCTGTGCAGTCCGTCTCTCTTTCTCACTGACCTTCTGCTTTACCAAGCCCCATGTCCTTCTCCAGGGACAGGGCCCTGCTGACATGTCCAGAGTATGTGAGATTCAAACAAGCAACTAAGTATGTGAGACAAAGTCTCACCATTCTCACTTCTAAGGAGCATTCTAACTGCACTTATTCCAAAAAAAGATTTTTTTCATTCTTCTGAAAGTCCACGATAGATTGAATATTCTTCACCAAGACCATATGCATCAATTCTTCTTTGGTCTTCCTTACTCATTATTCCGAGTCCTCAAAACCAGACTCACTGCCATAGAGTCATTTCCAACTCATAGCAACCCCCATTGGGTTTCCAAGGCGGTAGACATTTACAGAAGTAGATTGCCCCATCTTTCTTCCACAGAGAAGTTGGTAGGTTTGAACCACTGACCTTCTGGTTAGCAGTCAGATGCCTTAGGTACTGCGCCACTGCTAAACCATCCTCACCAAGATATGCTTTTGATTCTCAGTTCTGCAATGTGACTAACCAGTACCCCTGGACAAATCACTCCCCTTGGACAAGTCACTCTCCTCTGATGGGCCTCAGTTTCCCCCTCTGAACCAATTGACCTCTGAGATTCCTCCTAACTCCGGGACAAGGGCCTCAGGAGATACAGCCATCCACCTGACCTTGTCGCTCCTGGGAGTGTGTGGCTTTGAGAATTCCTTTGCTTCTTTGTGCCTCAGTTTCTTCCTCTTGAAAATGAGGGTAATAGTAGCACCTGCCTTCTGGGGTTGCTGTGAGGTTTAAATGTGTTAATGGTACATAACGTGGTAAGAAAAGTTCCTGGCTCATAGTAAGCACCAAGCAAAGGAACGCTTTTATTTTTATTTTCACCTGGGACCTGATTCCTTAGCTTGTGGCTGGTCCCTGTTCAGAAGGAGCCCTGTCAGGAACAACCCTCCACTTCCTAAACAGTCTCCAAGATTCCCTGCTGGAGTCGCAGGTCCTCAGGGAGCTCGGGGCTTTGGAGGCTAGCCTTTCCATATCAGATACTTCCCTCAATGGCAGGACCCAGCAAGGCCCTAGATCTGCCTACAACCAAAAGGTCACCATCTGCTGAGCTTTCTCTTCAGAGCAGCTGTCTTTCCAGGCCCTCCAGGGCCCTGCCCGGTCCTTTGAAACCATCCCCACTTACCAAGTTACCATCTGCTCCACCAAGAGGGTGGAGGGTCTAAAGCTTCCGTTTCCATCACAGAGCCTGGGAGACACTTCCTCAGTGGGGGGCAGGCTTCCTGGAGCCAACATTAGAATCGGCAGCCCTTCCCTGCTGCTCTGACCAGGAGGGAGCCCCTCAGCATGGCTCCAGAGACCCTCCACATCTCCCCGAGGCTCCCTTATCTGTCTCACCTCCAGTCACGCCCCCGCACCCCTTGGGACCGTCCACACTGCATGGCTGGCTGCTCTCTGCCTTGCACCCTCCGGGCTCCGTCTTCCTCTCGGGCTGGATCAGGTGCATCTCATCTGTGCAGCTGTCGTCCTGGGCTGCTCCCAGGACCAGCTCTTTGCACAAGGCAGCGTGACATACTGTCTGCTGCTGCATCGACTGCCACCGTCACTGCACCGAGAGCCCTGTGGGCTGCTCTGTCTCCTCTCCCTGCACAGTGCCCAGGTCCAGGCCTAAGCAATAGGATGTTAGCAGCTCAGATTCTAGGGCAGAAGGGGTTCTCTCTCGCTCTGTTGGCCTAACTCTCCCCACACCTGGGTTGGTGAGATTGGGGGTGGGGAGGGTGCAGAGAATCCAGGCCTGGTGACTGGGTTTTGTTGCCCCATCTCCTACCCTGACTGCCTTGTGCCAGAGTCCCTGGGGCTATCAGGAAGGTAGGAGGGGCTGGCACGGTCAACAGGTCACACACCACAGAACCTGTGCAGGACATGCAGTCACTTCTTTATTTTAAGTCTTTTGGGGATGTGACATTGTTAGTGGACCAGCAGTGACCAGTGGCCTGTAATGTGGTTGCTTCTGCGTGGCACCGGCGTTGGGAATTTGGAACACATGCGTTCTTAATTTGTGTCTGAGTTATCTCTCTGGGCTTTGTCGTCCTGGGAGGTTCCTTCTGAGTTATCAACACTTCACATTCCTCCCTGGTTCAGGCCATCCTTTGAGCAGTGGTTCTCAAAGTGTGGTCCCTGGACCGGCAGCATGAGCATTACCTAAGCACTAAAGGCAGATTGGCAGGCCCCACACAGTCAGACCCTCAGGGCTGGGGCCCAGCAATCCGTGCTTCAGTCCACTGTCCTGGGAATTCTGATGCCCACTGGATTTTAAAACGTGGAGTTGCTGAGTGGCACACACTGAGAGGTTGGCGGTACAAACCCACCCAGAGTTGCTTTGCCAAAAAAGCTTAGTGATCTGCTTCTGAAAGTCACAACATTGACAACCCAGGAGGCACAGTTCTACTGTGACAGGCATGGGGTCATGTGGGTCGTTAATGACTTGACAGCACCTTTCTTTTTTGCTGTTGGAGGAACAGGCAGCCTGCGGGATAGCCTGCTGCACCCTTAAGCCCACTTCACCGGAGCAAAGCCAAGCATGTCACAAGGGCGGAGCCACTCTGGTCTCTGTCCTTGGCTTTGCTCCTGGCTGCAGGATCACCTGAGCTGCCAACGTATCTGCAGTCCAGATCACTTATCCTTAAGAGACAGGGGGGCACTCCTGTTGGATCAGATTCTAATCCTAATGGCACTCGGGCCCCACTCCTTTCTCCAGCTCTTATCTGAGGAACTCTAACCCTCTTGGGTGACTTGGCTGCTGCCCCAGGCAAACAAGCGTCTCTCCTTTCTGTGGTCTTGCCTCCAGCTCTGGGCAGGACCGGGCCTCGGTCAGCCGGCAACAGCATCTGCATATCCGTCCTGCCCACAGCAAGGCGGCTGTGGCAGCGCCATCAGCATTGCCAGGGGAGAGGTCCATTGTTGGCCATGGTGTGGTACGTGTGCAAGGAGCTCTGATGGTGTAGTGCCTGAGACATTTGACTGCTAACCAGAAGGTTGGCAGCTCAAACCCACTAGCTACCCCGAGGAAGAAAGATGGGGAATCTACTTCCATAAAGATTTACCACCTCAGAAAACCAATGGGGGTCACTGTGAGTTGAAATCAACTCAGTGGCAGTGAGTTTGGTTTGGGTTTGGTATGTGTATAGGTCCCTGTGGGGCAGGAGCAGTTTGTGCTCAACTACGGACCTGAAGGTTGGCGGTTCAAATCCACCCAGTGGTGCCATGAAGGAAGGGCCTGGCAGTTGGTTTCTGAAAAGATCACAGCCGAGAAAACCCAATGGAGCAGTTGTGCTCTGTACTACGTGCGGTTCGCCATGGGTTGGACTCGACTTGGCAGTGATATGTTTGGTTGTTTCGGTTTAGTTTCTATGTGTGACTTGACTTTTGGTACCCTTTTAATGGTTGTGTGTGGCTGAATATTAGAAGAAAAACTATTACTAGCCCATCAGGATTGCATTTTGTGGGTGCTATCGCTTAAGATGGAAACCACGTAAAAAGTGAGGTAGTTAAATTGCTGGCTAAGTTAGCAGTCACATCGTGCACAGCGTGCGCAGTGAGGCTGCCTCGAAGGCCTGCAGGGGGACTGCAGATGGAACCTCCACCATGAATGGACCTCCATCAGGCCGTTGGGTGGTGTTCATTAGCCTGAAGCTGGCTAGACAAGAAGGCAAGAGACTTCCTTCAAGCCTTCATCCAAAGCAGACATTCAGTGGGAGGGACTCCAAGGTTCCTTTCAGGTCCAGGTTCAGCACTGGCACCAAAGGTCTCAGCCCTCCGAGGCCAGGCTCCGTGGGAGAGGCTCTGGGGCTAGAGCATCACCTGTTTACTCAGGTGTGCTGCCCCGGAGGTCAGTGCCAGCCTGGCCGGGGGATTCCCCACCCGCCATACTGCCAGAGTGCGGAACCTGCAGGTGAGCCCCCTCGCCTCGGGTGCTGGGCCTCCTGTGCTCCTCCGAGCCTGGTGGCAGTTGTGTACATCTGGGGCCCTGGGTTTTGAATACTGGTGGCTGCAGTGGCCAACTGGACCTATAAGCAACATCAAGATAAATGGAGAAAAGATTGAAGTTGCCAAAGACTTCACATTGCTTGGTTCTACAGTAGACACCAGTGGAAGCAGCAGTCAGGACATCAGATGATGTACAGCACTGGGCAAATTGGCTGCAAAGAATCTCTTTCAAGTGTTGAGGAGCAAAGATGTCTCCTTGAGGATTAAGGTGTACCTGACCCAAGCCATGGTATTTTCGATCGCCTCATATGCCTGTGAGAGCATGTTATCAGAAGGGACCATTCTCTGGAGAAGGATGTCATGCTTGGTAAGGTGGAGGGTCGACAAAAGAGGGGAAGGCCCTCAACGAGATGGATTGACACAGTGGCCGGGGCGATGGGCTCAAGTATAGCAAGGATCATGGAGCTGGCGCGGGACCATGTGGTATTTGTTTCTGCTGTTCGTGGGGTCGCTGTGAGTCAGAGATAACTTGACGGCACCTAACGACAACAACAGCAGCATCAGTGGCCAAGGCTGCTGGAGAGAAGGTTTACCTGCAGGCTGGGTGCCTTGTTCTCACTCAGAGCTTTTGTCCTTGGGACACAGAGCCCACTCCTCTCCTCCTCCCCCCACTGCAGAACAGGAAGGAGATTGGCACTCCAACGGTGGAGGCGTGGGCCGGCTCCCTCCTCACCACTGCCCACCAGGTCCTCAGAGAGGAGCCCCAGAAACACCCAGTAAAGCCAGCCACCCTTGAGTCCATCCAGATCCGATGACCCCTTGTGTGTCAGAGTAGAATGGTACCCCAGGGGTTTCCAGCGGCTCCTGTTTTGAAAGTAGGTTGTCAGACCTTTCCTTCTAGTCTCTCCGAGTCCAGAAGCTCCACTGACCCCTGTTCAGCATCGTGGCAACACTCAGGCCTCCATTGACAGGTGGGTGGGGTGGTAGCCGAGCATGAAGGGTGTTGACTGGGAGTTGAACCCATGTATACCACGTGGGCTGGGGCTCCGGTGGCACTGTGGGTAAGGCATTTGGCTGCGAACCAGAAGGTCAGCAGTTCAAACCCACCAGCTGCTCTATGGGAGGTAGGTGAGGCAATCTACTTCTGTAAAGATTTACAGCCTTGGAAACCCTAAGGGGATCTCTATGAGTCAGAATGACTTGATGGCAGTGAGCTTGGTTTTTGGTTTACACCACAGGCGAGGCAGGAATCCTATCAGTGAAGCAGCACGGCCCCCACGCTCAGTCTTACATCCTCACATTCACTCAGCACGGTATTGTCTCCACACTTCAGAGCAGATTCCCTCAGAACTAAGTACCTGGACCAAGGTCACACAGCTGGGAGGTGGCAGATGCGTACCCAGGTGTGTGCCTGCCCCATGGAGATATGGAGGCGGCAAGTCTGGGACTAGTATCCCCCACCCTACCCCCACTGCAGAGTGAGGAGGTGAATATATGCACTGAGCAACCGTGTCCTGGGAACGGGCATGTCTCAAGGGAACTGCCTTACCGTCCCCTGGGGTTTTTGTCCTGGGACTGTGTTTACTTCCTGGGACTATTCCAGGTCCCCAGGGTCAGAACCAAGTCCTGCTTCTCCATCCCTGCTTCTACCACACGCACTTCCCAAGTTCTTTGTGTCAGCCAGTATTTTTGGCTAAGGAGGGGCAAACATCACCAAGCTGCCCGGCTCAGGTAGTGCTAGAGCAGCATGAGGCAGCAGTGAGTTGGGGGTGGGGGGTGGGCAGAGCCTTGGGAAGCAGTGGGGAGTGGGTTGGGGATGTAGGAGGAGAAGTGAGAATGGGCTAGGAGGAGAGCGGGAGGTGACGGCCCTGGGCACCTTCATGTTTGGACTGTGCCCCGCCAGCAGTGGGAAGGGTCCCAAACAGAGGGTGATTTGGTAGCTGTCTTAAGGGCAGATTGGAATGAAGAAGACCAGAGGCTGGGGAACCAGATGGGATTTACTGAAGGACTTCAAAAGAGAAGTACGATTGTGGTTACTTTCTCACATAGGAACTTTAAGTTCTCATTGTTTTTACTTTTGAAGTTGGAAGTATTACCGTTTTCTAGCCACACTAGGAATATTTGCTTAATGGAGAAAACTTGGAAAATGCGGAAGAGGAAAGGCAAGGTGAAAACTCTGCCGTAACCCTATCCAGCGAAAGGCCCTTGTTGGCAGTAGGCATATGTGTCTATAGTTTTTCTCAGTGCGTTCAAATGAACATGTAGAAACAACTACAGGCTTGGCCTAGCACTGTATGTAATGTAGCGATGTGGTGGGGATGCTCCCAGGTCAGCAGGACTCAAAGTGGCAGCCGGGGCCGGTTGGCCCTGGGCCTGGGCACCCGCCTCCCCCATGAGCGGCCCCCGTGTGTGCCACAGGCCTCTGCGGTGTGTTCTGCATTGTGTTTTCTTCTAAATTTATCCTACAATCTGCTCCCCTCCTTCCTATATTCCAGTGTTTCTGCAAATGCTTTCCTGATGGCCTTCTGCATTGTATTCCAGAATTACAAGAAATATTTTCTGTTAAAAATCTTTGCCATTTCAAGGAATTGGAGACTGAGCGGTATATCAGTTTCCTAGGGCTGCCATAACAGAATGGGTGGCCTAAAATGATAGAAATTGCTTGTGTCCCTGTTCTGGAGGGGACAAGTCCAAATTGAGGGTGTTGGCGGGCTGTACTCCCTCTGCGGGCTCTGGAAGAAGACCCTCTCTCATCTCTCCCAGCTTCTGGCGGCCCCAGGCGTTCCGCGGCTAGTGGCAGCATCACTCCCACATCTGGCTGCATTGTTATGGGGCTGGCTTCCAGCCGCGTGTCTCTGTCTCTTCGTTTCTAAGGACACCACTTTAACTTCTTTCGAGACCCTAGTTCCAAACAAGGTCCCATTCGTAAAGGTGTAACCCAAACCAAACCAAACCCACTGCCATTGAGTTGATTCTGATTCATAGCAAGTCTACAGAGTAGAACTGCCCCGTGGGGTTTCCAAGACGGTGCATCTTTATGGAAGCAGACAGACTCATCTTTCTCTTGCAGAGGAGCTGGTTGGTTTGAACCACTGACCTTTTGGTTAGCAGCCCAATGCTTTAACAACAGTACCACCAGATCTCCTTCATGGGTTTAGGTTTCAATGTATCTTTTTTGGGAACACAGTTCAATCCATAGCAGATGGGAATTAGATGCATATTTTTTGTCACTGTCTTTATGCAGTCTGTTTAAAAAAATCAAGCCCATGAATATGCCATAGTTTACCCAAGAGAACCCTCACTATTGAACATAGATATAGTTGCCAGTTTTTCCTGATTATAAACAGTGGTGCAGTAAACTCTTGTATCTTTGTGTGAAGATCTCTAATCATTTCAAGGATAAATTCCTAGAAGTAGCGTGTGCACATTTTTGAACCTTTTGGTGCATGTTGCCAAATTGTCCTCCAGAAAGTTCAGACCGATTTAAGTTTTATAGCAGTATGTGAGAGTACTCGTTGCCAACATTGTGTATTATTCTTTTTATGATCTTTGGCAATTGCTATTTTAATTTGCATTTCTTTGATTAACATTGAGATTGAATTTATTTTTGCTAAGAATATTTCTCATCTGTTTTTCCTTTTGTAAATTGGCTGTTCATGTTGTTGGCACATTTTCCTACTGGAGTACTCTTTTTCTCACTAATTTATTATAAAGTAAAAATATCAACTCTTTGTCACATTTGTTGCAGATATTGCTCCAGTGTTTCATGTGACATTTAATTTTGTTTATGAAGTTACTTGATGTATTGAAAATGTTAATTTTTATGTAGTTAAATTTATCAAGATCTTTCTCTCTTTTTTTTTTTTTGCTTTCAGTGTTATACTTGGAAAGCTTTTACCCATCCCAAGAATCTTTTGAATATTCACCTGTATTTTCTTCTAGTACTTTCAGTACTTAATTTTTCAGCTTATCTGTAATTTCAGCATATGGCCTAAAGTATCAAAACTTTCTTCTGCTCCACAGTCAATCAGTTCTTCCATCATTTAATTAATAAATCTTTTTTCCACTAATTAAAAATGGCTATGCCAAATTTTGTCCTTAGATGATAATATACCACACTTATGTATAAACCATTAGACCCATACTATGCAATAGAAATACAATGCAAAACACACATATGATTTTAAATTTTCTAATAGCCATATTTTAAAAAGTAAAAAGAAATAAATACAATTAATTTTAATAATGTATTTTACTTAACACAATGTAGCCAAAATATTATCATACCAACAGGTGGCACTGGTCACATTTCAGGTTCTCAGTACCACCTGTGGCTGTGGCCATCCTATCAGACAATGCAACA
Source organism: Orycteropus afer afer (assembly GCF_000298275.1). NCBI lineage: Eukaryota > Metazoa > Chordata > Mammalia > Tubulidentata > Orycteropodidae > Orycteropus > Orycteropus afer. Next base: position 4,741,291 of record NW_006921854.1, read on the forward strand.
TTAGACTGGTTCTGAGATTTAACTTTGGTCCACGGATCTCTCTATTCTGGAGTTGGTATCCCAGTGTTTGCAATATTGTTGCTTTATAATATAGTTTAATGTGCAAGTTCTCCCTTTTTTCACAATTCTCTTTATTTCAACAATTCAAGTTTTGTTGTTGTGTTGTTCTGTGCCATCGAGTCGGACCTGACTCATAGCAACCCCTCCTTGGGTTTCCAAGGCAGTATCACAACGGAAGTGGATTGCCCAAACTTCCGAGGAGTAGCTAGCAGGTTCGAACGGCCAACCTTCTCTTTATTTCATCAATTCATTTTAGAAGATTCCAAAACGTGCCCTTGGTGTTTTTGTTTGTGTTTCAGTAAATCTGTAGTTAATTTGAGGGGGATTTAATGCCTTCATAATTCTGAATCTTCCCATTCATGAACGTGGAACCTCTTCCCGTTGAAAATCTCTTCTTACGTCCTCATCTGTCATTGTCTTCATGTCAGTCCTTCCCATTTCCCATTTCCTGCTCAGTTGATTTTCAGGTGCCTGCATTTATTATTAGTTTGGGGATTGGGATCCATTTTCCTTGAGATTTTCAAGTGGCTCCTGATGGAATACAGGAAAGCTGTTGATCTGTGTATGTATGTCTTCTGACTGTCCTTATTGAGCTCTTATTACTCCTGGTCATTTTCCCTCGGGTTTTCTAGGTAGACACAGTACCACCTGGAGCACAGCTTTCCAGTGTTTCAGCATCTTGTATTTTCATAATATTTCATTGAGTGGGTACTACATAGTGATTAAGAGCAGATGGAATGTCTAGGTTCTAATCCTAGCTTGGTTAACAGCTGGTTGACCTTGGGCAAGTTGTTTAACTTTTCTTTGATAATGGGGATATGATTATATTACCTCAGGTGCTGTGAGGATTAAATTAGTTAATATATGTATAGCATTTAGAGTTTAGAACAGTGCCCAAGGAGGCTGCTATTATTATTATTGTTCTTATAGCCTCAGTCACTGAACATTCTAGGATTATATTTAAAAATAATGATGGTAGTGGTATTTTTATTTTGTTCTCTGTGACTTCCATGAGAATGCAGTTAGTAGTTTGCTGAAAAGTGTGTCCATTGGAAGAACAAATATTCCTCCTCACGTTAAGGGAGTTTCTCTTTTGGTTGACTCAGTGTGTATACTAGACATGTATGTTGAAAACAAGGTGCCTTTTTAGAATCTGTACCAGTAGCTATGTGTTTTTTCATTGACCTATTAGTATGACAAATTATAGTCATTGATTTCATAAAGATGTTCATTTCATAATGCATCCGTTCATTTAACCCACATTCACAGAGAGCCTAGCATGCGTTAGACACCATTCTGGGTGCTGTGGACACATTAGTGAATGAAACAAAGTCCTTGCCTCAAGGAGCTTACATTCTAGTCAAGGGAGACATGATAAAAAAAGAAGAAGAAGAAGAAATAAATGTCTGCTATGTCAGATGGCAATAAATGTTATGGATGAAACTAAGCTACAGTGAGGCTAGGAGGTGAGGTCAAGGAGAATGTCATAGGTAATGTGGAAGTTGAACAAATGCCTGAAGGAAGTGCAGGGGAGCCGTACAGACGTCTGGGAGAGGAAAGTTCTAGGCAGAGGGGTGAGCATGCCCAGCGGGCCTGGCCTGGTGGTGGTTCTGGTGGTGCTGGGAGCCACAGTCGGGCGGCCATTAGAGCTGGGACTGACTGGGGGGGGGGGTGCAGAGGGGCATGACAACAGAGGAGCTAGTGGGATACTTGTAGCACTTTGTAGGACATTTGTGAAGACTGTGTTCTTGACTTTGAGTCAAATGGGAAGTTACTGTATAGTCTGGGGGCTCTTCTGTTTTTAGATAAAATTCATATGCCATAAAATTCACCATTTTAAAGTTCAAAATTTATTGGTTTTTAGTACTCTCAATGTTACACAACAAATAGCACTAATTTCAGAACATTTTCATCACCCCAAAAATAAATCCCATTTCCGTTAAGCAGTGACTCCCAAGTCTCACATCCTCCCAGCCCCTGGCAACCACTAATCTACTTTCTGTTTCTGGGGATTCACTCATTCTGGACATTTTATATAAATGGGATCACACAACATGTGGTGTTCTGTGTCTGACTTCTTTCACTTTTTTTGTTTTTTTTTTTCACTTAGAATAACGGTTTTAAGGTTCATCTATTGTTGTTGTTGTTGTTGTTGTTGTTTGCCGTCGAGTTGGCCCCAACTCATAGTGACCCCTCCTTGGGTTTCCGAGTATGGTATATCCATACAGTGGAATATTACTCATCCATAAAAAGGAATGAAGTACTGATAAATGCTGTAGTATAGGTTCTATACTACAGCATTTATCAGTACTTCATTCCTTTTTATGGATGAGTAATATTCCACTGTATGGATATACCATATTTTATTTATCCATTCGTCAGTTGGTGGATATTTGGGTTGTTTCCCCTTTTTGGCTATTATGAATAATGCTACTATTGTACAAGTTGTTGTGTGAACATATATTTATATTTTTAGTTCTCTTGGATACATACCTCGGAGTGAAATTGCATGGTCAATGGTAACTCTATGTTTAACTTTTTGAGGAACTGCCAAACCACACAGTGGCGGCACCGTGTTCCATTCCCCTCTGTAGTATATCAGCTTCCAGTTTCTCTGCATCCTCACCAATAATTGCTATTTTCTGTCATTTTGACCATGGCCAGCTGAGTGGATGTGAAGTGGCTCCTTACCTGGTTTTGATTTTTCATTTTCCTAGCAACAATGTTGAGCATCCTTTCATGGGCTTAATAGCCATTTGTTTATTTTCTTTAGAAAAACATCTGCTAAGTCTTTTGCTCATTTCTAATTGGGTTGTTTATCTTTTTCTTACTGGATTGTGAAGTTCTTCATATATCCTAGGTACAAGTCCTTTATCAGGTATATGATTTGGAAATAATTTCTCACATTCTGTGAGTTTTTGTTTCACTTTCTTGATAGTTTGTTTTGTACAAAAGTTTCTTTTTTTCTCTTCATGCAACTTAATATGCCTGCCCTCTGGTTAGTGGTCTACCCTCCCTTCCCCACCCAAGTACAAAAGTTTTCAATTTTGATGAACTCCAATTTCTTTGTTTTTTCTTTTTGGCTTGCGTTTTTCTCAGTCTGTGAGTTACAGTTACATTTCCTTCTAAGAGTTTTGTAGTTTCAGCTGTTACATTCAGACCATCGGCCCATTTTGAGTTAATTTTTGTATATAGTTTGAGGTGTAGGGGTCTAGATTCATTCTTCTTCACGTGGATGTCTACTTGTCCTGGCACTATTTGTTGAAAAGACTGCTCTTTTCCCCATTAATAGTCTTGATACTCGTGTTAAAAAGTTAATTGACAATAGATCTATGAGCTTGTTTCTGACCAACTAAGAGTTTTTACAAAGAAGAAGGATTTAATCTGATTTAAGTTTTAAATGGATCACTCTGGTTGCTGAGTGGAAAAATGAGAGACTAGTTAGAAGGCTAATGAAATAATTCAGGGGTGAGATGATGGTCTTCAGATTCTGGGTACAGTTTGACAATATGCTGGCAAGATTTGGGGATGGAATAGATGTGCCAAGATTTTTTATCTGAGCAACTGAAAGGAATGAGTTACCATTTGTTCTGGTTCCCTAGTGCTGCTCTCTGACAGGAATATACCACAAATGGAATGCTTGAACAAACAGGAGTTTATTCTCTTACAGTTCAGGAGGCTAGAAGTCCAAGTTCAAAGTGCCAGGCTCTAGGGGCTGGGTGAAAGCCCCTCAACCTTGGGCTTCAGCTCTGTCTTTTGCTCCCAGCCCGCTGAAGCTAGAGGCATCTCTTCACTCAGGCAGCTACTGGCTGCTGAGGCTGACAAGCCCAAGGTCGACAAACACAAAGGCACAGTCCAGATATTACCAAACCACATGGCAGGCCATTTATTCAAGTCCATTGAAAGTCACAAGGTCGTCAGAGCATGGCAGACTGCTGAACAATGACACAACTACATGCAAGGTCCAAGCGTGCCATAAGCTAGAGACCATTCCCCAAGGCTTCTCCTTATATACGGGAAGCGGACCATATACCCAAAGCAGCTACTCAGCTGCTCACGGTAGGTTCCACCATGGAGTTGACTACCAGTCTCATGATGGGGAATAACTACATTCAGCAGTGCAGCCACTCAAAACGGGCCCAGCCAAGTTGACACACAAACTGAACTACCATACCATTCATTAACCTGAGGAAGACTCTGTTGTGTTGTGTTGTTGTTACGTGCCATCAAGTCAGACCCGACTCATAGCAACCCCCCTTTGGGTTTCTGAGACAGTAGACTTTAGAGGAACACATTTCAGAGCCAGAAATCAAGTTAGTTTAGATACGCCTGTTGGACATCCAAGTGGAGAGACTGAGTAGGCAATGGGACAAGAGTCTGGAGTTCAGCTTGATGTTGAACCGTATTGTTGTTAGGTGCTGTTGGGTGCCTGTGCACAACGGAATGAAACACTGCCCATCCTGCTCCCCCCTCAGACGCTTGCTGTACTTGAACCGTGGCTGCAGCAACATTAGCGTTTCTGAAATAAGCCTTTCTTTGTTATGCGGCAGTATTCTTTTAATTAATTCAAGCATTAGTGTGTTATTTATTATCTTGTCCCTGCGAATACATGTGAAATTAGCTTATATTTTGCTTTGATGGTGCCATCTTTGTCAGATTTAGTTGTCGGGGTCATCAGCATGAATTAGGAAGCTTTCCATCTTTATAGGTGTGCTAGAATAGCTTCTAAAACGTAGGAATTAGCTGTTCTTTGAAGTTCAAAAGATGAAGCTACCTTGCCGTCCCCCTCCCTTTATTTGACAAGTTCTTTGGCACCTTTTGTGGCTTTTTCCATGTTAATTGATCCCTTGAGGTGTATGCTCTTCTGAGTCATTTATCCTACAGTCTTTCTCATTCCAAATGTTATGTCTTCCCGCTGTTGTCCTTGGTCAGACTAGCTAGTTTACGTCTGTTATTGATGTAACTGGTTCCCGGTTCCCACTGCTATCGAGTTGATACTGACTTACCCGACCCCATATGTCAGGAGAACCGTGCTCCATGTGGTTTTCAATGGCTGGTTTTTCAGAAGCCAACCCCTAGGCCTTTTAGTAACATCTTAACTTCGGAGTGCAAAGATAGTCACGTTTCTTATTTTTCTGAATTAAATTAAGCCTGGCCAGTACTCCAGCTGCAAAATGGACAAAAGTCAGCATCTCCCTCTTGAAGCATCACCCTTCTCTCAAATGGCCGACCACGCTGGTGATGTCGCCAACACAGGCTTGGATTCGGCTGCTCTTGCTTCCTGCTTCCACGTAGTGGAGCTGTTGTCACTGGCCTGACTGTTGCTGCCTCAGATCCATGGCTTTGGGCACGCTTATGGGCATCTCCAAATTCCTCCAAGAATGCCACTCTTACCGGGTTCCCAGGTTGCAACTCTCAGCGCACGACGTTCTCACTTCCCAGGTACCACTCTCAGTATGCAGGAAAATTTTGTTAGGGGAGATTTGTTCATTTTCCTCCCATGGATCCAGATCCTTTGTTGAGTTTTTCTTTTCACATTTCCACGTTGCCCAGGGCCAAAGAGCTTCCTTTAGATTCTTCCCCTTAAAGTCCTATTGTTGTTGTAGTTGTTATGTGCCATCAAGTCAGACCTGACTCATAGCGGCCCCTCCTTGGGTTTCCAAGGCAGTATCACTACAGAAGTAGATTGCCCCATCTTCCTTCCGAGGAGTGGCTGGTGGCTTTGAACCACCAGCTTTCTGGTTAACAATTGATTGCTTTAGGCACTATGCTGCCAGAGCTCCCCCTTAAAGTCCTATTGTTGCATTTTGCTGCATAGTAGGACTATCTGCTCACCTTCCTTAAACAGCTCCCTTGGGTGCTTCTAAGGGTCCACATGCCTCTCCCTCAAAGCCAACTCTTCCGCCCACAAGTGACACGTTTTCTAGACACTTGTCTTGTTAGAGCGTGGAAAGAATAAAATACAAGTTAAATCTTTGGTGAAGCATTCTGTTGCTTTGGTTTTTTTTAACCCAGAGAACCAGCTCTTGGCATTTTATTGGCTCTGCTTCTGTTTATCTCCTTTCTAATTTATTTGCCTCTGCTTTTATCTTAACTAATACTTTCTTCTTTCTTGTATGTTTTGTTATGTTTTTTCTAAATTATTGATTTGCATACTGTTTTAAAAAATACACTGTTTTTTGCTTGGTTGCTATTAAATGTACTTCAGCCTATAAAGTTTTGATTATTGCTTTGGCCAACTCCTATCTTTTCAGCTAAATAATATCTCATTATAACAAAAAATATTTTTAAATTATATTTTAAGGTTAAAATATTAGACTTTTGCTTCTCTAAGTACCAACATAAAAATACAATAATCCCTATTATAAGCTACAGAAATTACCGCATTTATATGCTCCCCATCCCTCATCACCTCTTATTTTGTTTTATTACAATTTGTGGCTTTCATTTCATTGTAGTCTTTATATTATGGATATTCCTTTTCCATTGTTATTTGCGATATTGGCTTTCTTTTGAAACTGCATTACAATAGCATGATTTTAAGATTCGGATCCATATTTATGTTGCTCAATATCTAGTGATGTATCTTTAATGGGTTCTTTCTTTTGATTCATCTGTGGCCTGAGTACATCTTTGAGTGATGTTTTACAGGGAAGGTATATGGGTTTTATAGCTGCCATGCCCTTGGATAGATCACGGTTTCTCTGTGTTGCTTCTCCTGTGAGTGATAGTTATCTAAGTATAGATTTCTATGATGTTAATATTCTTCTTCAGACCTCTGTAGACATACATCAATATTGTAATGAAATCTGATGCAATCTGATTTGGATCTTTTGTAGATAAGCATCCAGCCCCTCTCTTTTCTTTCCTTTTTTTTTTTAATTTTTTTTTTTTTTCACCTGTGCTGGATGCTTGTAGGATTCTTTTTTATCCTTGAAATTAAGAAACAAAAAAGAGCACATCTGATGTTTGTTCTGCTGAAAATACGGTTAATATTTTTATTTGAAGAATCAGATCTTTCTTCAAATCACAAACATTTTCTTCTATTATATCTTTGATGATTACTCTTTTGTTCTGACATCCTTTTTAGAAATACCAGTGATTGGCAAGTGAATTTTTGTTGTATATTCTCCATATTATTATCTTCTCTCTGGTTGTTTTCATCTTAGTCCGTGTTCTCTATATTCTGAGAGAGCATCTCAAGGTTGTCCTCCACAGGATCCATCCATTTCTCTGCAATCAAATTCTATTCTCTTCTGATGTTTCCTAAAATTCTCATAACATTATATGTTTGGGGGGATTATTATCGTAGCTCTGCTAGCTTTTATTTTAATTTCATTCTCGTTTATTGCATATTTCAGTTCTTTTATCTTCGAGACCAGTTTTACTCTAATTTCTTGGAAATACAAAACAAACACTACCATTTCTTCCTGGTTCCTGTAACAAGTCTTTTAAGAGATGATGCCCTCCCTCACCTTGTATTCCTTGCTTGTTTTCTTTCTGTTTCAGAAAGTTTTCTGGTTCCATGTGAGATTCAGACCTTCCTTGACACATGGTTGCCATGAGTCAGAATTAACTTGACAGCAACACGTTTGGCTGTGGTTGACCTGGTAGTATGGGTAAATTCTTTTCGGGAACCCTCCTTGTTTTATCTAGGTGATATTAGTCTCTTGGCCTCAGATGTTAATCTGGACGACTGTGTGAACGTTCACATTGCCTTTGCAGGGGCCAGCAGCCTGAAGGGGCTGGAGAGCAGTTTTCTGCCGGGAGCATTCCTTCTCTAGGTGTTTTTCTCCCTGAGTTGTTGACACAGCTGTTCCAGATGTTTACTCCTGGCCTCCTCTCTTGTTCTCCTGCTTGCTGTGTCTGGAAGATGCCCATCATGGGGAAAGCGGGCTTGGATAGGTCTTACTTGTTGTTGGACCTAATGGCCCAGTTCACTCACTCCTGGCCACTGGGCTGCACAGTGGGAGGCAGACTCTTGATGGTGGGCTTTGTACCCCTCCTGGGGTCTGCCTTCTCCAGCGCTCACTCACCCATCAAAGGCTGTGAGGTTTGTTCTGTCAGCGCACCCGCCTTCCCCAGGCACCACCCCACTCTCTCAGGAAGGGGCATTGTGCATGAATCAGCCTTCAATCTGGTGCCGTTGGCACTGTACCTAGCAGAAATTCCTCAAAGTTGGTGGCATGTCGATGGCACTCTTTCCATTTTCCATTGCTGAGGCAGATTCCCCTCTATTTTTACTCTCTCCTCTGTGCTTTCTGTCACTTGCAGAAGGAGGTAGCTTAGATGGGAGGTGGACATCTGTGCTCAGCTTTCTCATCTTTCCCAAAAGTTCCAGAGTTAACATTGTTACCCATACTTTGTCCTTTGGTGTACAGATAGCTGAGAATTCCCCAGCATGTCTTTCTCTGTGGACCCCTTTGATGATTGTCTCATCTATAAGGGCCCTCGTCCTAAGGCACTTGACTGCTAACCAGAAGGCTGGCGGTTCCAACCACTCCTCAGAAGGAAGATGGGGCAATCTACTTCCATAGTGATACTGCCTCAGAAACCCAAGGAGGGGTCGCTATGAGTCGAGTCCAACTCGACGGCACATAACAACAACAAAAATGTTATATATGGTTTTGTACTTGGGTCCTGGCATTTTCCTTCCTCTCAAGTTTCTGTTTCATGTCCTCCTGATCAGATGGGTACTTCTCCTGCCAGTCTTTGGACAACAAGTGCCACAGTCCTTTGCCAGGAGCTCTTTGTCTGGCCTCCTGAGCCACCTCCTGTCCTTCAGCAATATTGATGGAGTTTCCCCACATCCTCCTTTCTCTGCCAAAGTTATGACCTTCAGGTGGAAAAAGAGAAGGAACCATCTCCCTGCTCCCGAGTCCCCAGTCCCCTGTCTAAGCCTTGAGTTTCACTAGAGAGCCATTTCAGACTCCTTCTGGCGTGCCCAGGCCCTCCCGCGTGAATCAGCAGGTGTAGGCGTGGGCGGGGCGGGGGCGCAGAGGCTCCCCCATCACTGCTTGGCTGTGCGCCCTGGGAAGGCAGCACGTCACGGTTTGCCATATCCAGTTTGCGAACAGCTGCCTCCCTTCCCTCCGTGGGGAGTCACGGAGCCACACATCTCCTCCTTCTGAGGATGGTGGAAAAATTCCTCCCACTTCAGTGCCTGTGAATCCCCTTTGGGGTTTCGCGGGCTGTGGAATGTGTTCTCCTGCAGAAAGCCCAGACCCAGCCTGCATGAGAGGACACAGCTGTCCCGGGTTAGGTCCAGTGGCACAAACACCATCTCCCTCCTGCCCCCACATCCCACATCATGTTTCCTCTTCCTCCCCTTCTTGACCATGTTGTTGTGTCCGGTAACAGCCATTTACCAAACCTCAACCATTGTAGGCCCTTAGCATGTTTCTTATTTGACCTCTCCAACAACCCTGAGCAAGGGTTGTGGTCATGGCCTTTGTAAAGATGAGAATGGGGTTCAGACAGGTGCAATGCTTGCCCCAGGTTGCACTGGGGATGGTGCACCAGCAGCATGCAAGTCTGGAGCCAACTGACTCCGGACAACAGCCTCCCTGGGGGGCAAATAGAACCACAACTGTGGACCCCTGCTTTTGTAAATAAAGTTTTATTGGGACACAACCATATGTCTTCCTTCGCACACTGTCTGTGACTGCTCTTGTGATACAATGGCTGAGTTGAGTAGTTGCAACAGACTAGGGTTTGCAAAGCCTGCAGTACTGACTACCTGGCTTTTACAGAGGAGGTTTGTTGATTCCTGGTTTGGAGTGTGGACTGCGAAATGAGAAAGACCTGACATTAAATCCCAGGCCTAGCTGTGTGCCCTAGAGCAACTGACTCAACATCTCTGAACCTCATTTTACTTATCCATGAAACTATGCTTTTTGAGTTGATACTGGTGGTAAGTAAATGGGGCCACACATGTGAGGGGCGTGGCACACATGCAGGCACTCAGTGCACGTGAGTTCTCAGTGCTGCTCCCACCTTTCCCTCCTGCTGTAGACGGGCGTGGCCTTCGCCCGTTTCTCTCTGGCATCCTTTCTAGAGCATTCTGCCACTTCTGCACAAGAGCCTTTCATCTTCTCTGATACCCTGGAGCACAGACACCCCTCAATCTAGACATCTTCCCTGGAATGCTAGGTAGCAGGTGTAAGCAATGCTCACCTCAGGCAGCTGAGTGGGGGCTTCGGTCAGTCCCATTCACTCATTCTGCTAGCACTGACTGAGCCAGACCGTTCTGCTAACAGGGACTCAGACAGGGCTTCTGGGCCCTCTAGCAGCTCACAGCCCAGGGACACATGAACAGTTAACAGTCGGGACAATACCCATAACCTTGGTGTCTCCGGAGTTTGGCCCCGTTTGGAAAATTCCACTTGGACTCTGCAGAGTACATACCTGTTCCCCAGAGTTGCTGGGTACTGCTCCTAGGAAGATATATTATGACACTGTTTAGCTCAGCACAGCTTCAAAGCCCGCTTCCCAGGCTTTCCGCCTGCTTAGCATTTTGGTGCGGTGTCCACCCCGGGATGCAGTCAGTTCACCTGGCCGCCAGCTCCTCCCAGGACACATACTCAGCACCTCTGAGGGCCGGGCCTGGCTCCACCGGCTCCGGGCAGGGGAAGGGCAGACCGTCCCTCCTGACCTTGGTAAGCTTAGGTCTTCTCCTTCCACGAGCAGCCCTGGTGTCAGGGGTAGATTACATGTGAATCTGTACTCTACAGATTAATAAGTAAGCACAAGTAAGCCTGTGCTTACCTTGTTTACTGGGTATTCCATCCTTGTCAGGGATTGTAAATTTGAAAAGAAGCTTTGGTTCTGTAGGAAGGTGCTGTGGGGTTGGGAGAGAGAGAGATAGCAGCCACACCTCTAAGCAAAATCTTTGATGTGATTAAAAATATATGCATATAGTGAAATTGTTTTCCAGACTAGAATCTGACACTGCCTGATCTCCCCCCAGACGCCCACCCTGATGGGGTAAGGGGACCTTGTGCTGCAAACTGCAGTGAATTCTCGAGGTGTGGACAACCCAAGGATCTCCCCAGTTACTCCCAAATAAGATCCCGAATGCTGGGGCCCAGACGGAAGGAGTGGAGTGGAGGTTCTATAAGGATTTCGTGGAGGACGACTGTTTGGGATAGGGCTTAAAGGATGAGCAGGGCTTGGACGAGGAAAGCAGAGGTCGGAATCTTAAGGTGACCAGTGAGTGTGGTTGGTGGTGAAAATGAGTTACAAAGATACATGAAATTTGAGGTGAAAAAATTTGGATCTAAAATTGCCTGTACCTTGATGACTTCTACTTGGAAGATTTATGTTTGTTGTATCAATGAAAAGGAGCTCTGGTGGTGTAGTGGTTAAGGCATTTGGCTGCTAACCAGGTTGGTGGTGCTAACCAGGTTGGTGGTTCAAACCTACCAGCTACTCTGCTGAAGATGAGGTAGTCTGCTTCCGTAAGGATTTACTGCCTTGGAAACCCACTGGGGGTCGCTATGAGTCAGCATTGACTCCATGGCAATGAGTATCAGTTAAGGTCCTGGCAGGAAACTTGGCATATTCAGGGGGTTGAAGTGAAGAAAGTGTACTTTCGGGGTGGTCCTTCTGAGGTATGGACAAGTGAAGAGGGGACAGAGACTGGTAGAGGTGGGGGTCAAGACCACCCATGTGCCCGGAGGTTAGAGGAGGGGACGGTGTTACAGGCATCAGGGCAGTAACCAAGCCAGGGAGGGGGTAGGAAGAAACACCCTGAACATTATCTCACCCTGCACTGGGACTCTGGCTGGGGCCTCCCATAGGCCAAGCCTAACCAGAAGCCAGAGGACAAAGGGGTTCAGTGAAGCTGCCCAGAAAAGTCACACCCCAGCACAGAGCAGGGCAGGACAGCGGCCGGGTGGAGGGTGTGGGTGTCCCTTCCAGCCTGCATCCTCCCTCAAGGCCTGGGGTGAGCGAGGCAGGGAAGGGGGGGAGGCAGGCTCTGGGAACCGTTTGCACCTGCGCTTTGGTGCTGAGGGCAATCCCATGCCTATTTCCATTCCTCCATTCACCTCCACCCCAAATCTGGAGCCCTGGTGGAGGAAGGGGGTCAAATGTTAGGACCACAGGATGTCAGGACAGAACACCAGAGGTGGGGACAGGGAATGCCCTTTGGAGGAAAGTGACACAAAGGGCAGTGACTCCCCAGATTCCAGGGAAGGAGTGAGGAGGCGAACACTTGCCTCCAGGTGCTCACCAAGCTCACGGAGGGGCACAAAGATGGCCTCTTCACGCAGCAGTGAGAACACGCCCCACTGGGCTTCCCTCAGCCTTTGTGCCTCGTGCCTGGGGTGCAGGCTTGGGGATCCAGCAGTCGGTCTGCCCTCTATCGGGTGCCTGGACCCCTTCTACAGAAACCTCACCTCTGCTTGCACACCTGCAGTGGCAGGGAACTCACTCCCACCTGAAGAAGACCTGTCTGTCCTTGGGTTGCCCTCCTCTGAGGGATTGGAAGTCTACTTCCTAATGTCATCCCCCTTGGGTCCTGGCCTTTCCCTGTGCTACATAAGTCCCCTCTCCCTGGAGACAGCTCCACAGGGATGCGCAGGCAGGGTCCATGGCTTGGCCTTCTCCACGTGGCTCCCTCTTGGGGTGACGAGGAGCAGGAGTGCAGCAAGCTGCCCTCGGGCGTGAGCCCCTTAATATTCCTCCTCTGTTTTGGTGTCAGACACACACTTTGCATAGTGTTGATTTCCTCCAGAGGTTGGTATTCATCATCTTAACCAGATAATATCCCTGTATTATTAATATCCAAATATTTTTGTAAATATTGGTTTGGTCCCATGAGTTGCAATTAAAGCAATCGGCACTTTGTCACGAAGAAAGCAACCAGGTACTAAGAGCTAATTTTGTTCCCAACAGCTCTGTGCCTGGGTGCAGCCTGGCTTCGCTGATGGCTGATAAAGTGGCAAACTCTTGGGAAATGGGCAGCAAAGGGGGAACTTCTGGTGGAGGAGTCCACGGTTGGGGTGGCTTATGCATTATCAAGAAAGTGGCTTGGGCCTGGTCCAGCGCCCTTAGGCAGCCCATGCTGAGCTCCAGGGAATCCCAGAAGGAGAGTGTGAGGGTTCTCAGAGAGTGGGCCATGAGCCCAGGAATGTGGAGCCCAGGACTGTGGAGCCCAGACGAGGGGTAGTCACTTGCTTGGGGATGAGGGAAGACTTTCTATAGGAGGTTTGAAGGCTGCGTGGGATCCTCAAGGTCAAAGCTTAGTGTATTAGTTTCTTATTGCTGCTGTAACAAATTACCACAAATTTACCACCACCACCACCACCCACTGCTGTTGGTTGGATCCAACCCGTAGCAACCCCTCCTTGGGTTTCTGAGGCAGTATCACTATGGAAGTAGATTGCCCAACCTTCCTTCCAAGGAGTGCTGATGGGTTTGAACTGCGAGCCTTCCAGTTAGCAGTCAAATGCCTTAGGTACTATGCCACCAGAGCTCCTACCGCAAATTCAGTGTCTTAAAAAAACACAGATTTATTGGCTCACAGTTCAAAAGTCCAAGATCAGTCTTGCTGGGCCCAAGTCAAGGTATTGGGAGATGGTTCCTCTGCAGGCTCTAGGGGACATTTGTTTTCTTGACTTTCCCGGCTTCTAGAGGCCACCTGCATCCCTTGGCTCATGGCCCATTCCTCCATCTTCAGATCCAGCAGCTACCATCTTCAAATCTCGCTGTCCAACCTCCAACCCTCCCTCCTTCTCATCCTGCCTCCCACCCATCACTGCATCTCCTCCTCTGACTCTGACCTTCCCGCCTCCCGACCTTCCTGCCTCCCTGTTATAAGGACCCTTGGGATGATCTTGGGCCTACCTGGATAATCCAGGATTATCTCCCATCTCCATTAACATAGTCACATCTGCAGAGACCCCTTTGCCATGTAAGAGATAACATGTTCCAGGAATTAGGACATGGACATCTTTGGGGGACCATTATTCTGGCTACCACACTCATGATTCTTTGGAATTTCTAAAGCTGTGAAAGGCTGGCTGATGGGAAGAGGGATTTGAGGACCAAGGAAGCTCAGGCCCCTTGAGTTATTCGTCCCATCCCGTGAAGCTGGATTCTGGACATAAGCATGCCCTCGACTGTGTGGTTCTGGAAGATGGGCTCTGCAGGAGCAAATGGTGGGCCTGGGAAGAGGAGACTGTGGCCTGTGTGTGCTGTCTGCCTCCCACTGAAGGACTGACACAATGGGTGATGGTAGTGAGGGCTGCAAAGGGAGAAGGAGACAATCTTGGGTGGGTCAGGATGTAGGGACCTGTTCACTCAGGCCAGCTCTGCGAGTTGAGGTCCCCGATCCCTGCTGCCATGTGGACTGGCTGACATCTGCCAGCAGGTGGAAGCTGTAATGAGACTTGGAGGACTCATAGTCCATGGCTCTCCATTCCCCAACAACAGGGCAGAGCTTAGGTCACAGGTCCCTGCCACCCTCTGTTATGGGAAGGGAGACAGGGAATGGTCTACAGGAAACTCCAGCTGCCAGGCATCTCATGGGTCCCCAGGAGGGTCTCCACAGAGTGCCACAATTCATCCCAACTTCCTTTACTCATTCAAAGGTTAGAGTTCCAGCTGCACTGTCCATGGGGCCAGTCTCAACATCAGTGGGTTTGCAGACCTGCCCCTCAGAAGTCACTCATCCCTGCAAGACAAGTCTCAAAACGCCGACCTCCTCCAGACTCAGAATGTTCACCCCTCTACAGATGAGCCTGGAAGGACTGGGGCATTGTTGGTGCCAATTCCTTTGTTCCTCCAGCCATCACAGAGTTGCAGGCCTACTGTGCGCCAGGCATCATGCTGGATGCTGGGAATGAAACACCCCAGCCCTGCCCTCACAGAACTGATGTCTTAGTGAGGGAGAGAAGGTTCCAGCCCCAACACTCACAGCTCCCTTAGCTCTCTGCTGGGGTCCCTGAGGCCAGCAGCCCCCAACCCCTACATCTCCATGACCCTGTAGCTCCACTTGGTGTCCTGTTTTTAGACCTAAATACACAGTCACCTATGTTCTTGTCCTTTAACAAATTTTTCCCACTCATATTTAATTCTGGCTATAGGTTATTAAAGGAGCTCTGGTGGTGTAGTGGTTAAGCTGTTTGGCTGCTAACCAACAGGTCAGTGGTTTGAACCCACCAGCTGCTTCAAGGGAGAAAGATGAGGCAGTCTGCTTCTGTAAAGATTTACAGCTTTGGAAACTCAATGGGGGTCACTATGAGTTGGAATCAACTGTATGACAGTGAGTTTGTTTCTTTTATAAGTTATTAAGAGCTAGCTTGTTTGTAGAGATCTGAGACCTAGAGGGCTCCAATTTTAGGAACATTTTCTTCCGTGAATCCTCATCACATTTGCAAAGGTGGAAATAAATGCAACACGGGGCTTCAAACCGGTTCATTCACTAAATGCCTGCCAATTTTGAAATGTAGATTCTGGTTCAGCAAACCTGAGCTGACATGCAAATTCTCAGCAAGGGGTTGAACGGGAATGAACTGGTTTGAAGCCCTGATGCAGCCCCATGGATCCGTTTCTACTAGAATTTTACTGCATGCCCCCAAATGCTGGAGAAACCTGAGCTGCACAGTGTTGCCTCCGATGCTATTAAATTCAAGGAGGCACAGACTGAAGGCAGGTGGGGTTTAATTCCTGCTTCCCTGGAACTACAGGTATGTGGTGAAAGAGGAAATGCCCTCTCCAGCATCCCTATCAGCTTGTGGTTGCACACATCTGATGACAGGGAGCTCACTACCTACCGAGATAGCCTTTTTCATCATTAGAAAGTTGTTTCCGGCTTTGGGCCAAAGTCTGCCTTCCTGAACCGTCTACCTGGTGGCCCCCTTCTGCCGAGGGAGCACCCGGCACCAAGCCGCCCTCTCTTCCACGTGACGGCTCTTCAGTGATTGAAGTCAGCCATCACTTCCTGCCTCAGTCCACACTTTGGGCTAATTTTTTAATTAGCTTAAATTAATGGTGGTTCCAGGGGAGCTCCAGTCCCAATAAAAGTGACCTGAATTATTCAAAGATTTGAGTGTTTCCAATGCCTGTTTATCCCAATTAGCATCTTCACTGCAGCGGTGCCCTCTGCTTCCAACAGCCACATTTTCACATGTACTGTATTTTAATGGATTTTACTTGAATGAACTGTTTAATCAAGCGAAGACACATCTCATGAATGAATGGAAGTAAATTTATAATTATACGCCACAGTCAGGTAAGAGGAGTGACATTTCTGTGCAATCCAAGCTATATATAACGACAGCATTTGAATGACAAAGTAGGTTACCTCACTTCCATAGGAGAGCTGGGAATTCACTTTGCTCTCAAGTTCATTTCGTAACCTAATTAGAATTTTCAAAGAGTTGTAAAGTCACATGGCGCAGGCCTGCTTCGTCCCATCTTCACCTGGGTCTCCGCCTTCCTGGTTGATGCCTCACTGGGACGGTGGCCTCATTAGGGAAGGTGTCTTGGGAACTACAGGCCATGGGAACCAGGCCTCCAGGCACAGACTGTGAAGTCCACAGCTCCATCAGAGCCTTCCCTGCCTGCCTGTACACGTGGTCGGGACGGGGTAACGCGTGGCCAACATGATGTTTAGTTCTGACTTTCTTTATTGTCCTTCTCCCCTTCTTGCCATTCAAACTCAGGGTCCACTCAGGGAGCCAGGGGCCAGGAGTGGGAGGCGCTGGCGATTACAGATGTATCTATCTGGGTACTTAGTGGATGGAGCAGGGGGCGGGGGGGGAGGAGTCACAGCTGAAAAGAAAAATGGCACCTTGGGTATAGAGAAGGTGGGGCAGGTGACTTGGGAGGTGGGCCAGGGAGTGTTCGAGCAGGTGGCAACCCGGCTGTGGATGGCAGGCCTGCTGCTTTTACACCGTGGTGGTGGCTCAGTGGTCAAATTCGTGCCTTCCACGAGGGACATGCGGGTTCAGTTCCCAGCCAGTGCACTTCATGTTCATCTCTCACCTGCCCCTCAGTGGAGGCTTGAATACAGTTATCATGAACAGATTTCAGTGTAACTTTAGACTAAGACAGACTAGGAAGAAAGATTTCTGAAACCCTGTGGCTCATGATGGACTGACCAGCACCGGCCAAGGGGACCACACAGACCAGAGTGTTTCAGTTCATGGTGCGTGGGGTGACCGTGAGTTGGGATGGTGGCAGCTAACTGCCCCCACCTTACCTGCACGTTGGAATTACCTGGAGAGCTCTAGGATTCTGATTTCATTGGCTTAGAACATAGCGGGGCATCAGACTAATGTTAAAGTTCCCAGGGGATTCTTCCATGCAACCCCAGCCAGCATCTAGCCTACAACCTCCAGAGACACCCCACACCAGAACCACCTACCAAGCCACTCTCAGATTCCTGACCCTGAGGAATTATGTAACATCATAACATTAGTTGTTTTAAGCTGCTAGATAAGGGCATGATTTGTTCCATAGCCATAGATGGCTAATATGGTTATTTGTTGCTCAAAATGTACCCCAAGTCAGTCACTCTTGCCACCTCCACCCCCAGAGCCTCTTGCCTGGACTGCCACAGTGGCTCCTTCGCTGGCCTTCCGTAGGCTTAAAGCAGGTCGCCTGGGCACAGGTTATACCGCATGAGAAATTTCTTCTGATCCTC
>NW_006921854.1:4759551-4761152 GCF_000298275.1 Orycteropus afer afer
CCAGACTGAGCCCAGCGCTCCAGGTGTGGTCTGAGATGCACAGACCAGAGAGGGACTGGCCCCTCCTTCATTCTGGGTTGGATCCCTTTATAATGCAGTTCCCAGTTCTCCTGACCCTTTTGGCAGTTGCCTCTGGTAGTGTAGTGCCTAAGGCATTTGACTGCTAACCAGAAGGCTGGCGGCGGTTCAAACTCACCAGCCACTCCTCGGAAGGAAGGTTGGGCCATCCAGTTCTGTAGTGATACCGCCTCGGAAACCCAAGGAGTGGTCACTATGAGCCGGTTCCAACTTGACGGCAGTGAGTTTACTCAGTTAACATGTTCTGGTCTCCTAATCAAGGAAAACATCTGCGTTATTTAAACATCCTTGACGCCATTGTCAATGGCTCACTTCAGACTTAGCTGCTTCCTTTAAGACAATGGTTCTTAGATTTTACTATGATTGGACTCACCTGGAGGGCTGATCAAAACCCAGACTGATGGGCCTCACCTGGAGTTTCTGACTCAGGAGGCCTGAGGGAAGCCTGAGATTCTGCATTTCTAACAAGTTCCTGGGTGACACTGATGTTACTGGTCCAGGGACCACACTTTGAGAACCGTGGCTTTAGGTACTTCCTGGTATGAGCTTGTGTCCACATTCCATAAAAGTTCTGGAAGAATCAAATCAAATCACCAGCTTTGGCCCCAAATCTCATATTCTGTTATTTGTCCCTGGGACTCGGACCCACCCATTCCTCTCCCTGGTGCCATGTGACTTTGGCAACCATGACCTTGTTCTGTGTCCAGAGACTCTATTCACTGCTCCCTAAGTGAGGAGAGGCTTGCTTTGGGCATTCAGCCCCTTGGCCACGGTGGCCCTGGCCTTACAAGAGCACAGCCCTTCCTCATCCTCCTTCTAGCAGCACTGGGTGCCCAGCTGAAATCCTGGCTGGATGAAGAAAGTGGGGGACACACAAAATGCTGTGCTCTACAGGGTTTCAATGGCTGATCTTACAGAATATGTTATCAGCCCTTTCTTCCAGGGCACGTCTGCATGACTCAAACTCTGAACCTTTTGGTTAGCAGCCAAGCATATTAACACTTTGAGTTGCCCAGGATGGCATAAAATTGTCTTGGGAATGAAGGGCTACTCCTTTCCAAGAAAAACATATTTCTACTTTGTAATGGAGGTGAATAGAAAAAAAGGATTCATGTTACAGAAATATAGGTGCCGGCAAACTGCAGAAAGACATCAGTTCCGTTAAGTGAGAAATGCATGCACCTCCAGAAGGAATAACAGGTGTTCACAAGTGTTTCCAGTTCTCTTGGTCAGTCTTTGACCAGTGATCCTTCTCTCCATAGTAAGGATGTGGGTTTTTTTTTTTTCCTTCTGAGGAAGATAAAGCACACTCTTTCTCTTCGATGCTTTGGTTATTTTTAAATGCCATTTATTACTGATTTCTTCCATTTGCTTTTTCTGGAAAAGTCCATTAGAATAAGTACTTGGGTTGAGTTGACTCCTTGGTGTTGGCATAACAGACAGTGAGTGGTTGATTGCTCCTACCACCTGTTCTGACCCTTGCTGGCTCATCAGGCCTGGGGAACTGCCCACGTCTGGCGGAA
>NW_006921854.1:4762452-4765161 GCF_000298275.1 Orycteropus afer afer
CTGCAGACTGTAGTCTTTAATCTTTATCAGTAAGTGCTTCAAACCCTTTTCACTTTCAGCAAGCAAGGTTGTGTTGTCTGCATATCACAGGTTTTTAATGAATCTTCCTCCAATCCATTCCTCTTCAATTTGTCATTCCCAACATAGCATTGTCTGATTCAGAATGCCCAAAACCCATCCATTTCAGCTCACTAATGCCTAGAATGGGAGCTCTGATGGCGCAGTGCCTAAGTCATTTGACTGCTAACCAGAAGACTGGCAGTTCAAACCCACTAGCCACTCCTCAGAAGGAAGGTTGGGCAATCTACTACCATAGTGTTACTGCCTTGGAAACCCAAGGAGAGGTCGCTATGAGTCGGCTCTGACTTGATAGCAGTGAGGTTTTTTTATTTTTGAGTTTTTAATGCCTAGAATATCGATCATTATGCATTCCATTTCATTTTTTTACAACTCCCAGTTTTCTGAGATTCACACTTCATACATTCCATGTTCTGATTATTAGTGGATCTTTGCAGCTGTTTCTTCCCATTTTGAGTCACGCCACATCAGCAAATGGAGGTCCTGAAAACTTTACTCCATTCATGTCTTTAAGGTCAACTTGAGGAGACAGCTCTTTCCCAGTCGTATTTTGAGTGACTTCCAACCTGAGGGACTCATCTTTCTGCAGTATATCAGTCAATGTTTCAGGGCTATTCATAAAAATTTCCAGTAATATATCAGACAGTCTTTCATTCTATTCATAAGATTTCACTGGCCACTTCTTTGAAAAGTGCACGGCCCCTTCCTTCTTCCAAGTCTGTCATAGTCTGGAAGCTCCACTGAAACGTGTCCACCATGGGTGACCCTGCTGGTATTTGAAACACCTGTGGCATAAACACCAGCCCCACAGCAACACGCAAGCCACCACAGTATGACAAACTGCCGGACACCACAGTATGACAAACTGCCAGACAAGTCGTGGTTATGTCTTTTGAGGAAACATTTGTCATGAAGTCTTTTAAGCATTCTGAAAAGTACTGAAGAAAACAGCAAACATCCCTGAACTCACTGTTCAGGCTTAGTAAATGCTCCATGCCCTCAGATTTCTATCAAGGAAATCATTATAGCCATTTCTGTTGAGATTCCCTTTGATTCCCTTCTGAGGTGGCTTCTCAGTGACCACCCTGGTTTCCAATGACACTTAGGGCCAAATTAGTCAAAACACTTGGATACATACATAGGAGAATCCACTGATTGTTGAGAGAAGTGCTTGTAAGGATCAATTTCTGTCAAAGAGGAAGACGTTGAGGACCAGTGAGGGGAAGGGACACACAGAGTTCATAGTCACAAGCAAGTAGGGGACAGACCAGGCCTGGAACTCGGGGCCCTGGCTGCATCCAGCTCTTTCTACTGAAACACACAGTCTGGTTTCCATTGCTTTATGCCAGAGGGTGCACGCCATGGGCCATGAGCCAGAAACTGATTTCAGATTTGTTTAATTTGGTTCCTACTTTGTTTTTAAAAAATACATACATATATATGATCAATATTTTTACAATGTGGAGCATTTCATAGTCAGAAAATTTGGATTTCTGATTTCTCCCAAGAAATCAGATGGCCTGGAGGTCCTGAGCCCATGTTCCGGCTCAGCAGGGTTAGAACCAAGCAGTAACTGCCTTCCTTAGATGGGGCATGTGGTCGCCAGTTCACCACAGTCCCCACCAAGCCCTAACTCTTTCCGCCTTGGCAGCTTCACACACTGGGTGGCCCTGGGAGCAATGGCATTTGCAGCCCTCTGCTTTCTAAGCTGAGAGTGGCCATTCTGTGTGTCAGCAGACATGTTGTTATGCTTCACGTCACAGGCGAGTCCCGTACCCCCTTGCTCTTTTCCTTATTCTGTAATTATCTCTCTGAATGTCTTGGCTGTTTCTTCACCCTACAAGTGAAATGACACTGCCAATAAGTAATAAGCACATGTAAGTGGGGATGTTACTGGACAGTCTGATCAGGAGACAGTGACCAGCATGAAAGTCAGGAGAGGTGGGTGCTAGTCTTGACTCTCCCAAGGACTTCCTGGGCACCCTTAAAACCATTGCCATGGAGTCAGTCAACTCATGGCACCCTCGTGTGGTCAGAATAGAACTGTGCTCTGTGGGGTGGTCACTGGCCATTTGGAAAGAGATCACCAGGCCTTTCTTCCAAGGTTCCTCTGGGTAGAGCCGAGCCACCAACCTTTTGGTTAGGAGCAGGAGCTGTTCAACGTTTGCACCAACCCAAGAACTGCTGTCAACCTTAGGCAAGCCCTTGCCCTCTCTGGCCTCCTTGTGCCCAAGTATCAAATGCAGGGGTGGGGGTTAGGGAGGAGACTGGGTGATCTCCAAGGTTCCCTGGCCACTCTAGGTCACAATGAAAAAGAGGCTCGCAGTAGCCCTTCCTGTGGTCAGGGAAGTGGAGACCACTGGGAGATGGGTCATCCCGCTCCTTGGGCTGCTTCCCCGGGACAGGCTGTGGGAACTCGCCTTCCTGTGGTCACCTCCATACCTACCTTCTGCCTTCTCTTTGCTGACAGGTGAGGAACGACCTGACTGGCGTTCTTTATGGCGAGGACATTGAAATCTCCGACACAGAGAGCTTCTCCAATGATCCCTGCACCAGTGTCAAAAAGCTTAAGGTGCGTGCAATGGGCGACTGTCTGAGTGACAGATGGGTGGGGTCACAAGCGCACCTGGG
>NW_006921854.1:4767131-4771331 GCF_000298275.1 Orycteropus afer afer
AGCACAAGTAGGAGGAATGTTAATGATGATACACATAGCAGCTGCCTTCCCAGTGAACTGACTGGGAGCCAGGCCCCGTGTGGAGCCTTGACCTTCACCGGCCCGCTGAGTCCTCCCCAGAGCCCTGGAAGGGAGGGGTGCTTGTATCCTCATTTCACAGATGGGGAACGTAAACCTTAAGGAGGTTAAGGAACTCACCTAAATCACGCAGCTGGGAGGTGGTGGCGTTGGAATCCATGGCCCAGGCTTCTCCAGTGCCCCACATGCCTGTGGTTCTGAGCAAGGATCCCAACATCACATAAGGACAGAGAGCGGCTCTGAGGACAGAGCGCTCAGTCAGCTGATTATAAGGCCCTCTGTCCAGACGTGCGTCCCCCAGATACCTGCATGGCTCCTGCTCCGTGTTACTCACATCTTTCCTCAGTCACACCCTTCCATGGGGACCTTCCACATGCTCCTTTTTTAAATTTAAATCCCTGGCCCTGGGCTCCCTCTCTTTCCCTGTGTGCCCTGTTTTCTCCATTCCACTAATGGATATTTGACAACTCCTCATCTTGCCTAATGGGTTTGCTGATCCTCTGTCTCCTCCCCCTCAAATGGAAGCTCCAGGAGGCGGAGGTTACTGTCTGTCCCCATCACAGCTTTATTCCCTAGCACTTTGAAACATACCCAGTTTGCTCAACAGTTAGTGGAGTGTGTGTGAATGATCTAGCAATATGAACAGACAACCTTAACAACGCAGGGGTTGTACCAACAACGTACAATACGTGTTCAAAGGACTCATGAGCAAAGAAAAGGCAGTAACCTCCCAAGAAAAGCAAATCTCTGAGCTACTGTGGGTTAAGATGGAGAAGGAAGTGCAGAGGACAAGGAAGAAGAGATTGTAAACAGTGACGTTAAAATCTGCTTTGAAGGTGGTAGAAGGTAGAATGAATATCAAGCAAAGTCACTAATAACAACGTGGACTGTAAACTTGAATTGCTTTCCAAGAGTTCACAGGAAATGGTCAAGAGATCAGTGAGGGAAGAGAGAACAGTGATGGAGCATGGGAAGAGGTCATGTGACCCTAAGGAGAAAGCGGAACAGACAAGGCAGAACCACTATAAAAAACCAAACAGGGACGCCAGTAGCAACGAGCACACCCAACACCCAGGTCTTGGTTCCCATAAATGGACCCAGGGCTCCTGGGAGAAATGGCTGATCCCAGGACTAGGTAGAAATATTCAAGATGGAGCATCTTGTGCCAGAAAGGGAGGACGTACACAAAGAAAACCACAATGTGGGGCTCTGTCGAAGGGCACTGGGCCACCAATGGAACAAGTTAAGCAATAAAATAAAGGAAGTAATATTGACTTCTAACCCAAAGAAGAAAATCCATATGCCCAGTCCATACTGATATAAATAAATCTGAATAAATAGATGGGAGATAACAGACTAATCTACCATGCAGAATTCCACGTAATTGATGTAGAACTTTCACCCTCAAGGAGGTGGGGTATAGCTCCCCAAACCGTAAGTGTGGACTGCACACAGTGACTTCTTTCCAAAGAGTACAGTATGGAAAAGGGAAAAAAGCAATTACATTACAGTGAAGAAATATGGCAAACACACCTCAGCCCAGGTGATGAAAGTGAACACCAATGGTGGTAAGTCGTGTGAATGGTATGGACCCTTGATGTGATAAAAATGGCACTCTACCTCTGTGTCTTCCTTCCAAAGGCATATAACTCCAGTCTAAGAATGAGAGAAACATCAGACAAATTCCAGTGGAGGGACACATTACAAAATACCTGACCACTGCTCCTCAAAACTGAGGGTCATCAAAGGAGCAAAGTCTGAGAAACTGCCATAACCAAGAGGACCCAAAGGAGACGTGTTGACTGGGTGTGATGTGTCCTTGGGGTGGGATCCTGGGATGGACAGATGAGATTTGGAGGAAAAAATGAGAAAATCTGAGTCAAGTACGGACTTTAAAAGATGGTAATGTATCATTATTGGTTTATTAATTGTAACAAATGTCCATACTAATTAAGATGCTAATAACAGGGGAAAGTGGGTGTGGGGCACATGGGAATGCTTTCTACTGTCTTTGCAATTTCTCTGGAAATCTAAAACTTCCCAGATGAAACCTGTATTAATAAATGAATAGGAGGCAAATGTAAGTGGGTTCAAGAGAGATCACACAGATTGAGCCTCACAGAATTGCTGGTATTCAACCATTTTTGAGCTGGGAAATCAACAGTGTCATAGGGTTCCGTCTAATATATGTGAAGACTAGCCAGGCTCTCTGTTCTAGTAGAATCAGTCGAAAGAGAATCACATTTAGACACATTTTGGCAAAAGCTTTGAGATACAGACATACAAGTATCTAGGCCAGAAGAAAACAAACCAGTTTTCCCCAGAAAAACCAGCCACCCTCCGAATCCTCTGCAGCAGCAACTTCCAGAGACAACGGAGCAACCAGGAGACATTCTTCCATGTGTGGGTCTCGGCGAGGGACCAGCCACATGGTCTCCTCCAAACTGATCCTTGAAGCCCCGGCAGCCATCCGAGAGCAATCGCAAGCTGTGGAGTTGAGGTCCTGCTGGGAGTGGCTGAGCAGGGGCTGCCAGAGCCTGTGAAAAGAGCTCCCGGGAAGTGACTGCTAGGCCAGCGCACACGGGTGCAAGCGTTATTGTAGGAAGCCAGTAGATCGGGTGCAGAAATAGATGCTGTAATGGTAAGTGAGACCTGGAAATCCGGATTAGACCAGCAGGGCCTAAGAAGTGCAAGGCCAGAAAAAAATGGGTGTGAAGCTCCTGATCTTAAGGAGAGGAACTCAAGGGACTGTTTTTGCTCCTGAGTTTTATCTTCGAGAAAGTCAAACTGAAGTATACCCAGAAAAGCCTAATGGTGAGTGTGCTCTAAAGGAAACAGAGTCTGAAGCTTCTGAAACATGGCAGGAAATGAAAACAAAGCAAACCTAGTCCACATTTAGGAAAAAAGAAAAAAAAAATCCAAAACACATAAAAAAGATAATTACCCACCTCATAGTGACCCCTCCTTGGGTTTCCAGGGCAATATCACTAGGGAAGTAGATTGCTCAATCTTCATTCTGAGGAGTGGCTGATGGGTTTGAACCATCAGCCTTCTGGTTAGCAGTCAAGTGCCTTGGGCACTATGCCACCAGAGCTCCTAATTACCCATCAAAAAGAATGATTCTGACCATAAATTCAAATAGGTCAAATCAAAGCCCCCCAAAAAACAAAACCCACTGCCATTGAGTAGATGCCCACTCACAGCAACCCTTGAGGACAGAGTGGAACAGCCCCATGGGGTTTCCAAAGCTGTAATACTTACGGAAGCAAACTGCTACATCTTTTGTCCACAGAGTACCATCGAGTTAGCAGCTGAGCACTTAACCACTACACCTCGAAGGCTCCTTCCATGGGCCAAACTCACTATTGAAAGACAAAGACTTTCAGACTGTGTTTGAAAAACTAGTATTTCTTTGTAAGAGACAAATGAAATGACCCTGAAAGGTTAAAGGTAAGAGGTCAAGTGAAGGTATGCCAGCAAACCCAACTGAAGTAGGCATTCCCACATTTCCTCAGATCAAAGAGACTCCAAGGAAAAGCCATTGAACTTTTCATAGGAAGGGTATAATTCACCAGGAGAGCAACACACTCACCGACCGACCGTTATTGTTCTAAAGTATATCTCACTGAAATACAAAAAGAAAAGCCTGGGAAAAGCACAAAGAGGAATTGACAGAAACACAGACGTAGTGGGAGACAGGCAGCTCCCGCTCAGCCTTGGACCAATTGCAAAGGCAAAGAGAAGCCGAGTGTAGAGGAACTGAATACTGAAGTTAATAAGGCCGGTTTAACAGGTAGGTGCTAGGTCGTAAAGAGGAAGTCAGGAAATAAAACCACCTCTGTGCGATGAAGACTTGGGGCCTGTCAAGGTCATTCTAGGCCTGTCCTAAACAGGGGCTTTGAAGTTTAATGGTGCCATGCTGGGCGGGGGAAACCACTCAAGGCAGAAGTCACCCTAGGGGTATTTCCACGGTGCTGCACTGAAGCTTTGGGGCCTAGGGGTGAGAGCTCAAGGCTTCAGACACCCCTTTCTGCTCACTTCGGCTGTGTCATCTGCCCTCCCCAGAACAGCCCCTCACCTGCTTAATCATGTGGATGGATGGGTGGGTGGATGGATGGATGG
>NW_006921854.1:4771756-4779842 GCF_000298275.1 Orycteropus afer afer
TAGGGCATGCACCTCTTTGGGGGGCCGCTGTTCTGCCTGGCACAGGAAGACTACAAAGATAGGCCTTAAAGACACTTCTCCACTTTGCTCTATGGGCAAGCCCCCAACACACACACACAGGCTGGAAGCCCATCCTGCCTGCCTGGAACTGAAGGTCACACAGCACCCCCAAGAGAACACAAAGCTACTGAATAGACATGTGTACCTTAGCAGAGGGCCAGTGTTGTTCAGAGAGGTAGGGAGGAAAAAGCATTATTTTATCTTTAGACAAACATAGTTATATTATTGGAATGCTAAATATACATGAATTTTAAGATGAAATAAAAACCTTTCAAGAAATGTCACGCTTTGCCAGTGGGCTGCTATCGGCTCGTCCCTCTTCACGCCCCGCCCCGCCCCATCCTTGAGGATCCTTGAGGGTACGTTTCCTGCTTCTCTGCCTTTAGGGATATTTCTGGTAGGAAAAAGAGAGTCAAAGAAGAACTAATTTTAGCTAAATAAAAGGGCATACTCATTCTGGGCGTGAAATCCGTCCCTCAGAGGGATTTTGGAGAGCACGCAGGCTAACCCTCTTGGGTTTACCCCCAGTCTCGCGGGCACACAGTGGAGGCGGGAGCGGGCTGGCCCCTGACGCCTTCACCAGTGCCCACCGCAGGTGAGGCTGGCCCAGGTGAGGCCACCTTCCAGACTGCGTCATGGCCTATCTCTGGTAGTTCAGCCACCTTCGGACTTGCAGCTCTTCTCAGCCTTGTCTGCAACATGCGCCTGGTTTAATTTGGTTCTTCAGTGGCCCAGTGGGGTAGGTGGACTAGGTCTATGGTTCCATCCACCTGACAAACCAAGACTCGATGGATGGAAAGTGGGCTGAGACAGATGACTGCGTGGCAGGGGAAAAAGGGGAGCCACCAACGCTCCCTGCAGCCGGGGTGGGTGTGCCAGGCCCGAGGAGGAGATGCAGGCAGGACCGAGCTGGCTGCTACACCTGGGAAAAGTTCTTCATTCTCTGAGCCTTGGTTTGCTCATCCCTTTCCAAAGTGGGCATTCAAATAGCACCTGCCTCCTAGGGTGGGGCGGAGGAACCATTAGCACTAGAGCTAGAAAGACTTTAAGAATTGTTGTTTATTTTTATTGCATTTGGACCCTTGAAACTGGGGTTACATACCAGTTATTTGAATTGAGTCATCCTTAAAGGTATTTTTCTTGATCTTCTTTTTATTTGATGATTGTGTGTGTGTCTGTGTGTGACTTACCTGCCTTTAGAATCACAGAAACCAAGGGGTTCCAGGCAACAAATATGAGGAGTGGGCTACGAAGGAGGAGGGGACACCTACCCAGATTTGGGGAGCCTCTGGCTCCTCGGCAGGAAGAGTTTAGTGGGTCTTGTGCAGCCCACATCCTGCTTTTGTTCGGTGGAGTCTGGATTTGGGCGGCATGCCCTCCGCTATGGCTGTCCGTTCCGTTTTTGTCCATCTCTGTGGGGGTGGCCTGTTGAGGGTGTGAATGTAGGTCTCCATGTATAGTCTACAGGGGTTCCCCGCCCCGACCCCGGGCCTAGCATCTGGAAGAAGTTGTCATTTGCCCCGCTTCAGGCCGTCTAGTTTCACGCCAGGCTGTCCAGCCCCCAGCGCCCCTGCAGAGTCCATGGAAGGGCTTGGGATTCGCCACCATCTCCAAGCCTCCCGCTCTGTTCTGTGACTCTCATCCTTAGATACTTCCATGGCTCTCCTTCCTGTCCCCCACCCAACACCCCTTAAACTGCCCCAAGCCCTCCAACCACAGAGGAGAGCACACCCACACCTCTGGCAGGGAGTTGGGGGGCTTGCCCAGAAGCAGGGGTGACTGCTAACAAAGAATCTCTCCTACTCTCTGGGCTTCCATGAAATGATACAAGTCATGCAACATGGAAGGTGTGAGCCTGGAGCTTTTGCAAGAGCATGCATATGAAAAAACATTAAGATCCACCAAACCCACAGCCTTCCCTCTACCCCCGAATCTTCCAGTAAATTGCTTCTCTGGAAAAAACCAGGTCTCATGATTTTCATACCCTCCAGACATCCCCTTGTGCCCAGGGGATGCTCACACTTCACTTTGAGAAGCACAAACTCTTGACACTGGTCACAAGGTGCCCCCGGGAGGACTCCAGGCCAGCCTTATATCCTTCTCCCCAACCCCTGATCCCAGGCTCCAGCTACACTGGGTACTGGCCAGTCCCCTTCCCTCCCTGACTTTGCAACATCTTGCTCCCCTTACTCACTGCCTAGAATCGGAGCGGGTGTGGGCAGCAACCCTTCACTGCCTGGCTCTGGGTGGGATGTTTCTCCAGATCCTTCTGACAGTGGAAGGAGGCACCAAGTGAGAACTGTGGTTCTGGGCTGCTGTGCTGCCTTGGGGAGAGCCTTTGGCCTCTCTGGGAAGGGTTTAACTAGATCGTGATCTCTTGGACCCCTTCCAGCCCTAGCAGTCTGGAAGCACAGAACCAAGTGATCCATGCAACTTAGTTGTCATGGCAACTAAGACCCTATGGTCCACAAGTGGCAACGCTGGTTATCTGTCAGCAGGTGGCCAGGCAGTCAGCCATGAAATGTGGGTCCCTTGGTTCACTTCAAGAAACAGACATGGTGAACCCAATCACTGCCTAGGCCCTAGGACCAGCGAAGTATTAGTGTAGCCGTGATACTGGGTACCCGCTCCTGAACAGCACCGTGGGCCAGGTATTGTCCTTGGTGCTTTACACAGCATTCAGTCACTTATCCAGCCATTCCACAAATATGTATTAATTGCCATGCCATGCCCTGTGCCAGGAGCTGGGGACCCAGAAAGGAGCCAAATACAGTTGCTGCCCTCAAGTTATCCATGGCTAAAGGGGATGACAGACAAGGAAATGGACTAGTGCCATGACTGAGGGAAGCAAAGTGCCCTAGGCCCACAGAGGAGGGTGTGGCTACCAAGGCTTTATGGGACAGAGAAGGCTTCCAGACAGAGCAATGCCTGAGCCAGGGCATGAAGGGTGTGTGTAGGGAGTTATCCAGGCATAGGGTCGGGATGAGGGGATGGGCGTTCTGGACAGAGGATGAGCTTGCAGAAAGATGGAGAAAGAGAGAGAAGATGGGTGGGTGGGTGGATGAATGGATGGATGGATGGATGGATGGACAAACGGATGGATGGACAGAGGGATGGATGGACAGATGGATGGATGGGTGGACAGACGGATGGATGGGTGGACAGACGGATGGATAGCTGGCAGACTTAGTGAACTGGAGGTGGTTCTTTCTGACGGCTATGTAGGGGTGATGAGAATGTGGTTAGAGAAATGGGCAGGAATCAGTTGATAAAGAATCCTGAATGTTCTACTAAGGACTCAGAGTTTGGTCTGAAACTATAAGGAGCCGTGAAAGGTTTTACACAGTCAGGTTTGAATCTTAGAATGATCACCTTGTCTTCTCTGTGGAGAGCGGAGTGGCCAGGGAAGGAATAAAGGCAGGGATTCCAGTTGGGAGGCTGTTGTAGGTCACTGAATAGGGAATGATGGTGTGAGAATGGAGAGGTGGGCATGATTCAGGAGCCAGTGAGCAGACGGAACTGACGGGTCCTGGTTATTGCTTGCATGGGGGAGGTGAGGGCAGGAGGGAATGTAAGATGACTCCCAGGTTTCCTAGTGGGATGAGCGGGAGGTGATGACACCATTCTGTGAGACAAAGCACACAGCAGGAGGTAGGGGCTTATGGAAAGTTGGTGAGATCAGCCTGGGACATGTTGAGCTCAAGGTCCCTGGGGGATGTCCAAATGATGGTGTGCATTGGGCAGCTGGACAAGGTCTAGACTGGGTCAAGAGATTAGGGAGTCCACAGGTACACAGAAGAGGACATGAATGCCTGGGGACATGGATAAGTTTGTCCACGGAGAGTGGTGAGAGCAAAGAGCCAAGGGCAGGACCCTGTGCTCCACCAGCATTTAGGGAGGGGCAGAAGGATGGCGAGGTGATGTGAAGTCTGTCTGATCAGGAGAGACCAGGGAGTAGGAGGGGAACTGGGAGAGAGGTCTCATAGGAGCAAAAGGGTGACTTTCACGTTTATAAGCCCTACAACCATCGGGCAAAGGAGGTAAGATTATTCCTGTTTCAGATATGAGGAAACTGAAGCTCGAGGATCATAGATCCAAGATCGCACAGCTAGTCAGTGGTAGAGCCAGGATTTGAGTACAGGACTACAGGCCTGTCAGACTAAAATCCAGTGAACTGTTCGTACTGTCACATGCCCAGCAACACAGAACTTGGGAAAAAGGAGATGTTCAAGAAATGATGGATGGATGGATGGATGGATGGGTAGATAGAAGGGCGGAGGATGGCTCCTGTTAGCAGCGTGAAATGCTAAAGGAATTCAGCCAAAAAGCAGAAAAATCCTGGAATGTGCCTGGGAGCATGTCCACAGAGCGGAAACAGCTTAGAACTTTTTATAGCGTTGCAGACGTGGTGATGACAAAGGCTTGTCTTCCTCCAACGACACTGTTAAGGATCGTTTAAAGTCCTTTCAGAGCAAGTTTCCCCCCATTCTTGCTCACAAACGAAAGACGATTTTAGAATCCAGGCCTCTTTCATTTTGCTAAAGTACATGATGAGTAAGATGGCCTCCTAGTCAGCACTTTCCAATTTTGAAAGATGCTAAAAACTGATCTTTAAAGACATGTTTCTCTTTTCTATGCATCAAATGGCCTTGAGGCCTGCGGGAGAGGATGAGACGGGCAGAGGGGAGACAGTGCCACCTGGAAGGACTGGCCTTGCTGCAAAGGGCAGCAGGGGATTGGGGTGGCTGGCCTGCGGGAGTGTGACCTGGCTCAGGGGGCTCTCCTGACCTCTCTCTCCCTGTCCTATGTGGGGCAAAGCACGGCCTGGTCCCCGCCCCTCAGAAAGCAACCCAAAGCCTCTTGCCCTGTCCCAGGGGAGAATCGCAGGCAGACACTGGGTAAATGCTTGTCAGATGAATGAATAAAGGCGAGGACAGGGCTGCTGGACCACATACACCTATTAACCACTTTTAGATAATGACTGTAATCCCATTTACAGCACTTTCAGATGCAGCTCTTTCTTTGAAATAAAAATGTAGCCGGACAGATGCACGGAGACCAAGGTTGCCTAGTGGTTACCAGGGTCGGGAGGGAAGGGAAGGGGGAGTCATAGCTTAGGGAGCTTTGAGCTCTGCTCATGATGGTGGAGAATTTACGACCAATACTGGCGATAGTTGCACGGCATGAATAATGTAACTGATGCCACTAATTTGTACATGTGAAGAACATTAAACTGCCAAATGTCGTGTTATATATATTGTTACAATTACAAAAGGGTCCGGGAGAAGAGGATAAAAAGAATTAGCATTACCAGCTAGCATCACTGAGCACTTTTTACACACACTGTTTTTGCACTTTGTAAGAAGTATCTCCTTCAGTGCCTCCCACAAGTCTGTAAGGTAGATGCTGCCATTGTTCCCATCTTGCAGATGAGGAAGTCAAGGCTGAGCTGGGGAAGGGAGTTGCCTGAGGCCATTTGAGGCTTGTGGGTGGAGCTGAAACTTGACCAAAGCTCTCTCTGGCTCTGAAACCTTGGCCCTTAATTGAGAAGCTCTGAGGGACCTGGAAGCTCCTTTCCCTCCCCTTGCCTCAGTTCCTGTGTACGTCAAGTGAAGGATAACATCAGATGCCGTCTCACATCCTGCAATGTAGGGTCTGCCCTCGGTCCAGGAGAGCAGGGCCAGTTCCCAGGCCTCTCAGGGCAGTCACCTTCAGCCCCCAGCCTGTAAAGACCTGTCCCAGGGATCAGGGATGGCGGAGGGAAAGCTGTCCCCAGAGAAGGTCAGAGCATGCAAGCTGGGCTGGGCTGCCCTGTGCCCTACCCCTGTGCTCTGGGCAGAGCTCTTGGCTGGGAGCCTGGGACGCACCAGCCTTCTCTGCCCGTGGCCTCGAGCCCTCTAGGAGCACCGGTTGTTCATTCTCCTTCACGCACGTGTCCTTCTGTCCACAGGGAAATGACGTTCGGATCATCCTTGGCCAGTTCGACCAGAATATGGCGGCAAAAGTGTTCTGTTGTGTAAGTAAACCAGTCTTGTCTTTCGGGAGGGCTACGAAGTTTTCCCTGATCTTGCTTCTTGGTCTGTGGGTGGGATCAAAGTGGCTGGAAATCTGGGTGCTCAGAAGTGGAAGTGCTGTCTTCACTGTTGTTCCCTCCGTCCTGGGAGCCAAAACCCTGGGGCTCAAACAGTAGGGAGCCAGAGACCTCACTTTACCAAACCCCCCTAAGCCCTGTTGGCTAATTCTGAGTCCATCCAACTCAGCCATGCTTGGTGGATCCTACAGTGTCTGAGATGCCAGACACCAGGATGCGAGAAGGTGACTCAGCCCCTCCCTGCCCCTCCAGGGCTCAGAGTCTTAGCTTTAGAACTAACTATCAATTACTCGCTATCTGCCCCTTAATTTTCCTGCTGTGTGACAGGTGACACAGCGCTTTCTTGTGTCTTTTCTCCTTTAATCTTTTCAATAACCATGTGAAGAGAGTCTCATTATCCCAGTCTACAGATGGGGAAATGGAGGCCTAGGGCGGGGAGGCGCTTGCCCAGGGCCCTCTGCCAGTTTTCTCCATGTAATGTCCTAACGTATGTAAACGTAAGGGTTCTAACACAGGAACTAAGCCTGTTTCCGTTTTGATGGCCCTCCTCCTCCATGCCAGGTCAGGAGAGAAGTCACCAGGATGAGAGCCCAGTTAGTTCAGTCATTGTCTACCCAAGGAGACCTCCTCTTAGACTGAGGTCATTCTAGATACAGACTGCAGTGATGGGGCCACCAGCCTTCGCTCTCTGTGACCACGTTGTCAGCAACCTGGTAAGGTTATAAAAAGCAGGCTTGTAGGAGAAATCGTGAAACATGTTAGATGACAGGGCCTGGGTGCAAAGAACCGTAACAGTTAACAGGCTAGAATATTTGGTTAAATCCAAGAAGATTAAGTCTAATGGTCCAGAGGTAAGGTTATATTAGAGCCATCAAGCCGCCTAAGGTCCAGGGTGGCATAGGTGAGGGGTGCCGTGTGTTTAGAGCAAAGAGACTTGCGGATCTCAGTTGACTCCGACGTTGCCGTGGGTCACCCGTACGAGCAGCAGAGAGCCGAGAGGACGTCAGACTGCAGGTGCACACCAGAGAGGGGTGGAGAGACCCCGCCTGGGGTGGCCTGCACAGCTCCCGGTGCCCCTTTCAGGAGAGGTGCCCCATGGAGAAGCAGGAACTGAGAAGAGACCTGAATGGGGGGACAGTGGTGGCTGGAAGCCACATCACGTGGGAAGGCTCAGGAACCAAGTGGGAACAGCCACAGGTCGTCTCCAGGGATGAGATCTCAGGAGACCCTGGACGGAGCTGAAGAGCTCAGGGGCCAGCCTTCCCGGGCTTGAGTCCCTGCTCTGCTACCTAACAGCAGAGCCTGGCATGTGGTTTACTCTGTCTGAACCTCATTTTCTCACCTGCAAAGTGGGGATGATCACTGGGAAGATTAAATGAGTGAAAACAAATGAACGCCAGCAATCTCTTTTGTTTATGTAACGGAGGTCTCGGTCGTCTTAGGAAGGAGTGGGCCACCACTGGGCAGCTGGTTTACCACCCCATGGGTTTCCCAGGATCTATCTGGTTGAGCGTTCTGTGCGTCAGTTAAGGGTAATAAGAGTTCTTCCCGTACAGAAGTCAGAGGAGGAACATGAGAGAAATTGCAAATATGGAGCAAATACATTTTAACATTTAAGCATTTCAAACCCCATAAAAGCTTGTACCTTACTATCTAGGGTTCAGGGATAATCCATTTTAAAAAAGAAGTAACACCCAAATGGGAGAATCTGAGCCCTTTAGGGAAGAAACAGGGCTTCACACCCTCTGTCTTCCAGTGCCTTGCAAGGAGGTAGCTTATGGTCTGTGATTGATGTTGATCAAATGAGGGAAACAATTTCTGGGAAAAAAAATGAATGGATAAAAATGGCCCCTGGTGGGAGGAGAAGAATTAAGCTTTAAAAATCAGAACTCAAAACTATTTTTTAAAAAAAGAAAAAGAAGCTTCCTGACATGC
>NW_006921854.1:4781945-4795964 GCF_000298275.1 Orycteropus afer afer
CTGCTGTATGGAAAGTGAATTTGCTCTGTAAACTTTTACCCAAATCACAATTTAAAAATATATAGTAAATAAAAACATCGTTTTTCTGACTTAAAATAATTGCAGTGAAAAGTCAAGTCAACTCGAGGTGCATTAGGCCAGTGTGGTGACTCTTTTGTTTAAACAGGAAGGAGGCAGTATGTCTTTGTTTTGTTTTTCAGACCTTTCTATAAGCTGTTTCTTTTTAGGTAGGGCATTACTGTTTTCTTTTCTCCTGACTTTTTATTTGATTTGGGTGAGAGCTGACAGGCAAAATTGCTTTTCAGCAATGTGTACGCATTCTGATTCATGATGCTGATTACAGTCCCCACACTCTTCTCACTTCCTCCCTGTGGTTACCATCCCCTCCCCCTCCTTTCCTGTCCCTTCCTGCCTCCTGAGCTCTGTCCCTGGGTCAATGCTGCCTTCTGACCTTGTGCCCTTGGTTGTCTAGGGAGTGCATCGCTCCCTGGTGTTAATCGCTCACTTGATAGCCCTGTCCTTTGGCTGAAAGATGAGCCACGGGGTGAGCTTGGCTCCTGCTTTGAAGGGTATCTGAGGGCCACAGTCTTGGGGGTTCCACCAGTCTCTCGCAGACCAGTGAACAGCAGCATGTCTTTGTGGGCTTGGAGTCAGCAGGCCCAGATTCCAGGTCTCCTTTTCTCCCTGTCTGTGT
Source organism: Orycteropus afer afer (assembly GCF_000298275.1). Taxonomy (NCBI): domain Eukaryota; kingdom Metazoa; phylum Chordata; class Mammalia; order Tubulidentata; family Orycteropodidae; genus Orycteropus; species Orycteropus afer. The sequence continues at coordinate 4,782,640 of NW_006921854.1, forward strand.
GACCTTGAAGAAACTGCTTTCCTGCCATGATTTACAGTTTCCTCATCTCTAGAGTGACGGTATAAACTCTCTCCCAACTACCTCCCCCAGGGAATGTGAATGACAACCACGTAAGATATCTGTAAAGCACATGATCGTAAGAGTTTTTTTAGGATCTGGGATTTATGTACGCCACGCTGGGGATAAAGATGCAGAGAGAATGCTCAGTTTGCCAAGTGGCATCTTACATAAACTGCAGACTTAAATGGAATTGTCTCGGCCCCTTGCAAAGCTGCTCTCCCTGAACTGTGTTGTGAGGGTATGACCCTGGCTTGCGGTGGAGCTCTGTGGGAGAACAGCCTTGTGAAGCCTGCTTGTTCCAGGCATGCTGTTGATACCCTGCTGGCTAAGTTGATAATGTCCCCCATATACAACTCCCTGTGGGGCATTTTATTTTTAGGGCCAAAGAAAAGAGAACCCTTTGTTCCCCTGGAGAATCTGGAGTATGTTCCCCATTGAGATGAGAGCTCATTGCCCTTTTCTCTTGGGCCACCAGGAAGTTCATGGTGAAATACACAGCTTCATTAGGTACAGCGTTGAAACCCTTGGTCTGCTCATCTGTATTCTGTTCTGTTACCTCATCTCGAAACTGTATTATAACTCATATTGTCCTTAGCCCTTATGTTTTAAGTTTTACTCAGTATGTATTATTTTATTGTACTTGTTGCCCGTAAACCAACTTGGATCCTTTGAGAGGTACCAAAGGTACCATTTGACTTATGATGCCTTCTCGGTCAACCCATGTGTTGCAGGCGTACGAGGAGAACATGTATGGCAGCAAATACCAGTGGATCATCCCAGGCTGGTACGAGCCTTCCTGGTGGGAGCAGGTACACACGGAAGCCAACTCATCCCACTGCCTCCGTAAGAACCTGCTTGCTGCCATGGAGGGCTACATCGGCGTGGACTTCGAGCCTCTGAGCTCCAAGCAGATCAAGACCATCTCGGGAAAGGTCAGTGCCTTAGTCTGCCCATTGCAGCCCCTGGGGTCTTGTCCTTTGATCATTTTGTCTGATGATACTGGGGAAAAGTGCACAGACCTCATTCTGGCCCTTGCTCTGTGACTTTGAACAAATCACTTGACCTCCCTGAGCCTTTCTCTTGCCTGTGAAGTGGGAATAATGAGCTCTCCATTGCATGCTCCTCTAAGGAATGATGGGGCTCCAAAGAAGAAAGGACACTGTGTGTGTGTAAGGAAGGGGGGAGATAAGGGTGCTGTGTGTATGAGGAAGGGGTGATTCATGCCCTTTGTGCCACCAGCTACAGGCATTGCCTTTCTGACACTGTCAGAGCTTTAGTCCAGGCTCCTCTGGCCCAGAATGTCACTTCTCAGTGCCATTGATGCCCCTGACATCCTGGAGGAAAGGAAAGACCCCTGCCATACATCTTGGGAAGCATACTATAGACCAGACTAGCTTGAACCCCAGTTTTGCCACTTACTAGCTGTGTGGCCCTGAGCGTGAGCTCTCTGAGTCTCTGTTTCCTCATCTCTTTGTTGTAGTTGTTAGTCACAGTTAAGTAGGACCCGACTTATGGCGACCCCATTCAAACCAGAACAAACACTGCCTGGTCCTGGGCCATCCCGTGCTCAGCTGTGGACTGGATCGTTGAGATCCATAAGGTTGCACTGGCTGATTTTCAAAAGTAGATTGCCAAGTCTTTCTTCCTCGTCTTAGCCTGGAAGCTGCCCTGAAACCTGTCTAGGATCATAGCTACATGCATGTCTCCACTGACAGATGGGGTGTTGCATGTGAGGTGCATTAGCCAGGAATTGAACCCAGACCTCCTCCCATTTGGAAGGTAGGAATTCTACTGAGCCAGTAGTGTGCCCCCTCATCTGTGTATTCATGGGGTAAAAATATACCCCTCTGGGGTAATCAGGAGAGTCGATGACAGATTGTACAACAGGTCTAGTGTGGTACCTGGCACGTTGGTGTTCAGTATAGAGTAGCTGCTGTCAAAACTGAGAGATGGATGTTGCAGTCTTCACAAGGCTGTCTTCACCCTGAATCTTAATTCTACTTACCCTGATGGAGAGTGGTGTCCTTTTGAAATACTTATAGACAGACCACATTGTCTGGTCCTCAGAACAGCCCTGTGAGATAAACAGGGCAGGTGTTAGTGACCCTAGAGGGAGCATGTGGAAACCTGGAGAACATCTGACAGCCCGATGAACTCGTAATATTTGTCCCTCAATTAAACCACCAGGCAAACTGTTGCAGCATCACACAGACTTCTTCACTGTCTTGTCTGAGTTCATGAAAACTGTAAATTTCAAACCCCGCCCCAGGGGTCTTACACACCCAGTTTCATCGAAAAATAAGCATCATAATAAAGTAAAAAGGTGTCCTTCATATGGTATAAATATGTCTAATAAAGTAAAACTTACATGCGTGTGTCTATATAACTTCTACTCATTATTTAATCTCAACCAGAGCCAACCCCACACAAATTATTTATTGATTTTTCACAAAAAAAGGCGGGGGAAGCTGTTAAATCCTGAGGACACATTTTGTGCACAGTACCTTAGGTCATGCTGGTATCTGGAAGAGCCTTGAGCCCCTGGTTAGAAATTGTTGAAAGATGTTTTCATACCAAAATCAAAGCAAATATATTTAAAAAGAGAGAGAGAGAGAGAGAGAGATGTTGACTAATGAGGAGAAACAACTGATTAAATATCAATAAATGCTATTTTAAGGTTATTTTTAATTTATTAAAAGATACTAGGATCCAGGGATACCCTGTAGTTTTAGTCTAAAAATACTATAAAATATGAGGAAAACAAAGTTTAAATAAAAAATCTATGATGACGACATAATAATGAGTAAACTGAGGGACTTCAGGAAGACTTCAGTTGTTACACATGAGATCTGAGCAGGTAAGTGGCATATGTCCACAAGACACCATGAGAGGAACCCAAAGGCTGCTCCCAAGATGGTGACAGGCCATTAGGGCAAAGCCCAGCTCGTGGCTCCTGGCAGCTCTCAGAATTGTGGGAGACCTGGTCCCTGTCTTCATGGTCTTTGAGACAAGAGGCAGCATCTCTTCCATGACCTGCAGTTACAAGACTGAAGTCACACAGGGAAACCTGCAGCCTCTTTGCCTCTTGGAGCAGAGGGTCTTAGGGCTACCCTGGGGGTCATGATGCTCAGCCTCCCATCAGATTCTCAGATCCTTCCAAAAGCAGGGGGCTCTCGATACTTCTCCCTTAATTCCCTACTGGTCCCTCTGGGCCCATGTAGGTCCTGTTGGTCCCTCTGTCCTAAGTAGCCCTCATAGATTTGGGAGCAATGGCCACATCCCCAGAGAAAGGCCTTCTCCAAACTAAATAGTCCTAATGCCTCCATTTGTAACACACAGGTCCAGGGCTGAGACTAGGGGCAAAAGTTAATGGGATGCCAAAAACCCCAGTAATCAAGACAAACAATATTTCAGTGCACTATTTTCAAAGTCAAAATTAACGCAAAAAAAAAAAAAATTAATGTTGAGTAAAATATCAACATTTTAAATAAAACAGGACATGGCCCTGCCCTTACATGATTACTTCACCTCACCGTAAACCTAGCCCTTTGGATCCTGGCTTCATTTAAAATTTGAAATTTTGTTCACCATAGATAGTTTGCATTCAGTTTGTTTGTTTAAATGTAGCATTGTAATATTACTTACCTTGGTCACTCAGTTAGTTTGGCTTCCCCTTCAGTCCTGTACCTGAGGCTAGGGCCTTCTTTGCCTCACTGTAGGCCTGGCCCTTGCACTTGATCCTGGGGAACACTCGAGGGAGTATGGGGCCCATTGCTGAGTAAAGCATCTCTATTGTGATCTGGCCACAAGCCAACTTACACACACACACACACACACACACACACACACACACACACATGCCAGCCTTCAGATGTCTGTGGCCAACTAAGTACCAGAGACTCCAGAACATGCTTCCTGAACTTGAGTTTGTGTTTACATGGCTTATCAGGGGCATGGTCAGTGCACCTGGCTGCTACATTGGGGCTTGTTTGCTGGGGTCTGCCAGTGTCCATGAAGATAAGCAAGCACTTGTAAGACATTAGCAAGGAAGTGGACTCCTGCCAGCCTCACCACTTTACAGGTAGGACAACTGAGGAGCAGAGAAGAAGGGACACACCTGAAGTCTCCCCGTAGGTCAGGGGCAGACACAGGACTGGCATCCAGGACACCTCCGTCCTACCAGTGCCCCGCCCCTTCTCCTGTGCTGTTCCTCTGTACTCATGACATGCTCTTGCTGGGAGGCCTGTGTGCCAAGTGGCTTCTTCTAATGACCGGCAGAAACGTAAGATGGCAAAAACAAGTCATTTTGACCCTCAAGGACATTTTGACTTCCAAAATACTCTGTCCCTGTTGGTTCCTTATTGTACCAGTCAGTTGTGTGTATAAAGTGTTGCGAAGTGTATGTTCCCTTTTCTGGTCAACCCAGACCAGTGTCTTGTCATCAGAAGAGCTGGGTGCTAATGTTGGCATTCCTACTGATTAATATGCAACTTCAGCAAGTCATTCACCCACCCTGGGCTTCAGTTTCCTCAACTGAAAGTGAGAGATTGGGACCAGATGACTCCTGGGGTCCTTTCAAATGAAGTTCTCTGACTGTGTAAATGCAGTGTGGCAATATTACAGTAAATGGTATGACGTGGTTATCGTGTTCAACTGTGGCATCCCCTAGACTAAAAATGGTGCACAGGGTGCAAGGCTGGGTGGAATGGTGGCCCTTCATGGATGTGTTCTCCAAGGTTCCCTCAGCATCAGGCTGTCCTCGGCTCGCTCATTGGCGCCCAGAAATTTTCTGATGGGAGGAGTAACAAGGTCACAGTCTCTCTTCGGAAGCAAGTCCATCAGTCCCTTCCATTTGGAGTTTTCATTGTTGCCCTGAGTGTGGATCTTCATGCCCCCTGAGCACATTCAGAGTGTGGTCTTCCTGAAGCTCACTTGTGGGAGGAGCTCTGGTAGCATAGTGGCTAAAGCACTTGACTGCTAACCAGAAGGCTGGCGGTTCAAACCCACAAGCCACTCCTCGGAAGGAAGGTTGGGCAATCCTACTTCCGTAGTGATACTGCCTCAGAAACCCAAGGAGGGGTCGCTATGAGTCGGGGCCGACTCGACGGCACATAACAACAACAAAGGCAGGCTGCTTTCTCCTTGTCAAGGGTCCCCATCACCAACCCACTCCCACAGAGTGACTCTGTTGGCGTTGGTGATTTCAAGTGTCAACTTCCGTCTTTCAGAGTCTCTGTAATTTTGTTTCCATTGTGAGCATTTACTGTCTTGCCCTGATTGCTCAGGTGATATTTCAGCCGATCTGATAAAGACGTCACACACACACACACACACACACACACACAAACCGTTATCGTTCCCTGCTGAGACATGGAGCTGGGGCCAAGGCAGCAGATGTAGATATCCACAGACCCCTGTGAAGTGGAGACCTCAGAGATGGCCCCAACCTTTCATCTGAGGCACAGGCTTTGTTTGGAAGCATCTTGCAATGTTTTCTGGCAAGAAGCTTCTGCAACCACCTGCTTCTGTTTATTCAGCAGGGCAGAACTAGAAGGGCATGAATCTAATGAGCCCTCAACTTACAAGGAATGGCCCATTGCAAAGCTGCACTCATCTCCTTGTCACTGCCGTAGGAGCTCTGTGACAAAGGACTTGGTTCTGTTAGGAAGCTGTAGGCTCTACAGTGCAGTGGAAAACTCGGAATGCTTCAGGGACTACCCCAGAGAATTGAGGCAGGCTGAGGTTCTTTTATTTTTTAGTTGCATTATTTTTATGTTGTCACAATATATAACATTTGTACATTAGTGCCCCAAGACTTTCATCCCCACTTTGAGTCTACTATGCACATTTGTATGTTTGAAATGCTCATCATTTGTCCTTGTGCTGAAGTTCTTAGTCATCACTGGGTTCATGAAGCTTATCCTCTAGTAGATCGCTCAAGAAGCCTTGGTGGGCACAGAATTCACTCAGTTCTTGTATGTTGAAAACTTTCAACATACCTTGATGTTTGAAGGACAGTTTGGCTAGATATAAAATCCTTTGTTAATGCTTTAGTTTTTTGTTTTTTAATGCTTATTCATTTTTGCTTTGCTTTATATGTATGTTTTGAAAAGTCTTATGCTAGTCTAGTTCTTTTCCTTTATAAGTAATTTGAGACCTTGTGTATTGTATCTTTATCTTTGAGTGACCAATATTATTGAGTATGTCTTGGTATCAATTATTCTAGGTTAAGTTTCCCTGGTACCTGGTGAGCTCTTTCAACACATAGGTTCAAGTCTTGTCTAATTCTGGAACACTTTCTTGAATAACACTTTGAACTATTATTTCTGCTCCATTGTTTGGGTTTTTTTCCTTCAGAATGGCGGTTTCTTTTTCCAGGACTTCAGGTATATGAGCATTATTCCTCTTCATCTGTCTTCCATTTCCACTGCCTTCTCTCTGTCTCTTTTTATTTCTTTCTTTGTCATTTTTATTTTCTTGTTTGTTTTCCTTACTTTCTGTGTGTGCGTGCGTGTGTGTGTTTGTTTCAATTGAGGAGTGGTTGTAAATTCTAAAATGTCTCTTTTTTCTTCTTTTCCCCTTCAACACCTCTTCTTCTTTGTTTTGTTTTGCTTTGCTTTGCTTTTTTTCTTCCCCAGAAGCTACATGCTTGGGAGGCTTTCCTTTAGGTTTAATCTGTGTCTTTAAATTGGGTGCCCAGCCTTTTATACAGCATTTCTCTCTTTAATTGACGGCCTGGCTGTTTTTATGATACCTGACCTTCTACATCATGTACTTCTGACCTGTCTAATTTTTTTCTTCATAGTGGATCCATCTTTCTGGTAGTCATTCTAGTTTGCCCTTAAGTCATTCCCAACTTCTGTCTTTCTCATTTCTTCTCCATCTGCCGTTGCCCACCACAAAGCTGTGTCCCAGGGCAGGGAGGGCAGAAAGCATAAGGGATTGCTGTGCCAGATGTTGGTCACCTTTCTCTTTTACTCACAGTTATGTTGCAGTTTTGATAGTCTCTGTCTTCAGTTATTGGTGAGAGTATGGTTCTATGGAGAACTTTTGTAGCTGTGAAGCTATTTCATGTAGTTTGGGGAGGAGATTTTGAAGGTTAACTACTACACTGCCTCCCTTGTCTTCAGCCACCTGGGCATCCTCTAAAGGATATTTTTTAATGAACTGAAATTATTTTAACGAAACCCTCCCCAACGTAGTGAAGATATTACTGCTCTCCTGTTTTTTAGAAGCTTTGCTGTTTTGTTTCACATTTATCTATGATCAACCTAAAATTGACTTCTGTGTATGGTGTGAGGTAGGAATCAAGATTCTTCCTCTTTTCATATAGGTATCTAATTGATCCAGCATCATTTATTGGAAACACCACTTTCTCAGACACCGTGCAGTCATATCACCTTTATCATAAATCGAATGAATGTAGGCATTTGGTTTTGTTTTTAGAATTTCTTTTCTTTTCCACTGGTTGGTTTGTCTAGTCTTGTCCCAAAACATCCCTGCCTTAATTATGGTAGCTCTGTAATCAGTCTTGATAACTAGCAATATAGGTCCTCCGTTTTGGTTCTTGAAGATTGTCTTTGTTATTCTTGTCTCTTTGCACTTCTATATACATTTTTCAATCAGGTTATTGGTTTCCACACACACATACACTCATACACACACAAACCTGCTGTGGTTTATATGGATAATTTTACTGCAGCTGTATATTAACTTGGGGAGAACCAACATCTTTGTAGTAGTGAGTCTCCACTCTGACTTTTGTATAGCCCTGCATTTATTTAGATCTTTAATTCTTCTCAGAATTTTTGTTTTAATTTTCCTTGTAGAATTCTTGAACATCCTTTGTCAGATTTATTTCTAGGCATGTATTTTGTTGAGTATATGTACACATTTCTGTTGGGTACATATTTAGGGGTGGAATTTCTGAGTCATAAGATATGCATATGTTCAGCTTTAGTGGACACTGCCAAATGGATTTCTTAAGTAGTTGTACCAGTTTTCACACCCACTAACAGTGATTGAGAGTTCCAGTTGGTTCACACACCAACATTTGGTATTTTTAAAATTTTAACCAGTCTGGTCAGTGTGTATGGCATTTAATTTTAATGTTAATTTGCTTTTCCATGATGACTAATGAGGTTGAGCATCTTTTTATATTTCTGGTAGTCATTTTGATGTCCTCTTTTATGAATTGCCTATTCAAGTTTTTTGACCATTTTCCTATTGGAGTCTCTGATTTTTTATTGATTTATAGAAGTTCTTTTTATATTCTGGATATTAGTCCTTTGTCAGTTATAATATGTTACTTCTGTCTTCCATTCTGTGGCTTGCCTTTTCTCTCTATTAATGATACATCTTGATGAACAGAATTTTTCATCTTAATGTAGTCATATTTATCAGTCTTTTTCTTTATAATTAGTATAGCATATTTGTGTCCTGGGGAGCTCTGGTAGCATAGTGCCTAAGGCACTTGACTGCTAACCAGAAGGCTGGCGGTTCAAAACCACCAGCCACTCCTCAGAAGGAAGGTTGGGCAATCTACTTCCGTAGCGATACCGCCTCAGAAACCCAAGGAGGGGTTGCTATGAGTCAGGGCTGACTCAACAGCACATTACAACAACAACATTTGTGTCCTGGTTGAGACATCTTTGCCAATGTCAAGGTTATGAAGATAGTTTCCTATTCTGTCTGTTAGAGGTTTTGTTTTACCTTTCACATTTAGATACAGGATCCACCTGGAACTGATGTTGTGAATGGTCTGAGGGAATATGAAGATTCATTTTTTTCCATATGACTAATGATTCAGCAATATTTATTGTAAAAAGTCCATCACCCCCCATCCCCTATGCTACATTGTCACCTTTGTTAAAAATCAAGTGACTCTATCTAGTGTGGATCTGTTTCTGGACATTTTATTCTGTTCCATTGGTCTATTTGCCTATCCTTGCACCAATACCACATTGTCTTGGTGACTGAAACTTTATTACAAGATCTGATGACTGGTAATGTAATTCCTTCCTCTTTTTCCTTTCAGATTTTCTTGTATATTCTTGGTTCTATTATAATTTTTCATTTACATCTACTGAGATATTTACATTTTTCACTACTGTTATTTCTAACTGCATTTATGTCTTTCTCTTTATGATCATTTTCTTTCTGTCTGAAGAAGTTCTTTTTGTTTGTCTTTTAGTGTGAGTCTGCTGGAGACCCATTCTGTCAGTTTTTGTTTATCTGAAATTTTCTTTATTCCATCTTCAATTTTGAGGGCTATATTAACTGGCCATAGAATTTTAGGTTGTCTTTTATTTCATTTCAGTGCTTTAAGATGTCATTTCATTGTCTTCTGGTTTCTGTTGTTTCTATTAAGCCGACTGTCAGACTTATGGTTGCTCTTTGAAGGTAATGTATCTATTTGTTTCCCCAATTGCTTTTAAGATTTTTTTCTCTGCTCGGTCTTCAGCAATTTTACTCTGCTGTGCCAAAATGAGATGTTATTCTAATAGGAGTTCACAGATACTCATAGAATTTCATGAATCTATATATTGATGTTTTGGGAAAATCCTAGGTTAGTAACTCTTTAAATGTTGTTTCTACCCATTCTAGGGCTCCAATTATACATATGTTATTCCTTTTCAACATATTCCATATAATTGTTATGTCCATTTCTTGTTTTTCTACTCTTTTTCCCTCCTTCTGCTTCAGTGTGAATATATGCTACTATCCTGTCTTTGCATTCACTAACCTACCTTCTGCTTTATTTAATTTGTTGTTTAAACCATCAATAGAATTCTTAATTCTTAGTGTGTCAGTGATTCTGACACAGATCAACTACAAACTGGGATAGAGGAATAAACCAAAAATCAAACTCACTGCCGTGACTCATGGTGACCCCTTCTTGGGTTTCCAAGGTGGTATCACTACGGAAGTAGTTTGCCCAACCTTCCTTCCGAGGAATGTGTGGTGGGTTTGAACCATCAGCCTTCTGGTTAGCAGTCAAGTGCCTTAGGCACTATGCCACCAGAGGTAGACTAAATATCCCCTAGGGTGTCTTCCACATGAGACTCTGTGATTCCACACAGGATGCAGGGCCAACTCTGCTAGTGCTGCCTCTGTGGTGGGCAGCTGGGGTTGTGAAGGAAGATGGATCCTTCTCCTCCTCCTTTCTTCCATCCGTGAATCTCCAGGGGTAGTTTCCAAGGGCTGCTATAACAAAACTGGGTGACTTGAAACAACAGAAGAGGCTAGAGGTTTGAAATCAAAGTGCCTCTGGAGGCTCTGAGAAAGAATCCTTCCTTGCCTCTTCCTAGCTTCTATTATTGCTGCAATCCTTGGCTTGTAGACACATCACTCTAATCTTGGCGTCTGTTGTCACTTGGCCTTCTCCCTGTGTGTCTATGTGTCTGTGTGTCTCTTCTACTCTTCTTACAAGAATCCTATGCATTGCACTTAAGGCCCACTGTAATCCAATACTACTCATCCAAATAAGATCCCATTCACAGGTACCGGGGGTTAGGACTTCAACATATTTTTTGGGAAACACAATTCAACTCATAGTAGCTCCCCTCTCCCAGAAAGCAGGATTCAGCTGGGCTCTGTTTGAGTGGCAGACCCACAGAGTTTAGTCACATTGTGAGTTAGCAAACTTGTGTGGGCTAGCCTAGGAACCTAACCACTATTTATAACGTGGTTTCTGTGGGGAAATATGTTCCAAGTTCTCACAGTCGCCTTTCAAAAATATGCTGGAGCACAACCTGTCAGGATTGTCTACATAAAGTTATTTTCTCAGAAACTTTTAGTATCTCATGATAAACTTGACCTCGGAGGATGGGTAATTAATCAGCTTGTAGTGTCAGGTTTGGAAGAAATTTTTCTGTCCTGGATAATTGGAGGCCTGCTTTAAGAACAACAATTACTTTTTCTCAGACAATTGTGAGAGTGTTTCTTCCTGCTGTCATTGTTTTGCCCAAGGGAGATTGGTTCTGGCTTCACCTGGGAACAGTGATGAATGACCGGGGATGTAATGTAATGGCAATGACTTCTTCAACACAGTCCTCACAAAGACAGTAGGAATGAGGTCACCTTTCAGGGCTTAGGTACACCTGTGCTCCATTCCAAAGACTCCTTAAGAGAAATGAGGTAAACAGCCATATTTCCAACATTCTTCCCCTCCTTTCTCCCGTGCCCCCACCCTCAGAATGAAGAACAATTTTATGAGATGGAAAGATATACACTTACAAGTACCACTGTTTCTTATATACAGGAAGCAGACCACACGCCCAAAGCAGCTACTCAACTGCTCCAATAAAATCCACCATGGAATTAATTACCAATCTCACCACAGGGAATAACTACATTCAAATGCCCAGCCACTCAACCAGGCCCAGCCAAGTTGACACATAAACTTAACCACCACAGTATGTGTGTTGTATGTACACATACACACACACATACATACACATACATAAATAAAACCAAACCATACTCACTACCATGGAGTCATTTCCAACTCATGGTAACCCCCATTGGGTTTCTGAGGCTGTAAATCTCTATGGAAGTAGATTGCCCCATCTTCCTCTGTAGAGCAGCTGGTGAGTTTGAACTGCTGACTTTCTGGTTAACAGTCAAATGCCTTATCCACTATGCCACCAGAGCTCCATGTCCGTACATATACGTGTTATGTGTGTGTGTGTGTGTGTGTGTCTTCATCCAAATGGAAAACAACAAAAATAGATTAAAACAAGGCATTGAAAGATGTAAGTATCACCATAGCAATATGGTATAAAGAGAAAATCCACTTAAGAAATGAAAATATCTAATCAGTGTTCGAAAGGAGACCTAATCATTAATAAGATAAATGGAAATTTAAAATTTTAAGTGATGCATGTTTTTAACCTAACACACTGGCAATGATTTAAAAGAATAAACTACTATCATCATCAAGGATGCAAGGAAATAGGTATTTTGTACAGTGAGATGATAACTTTTTCTGTTTGAGGAGGATCATTTGCTACATATGTTAAATAGTTAAGTGGTTTTTTTTTTTTTTTTTAATACTTTTTGCCTCAGTGGTTACACTTGTGGGAATTAAATCTATACATAGATATAATATGTGTTCCTTGGTGGCACCAATGGCCAGACGCTCGTCTGCTAACTGAACAGTCAGCAGCTCAAACCTGCCCTATTGCCTTCCAGGAAAGGTCTAGAACTCTGCCTCTGAAAGGGTCACCAGCAGGAAAACCCTCACAAGTGCAGCTCTGTTCTGAAACACATAGCCGCCACGGCTTAGAACCGACTCCATGGCAACTTGTTTGGTTTTTGTTTTTTAATTCAGAAAAGGTAGTTATGAAGTTGCTCCAGTCCTACACATGGGAAAATTTAGAAACAACCTAAATGTTCAGTAAGTGGAAATTATTTAAGGAAGTACAGACAAGTCTGTGTCCTGCACGTTGACCCCACCTCAGCACGGGCCTCAACCCGGTCTTAAGGGCATACTGGACAAGCAGCTGGGCTGGGTGGCTGAGCTTGACCAACCCACACTCATGTCTTAGACTGTTACTTTAACAACAACAGCTAGCATTTGTGGGGCACCTACCACGCTCAGGGTTGAGCTGGCCACTCTGAGTGCTTCATCTCACCGAACCTTCTCAGCCACCATAAGTGGAAGGTGCTGGAAAGCTAGGAACCTGTAAAGTCACACAGTTAGTACCCAGAGGTCTCCCCGCCTCTCAGTCCTCTGACCTTGCTGTGCGTCAGGCTCCTTCTCCTACTGTGGAAAGGAAACATCTGGATCACTTGATCCAACCTCCTCATTTTACAGATGGGGAAACCGAGCCCCAGAAGGAGTCTTGCAGGTATTGTTTGGGGTTCTGGGATGCCCCCGTGAGCAAGGCAGATAACACCCCTCACCTAGCTGGGCTGGGAAGGAGGGACACGGCTCAGACAGTAAACAAGGAAACACAAAAGGAGGAAACTGGCAGGAAGTGCCAAGTTCAATAACAAAATAAAACCAGTGGCTGCAGAAGGCCTGGGTGGAGCATTTTTAGAAAGAGGTGGCAGAAGCCTGCCCTGTTGAAGTTTGGGAGCTGGGATTATCGTGCAGAAAGCATGAGGGGCTTTCCAGAAGAGCAACCAAAAAATACCTCACTCACTGCCGTCGAGTTAATCCAACTCATAGCGACCCCTCCTTGGGTTTCTGAGGCGGTATCTCTACGGAAGTAGATTGCCCAGTCTTCCTTCTGAGGAGTGGCTGGTGGGTTTGAACC
>NW_006921854.1:4798556-4800301 GCF_000298275.1 Orycteropus afer afer
CTTGGACTTGTTTTAATTGTCTTTAACTTCAAGTTGAATTTGCATATGAGCAGTTGATGGTCTGTTCCACAATCAGCTCCTGGCCTGGTTTAGCAATGGTAACAGACAGTAATTTACAAGTTAATGAACAGGTGGAGCTATAAGCCTGAAGGTGTGGACGGCACATGTGAGTACACCCACAAGCACATGTAGGTTTGGCAGAGGATATTTTACATATGTATTTGCACATGCTACAAATATATCCACATACATAGCAGAGAACACAGAGCACAGAGGTGTGAAAACATCTTAGCCATAACCAAACACCTTGAGGGACTGAGTCACTAGGCTTGAGGGCTTAAGACCATAGTCTCTGGGGACATCTTCTAACGTAGTCCCTAAAGGCAGTGTTCTACATCCTACTTTGGTGAATAGTGACTAGGGTCTTAAAAGCTTGTGAGTGGCCATCTAAGATACAACTATTGGTCTCTCACTGTCCAGAGCAAAGAAAAGTGAAGAAAATAAAAGACTCAAGGAAATAATTAATGCAAAGGACTAATGGACCACACGAACCACAGCCTCCACTAACCTGAGACCAGAAGAACAAGATGATGCTCAGCTACCACTACCTACCACTCTGATCAGGACCACGATAGAAGGTCGTGGAAAAAGTGAGAGAAAAATGTAAACAAAATTCAAAATCATAAAAAGAGCAGACTTACTGGTCTGATAGAGACTGGTGGAACCCCTAAGACTATGGCCCTTAGACACCCTTCTAAGTCAGTCAGTGGGTTGGCTGGTCAGTCAGTGGGTTGGTTGTTTGGTGACGGTTGGCTAAGAAATTTTCTAAAGCCCTCTGTGGGACCACACTGGACCTGCAGGCCCAAGTCATCTAACCCCATGATTCAGAAATAAAGGTTCTTTATCATCCCTCGGTATCTATGAGGGATTGGTTCCAGGACCATGAATGCTCAAGTCTCTTGTATAAAATGGCGTAGTATTTATGTATAACCTACACACATCCTCCAGTATACCTTGAATCCTCTCTGGGTTAGTTATAATACTAACACAGTGAAAATACTGGATCAGTAGCACTCTATGCTCCCTCTTAGCCTTTGAAGGATTGCTTTGACCACTGAATTGCTTTTTTGGAGCCATTTTTTCATAGAGCTAAAGGCTCACTCAACACAAGTAGTGAGCGAACAAGATGCAGTGTACGCAAAGCTCAAACCCCGAGTGCTGGAGAGAGAGTGGGGAGCTGTGGAATGGCGGGAGACTCAGCCAGCTGTGCCTGCACATCCCTTCACTCACGTGGCTTCAGCACAACGCTCGGCACACGGCAAATTCAAGCTTTACTTTCTGGATTTTTTTTTTCTCCCAATATTTTTGATCTGTGGTTGGTGGAATCCATAGATGTGGAACCTGCGGATACAGAGGGCTAATTGTATATAAAAAAACAAAAAGCAAACTCACTGCCACCGAGTCGGATCCAACTTAGATCGACCCCTCCTTGGGTTTCCAAGGTGGTATCACTACAGAAGTAGATTGCCCAGTCTTCTGAAGAGTGGCTGGTGGGTTTGAACTGCCAGCCTTGTGGTTAGCAGTCAAATGGCTTAGGCACTACACCAGTTATCTGCAAAATGCGTTTTTAGATCACAGCCTAGAATCAGACTGGAGACTTCAACAGCTTCCCTCAAACCAGTGGTTATGTTGGTAAGTAGATGATAGGTAGGTGGGTAGGTAGATGATGGGTAGGTTGTTGTTGT
>NW_006921854.1:4800401-4807453 GCF_000298275.1 Orycteropus afer afer
CCAGCCTTCTGGTTAGCAGTCAAATGCCTTAGGCACTATGCTACCAGAGCTCCGTAGTATAAAAGGCTTGTGGTGCAAAGTAATTGAAGGACCCAAAAGGTTTAGGGAAGAGAGGGCCTGGTGATGGGCCTGGCATAAGTGCAAATGTCCAAGGATGATTGCAGCACACAGTGGAAGCCAGCCAGAAGGGGAAGGTGGGGGTGGCGATTAATGAGAACTGGGCAGGAGATGATGCTGGTCTCCTTGAATAACACTTGAATCAGAAGAGTTTCTGCTGAGCATTTTGACTGATGATGGCTGGACATGATGCATTTCTGAGGAAAATTGTCAATGGATAAAACTTGAGCCTTCCAGTATGACCCTGAAACAAAAAAGGAGGAAGTGGATTCATTGCCCAGACACCATTCACATATGCCCAGACACCACTCAGACCTGAAGGGGCCACAGCTCGAGGGACTCAGCACCCCTAGACATACATGGCCTCCATCTGTCCCCTAGCCCTGGGCCCTGCGGCTATCAGGGGCAGGCCTGGTTTGGATGTATTATTCCCTCTCCCCTAGCCTTCATGGACTCTGAAGTCAGAGAGCCAGGGTTCAAATCTCAGCCCTGCCTCTTACTAACTGTGGACTGTAGGCAAGTCAACCTCTCCAAATAAATTTTTCCATCTGTAAAATGGGAACAATAATAGTACCCACCTCATGAGGTTGTTGTGAGGTTTACATGGAATAATGCCCACAAGGGCCTAGCACAGTAGGTGCTGGAAAGTGTCACTTCTTCTGAGCGTCGTGTGCCTCATTCCCCATCAGTTCTAATGTGGTGTTCGCTGACTTCCTTGTTTTTCCAGACTCCACAGCAGTATGAGAGAGAGTACAACAGTAAGCGCTCAGGCGTGGGGCCCAGCAAGTTCCACGGGTACGCCTACGATGGCATCTGGGTCATCGCTAAGACGCTGCAGAGGGCCATGGAGACGCTGCATGCTGGCAGCCGGCACCAACGGATCCAAGACTTCAACTACACGGACCACACGCTGGGCAGGATCATCCTCAACGCCATGAACGAGACAAACTTCTTTGGAGTCACGGTCAGTCCCAGGCCTCCGGGCTCTGATTTCCTTCGTGTCCTTGGAGGCTTCCCGAGGAGGGGCTTTGGGGTACGCCCCCTCTGGTACGCATCCTGTCCTCTTGCATTGTGGAAACAACCTCTTGTGAGTCAGGGTGTGTGGCCTGTGTTTTAGGGCAGGTGCAGCACGCGCTCTCTGACACATTGGGAAAATGCTTCTCTGTGGCTCATGAGTAAGAAAGGGCGTAGTGACTTAACCATGTGGCACCCAGGCAGGTGGGATTTACCAGGTGGTGTGGTGAGCTGGGTGAGCAGCAGTCTGGATCCAAAGTCCAGTTCAAATCCTGGACCGTCCACGTACAAGTTGCCTTCTTTGAACCTCCATTTTTTCATTTACAAGGTGGGAATGGTACCGACCTACCCAGCAAGGTAATTGTAAAGCTTAACCATTACAGAATGAAAATCACTAACATTTGTTGAGCAAGCTAGTTGCTCTGAGTCTCAAGTTTCTCATCTGGAAAATGTGGATAATAATGTATGTCTTACAGGGAAGTCAGGAAAATTGGCAATGATAACAGTGAATAATAATAATAGCTAATATTGCTTGAAAGCTTATTGTGTGATAGACATTATGCTAAGCCTTTATGTAGATTACACTCAATAATGTATGCCCACTGCCAGGCACATAGTAGGGACTCCATACATGCTCTCTCGTTCCTGCTGACAATGATCTCATTGTATACTGATGCCCTCTGCAGGAAACAGGGGCTGCTGGTATTCCCACTAAGGGGAGGAGCCTGGAGCTCAGAGGATTTAAGTACTGTAGCTACTCAGAGGCAGGCTGATACCTACGTCCGTGACACTCCAGAGCCCAAGCTCTTAACTGCTGCATTATACTGCCTTCAGGTGATCCAGCTAAGTGGTAGTCATTGCTTTTATTTCTTATGATAACTCTGCTCCCAGAAAATATGGAAAATGTGTCTAAAGATTAGGTTGGATGGGCTAACATGCTGTCCTGCGTTCTATTTAAAGAGTCATGCACAGATTGATTCAGTGTTAGAGGTACTAAGAAGAGTGGGTAAGAGGAGCTGATGGGCATAGTTCCTAAATGTTCCTATTTGTACCTGCATGTGCTCAGCCTTGCTCTGTGGACAGGTGCTGAGGATGTGGACGATGGGGTGGACACAGGTGAGGAAGGTGACACGGTGTCCTGGGGCTCGTGGTTCAGAGGCAGGGGTGAAACCTGGACACACATTACGACAAGACACTGAACGAGTTCAGTGCCATGATCACTACAGCACTATTTCTAATACCCAAAGGGCAGAAACAACCCAGGTGTCTGGCAACAGAAGAACGGATGAACGTGATACAGCCTGTTACAGAATACGTTATTTGACTATAAAGAGAAATGAAGTTCTGATACCTGCTATGACATGGATGAACCTTGGAAACAGTAGGCTGAGTGAAATAAGTCATACACAAAAGGACACACACTGTGTGATCCCATGGACATGAAATATCTAGAGTCAGCAAATGCAAGACAAAAGTAGAGCAGAGGTCACTAAGGCTGGAAAACTAACCCAGACCCACAGCAGTCGAGTCCATTCTGACTGATAATGACCCAATAGGACAGAGTAGAACTGCCCCAGAGAGTTTCCAAGGCTGTCAGCCTTTACAGAAGCAGACTGCCTCATCTTTCTGTCATGGAGTAGCTGATGGATTTGGATCACTGACCTTCTGGTTAGCAGCCCAGTGCTTTAACCACTGTGCCACCAGAGCACCTTCCTAGGGCTGAGGGGAAGGAGAAATGGGAATTCTTTTGCTCAGTAGGTACTGAGTCTCGTTTTGGGGTGATGAAAAACTTTTGAAAATAGTGGTGATGGCAGCGTATCATGGTGATTGTAATTAATGTCACTGAATTGTACACTTAAGATGGCAAATGTTTCTGCTATGTATATTTCACCACAGTTAAAAAACAAAAAGTGCTCAGCACATGGGAGAAACTGAGCCTGGTGGGATTGCTGAGTCTATGGGGAGGAAGTCCGAGAAGTTCTTTTGGAAGAGTGGGCATTTGAGCTGAAGCTTGAAGGTTGGGTAGGAGTCAGCCACGCAGAGAGCAGGCTGGTAGTCTGGTCAGAGGGAGTGTGGTGAGCAGGGCATGTTGGCCAAACTGCATGCATGAGAGTGGGGGTAATGAGTTTGGCTGAAACATGGCAAAGGTTGATGATGAGGGTGAAGAGGTGAGTTGGGGCCAGATTCTGCAGGGACAAGGTGAGATCAACCTGTTTCTTATAAGCCAGCTATTCTCAAATGTAGTCCCCTGACCAGCAACATCAGTATCACCTGGAAGTTTGTTAGAAATGTAAATTTTTTAGAGAAATGGGGGTTTAGACAGACACACTGTGCCATCCCACTGCAGCAAAGACCTGAAAAACTACGTGAAACAGGTACAGAAGACAATCCTGGAGCATCAAATAAAAGGATAAGGAACTAAACTGATTACTGACTAAAAGAAGAAGCTGACTGGAAACTGTGAAAACAGGAGACAGAGTAGAGGGGCCCGCCAGCAAGCCCAGCACAGGGCAGCCATAGTGAGACACAGACAGCAGGAATCCCAGGGAAGGAGCAGAAGGCAACTTCACAGGATTTGCAGTGGGACAGAGAGTAATTGTGTAGACATTTTGTTGTTGTTGTTATGTGCCGTCAAGTCAGCCCCGACTCATAGCGACCCCTCCTTGGGTTTCCGAGGCAGTATCACTATGGAAGTGGGGTGTAGACATGCTCAGAGTGAAGTAAGGTCCTAGTGGCTGCGGTGGCAGGAAGAGCCCAGGCACCTCACCTGGTGACCAGGGATGCATTCTCCCCTTCCACAACCTACAGCAAAACAGAGGACAAATCCCTTGATAGCAATCTGTTAGGGGAACAATCAAAAAAGGAATGAAGAAAGCCTGAGTTAGGTGTGACACTATCAAGAAGAATAACTTACATGTGGTTGGCATTCCAGAATAGGGAAAAACACAGAAAAATTTTTCAAAGAATTGCTGACAAAAAACTTCCCTAGTATCATGAAAGATGAGAAGATTCAAGCAGCTCAACAAACCCCAAATAGGATAGACCCCAAAAGAAACTCACTGTGACATATAATAATCCAGCTTTCCAAAACCAAAGACAAAGAAAGAATCCTGAGAGAAACTCAGGAGAAATGAAAGTTTACCTACAAAGGGGAACCAGTAACACTAAGCTCTGATTTCTTGGCAGAAATGATACAGGCGAGAAGGCAATAGGGTGACATATATAAAACCCTGAAAGAAAAGAAAATGCCAACCAAGAAGTATATATCCCTATCAAATATGATGGCAAAATTAGGACATTTCCAGATAAACAGAAATTAAACAAATTTGTAAAAGTGAGAACAACTTTATAAGAAATATTAAAGTGAGTCCTTTGGACAGAGAACTAACATCAGACAGCCTGAGGTTAAGACACATGACAACACTACCCAGACACCAACCCAGATAAAGAATTTTCAAAAACAAAATAAAGCCACAAGACTTTTTGGAAATAGAGAACCAGACACATCAATCTATAAATGATGACAGCTTCAGACCAAAAAGAGGGACTAAATGGTGAAGCTATAGGAGTTCCATGTGGAGATGAAGTCAGGGCAATATCAAGATAGAACAGTCTGTTTTAAACTTAGAAATATAAAAGTAAATTTCAGGATAACAACAAAGAAAATTAATAAACTTTCCCACTAAAATAAAAAAGAGGAAAATCATACTCAGTTAATACAAACTCAACAGTAATGAAGGAAATGAAAAGAAAATCTGTAGACAAAAAGAACCCAGCACAGAAAAAATAAATCATCAGTACCACCAAAAAAAAAAAACCCACATACACAACAAAATGACAGCAATAAATTCATACTTATGGATAATTACACTGAGGGTAAATAGATTAAATGCACCAGTCAAGAGACAGAGAGTGACAAAATGGATGAAACCATGATCAATCAATATGTTACCTACACGCCTTAGACACAAAGATAAAAGTAAGCTTAAAATCAAAGGATGGGAAAAAACGTACCCAGCAAACAGCAACAAAAAAAGAGTAGGAGTTACATATTAATCTCTGATAAAATAGACTTTAAGGAAAAACCAGCATAAGAAACAAAGAAGGGAATTACATAACGACTGAAGGGTTGAGGCAACAGAAGGACATAACCATAATAAAGAACTATGCCCCCAATGCCCAGCCATATTTCTGGAAAACTCAAGTCAGTCCATAACAGATTGTTGATATGGTGTTGGATTCTATTGGCTAGGATTTTGGTGAGAAGTTTTGCTTCTGTATTCATGAGGGTTATTGGTCTGTAAGTTTCCTTTTTAATAATGTCCTTGGCTGGTATCAGTGAAATGCTTTTTCATAGAATGAATTTGGAAGTATTCTATCCTTTTCCATGTTGTGGAATGATTTGACTAGAATTGGTGTCAGCTCTTCTTTGAATGTCTGGTAGAATTCTCTAGTGACTCGATTGTGGTGAGTTTTTGTTTTGTTTTGTTTTGTTTTGTTTATCCTCCATTTTGTGATCTGAAGTAATTATCCTCTATGTTGTAAATCCTAACCCCTATGATGTTAATGGAAGGAGTTCTGGTGGCATAGTACTGAAGGCATCTGACTGATAACTAGAAGACTGGTGGTTCAAACTCACCAGTCACTCCTTGGAAGGAAGGTTGGGCAATCTACTTCCATAGTGATGCCACCTTGGAAATCAAGGCGGAGTTGCTATGAGTTGGGTCCTACTTGACAGTAGTGCATTATGATGTTAATGAGGCAGAATTAGGGGCAGTTATATAAATGTTGTATATGGGGTTCCTATGAGGTGGAGCTGACTCCGTGGCACCTAACAACAACAATGTTAATGACACAGGATCCAATCTACAGGATTAGCTTGTATGTTGAGTCAGTCTCTTTTGAGACATACAGGAGATTAAGTAAGTGAGCAGAGGAACTTATCACCAAGGAAGAAGAGCATCTTTTTGGGAGTGCATCCTAGACCCAGGGGAAGAGTGATGCCCAGACACATGTAGGTCCCCAAGGAACATCAGGCCCACAGATGTTGAGAGGACATTTCCCCAGAGTTGACAGAAGAAAACCTTTCTTTAGAGCTGCTGTCCTGAATTTGGACTGCTAGCCTCCTAAGCTGTGAGAGAATAAAGTTCTGTTCACTTGTGGTCCTTCTGTTATAACAGCACTATAGAGCTAAGGTAAGAACCCAGAGGCAAAACCAT
Source organism: Orycteropus afer afer (assembly GCF_000298275.1). Classification (NCBI taxonomy): domain Eukaryota; kingdom Metazoa; phylum Chordata; class Mammalia; order Tubulidentata; family Orycteropodidae; genus Orycteropus; species Orycteropus afer. The sequence continues at coordinate 4,806,752 of NW_006921854.1, forward strand.
CCACCTGTGGACAGCTGGTCTTTGGCAAAGGGCCAAAGTCCATTAAACAGGGAAGAGATGGTCTCTTTAACAAATGATGCTGGTAAAACTGGAGATCCATTTCCAGAAAAATAACACAGGAGCCATACCTCACACCATACACAAAAACTGACTCCAGATGGATCAAAGGTCTAAATGCATAACCTAAAACTATAAAGATTATGGAAGAAAAACTAGGGGCAGACTTAGGGGTCCTGATTGATGGCATAGACTATCAAATATAACTAAACATGCACAAATAGGAATAGAAGAAAAGCAGAATATAAACTAAATAACGGGAACCTCCTAAAAAATCACACCACATACGCACATGAGAAGAGTTCTCCAAAAGAGTACAAAGGGAACCTACCGACGGGGAAAAATTTTTTGGCAACAACATCTATGACAAGGGACTGATCTCAAAAGTTTATAGAAAACCCTAACACCTCAACAACAAAAGACAATCCAATGTAAAAATGGGCAAAGGATATGAACAGACACATTACCAGAGAAGACATTTAGGCGACAAAATAATACATGAAGAAATGCTCGCAATCATTAGCCATTAAAGAGATGCAAATCAAAACCACATTGAGATATCATCTCACCCCAGCAATATAACAATGATCAAAAAAAAAAAAAAATAGAAAACAATAAATGCTGGCAAGGGTGTGGAGAGATTGG